>NC_092580.1:2392500-2705500 GCF_037975245.1 Apostichopus japonicus
GTTTTTAGAATTTCAAAAACAGTGAATTAATATTAACATTTAGGCCTGCATTGAGGAGCCGACGTTATCTTCAGATAAGCATCAAAGGAGCATTCTAAAGATTAAGCATATTGTGAAGATGAATATGTTGAAACCAGATTAGCTATGGAAACATTGCTTGCACTTTCTACATTACTGTAACACATCAAGACTAAGATTCTCCCTAAAGGATTCTTTAAGAGTGAGTGCACTATTCTCATTAGAGTGGTAACCCCTGACCTCTAGAGATAGGCATATACCGGTAGGCTATTAATAACGTTCAAACTACACAATTGTGTACATAAGCAAATGTCATAATTGTTAATTACATGAATCTGTACCTAGTTCTATTGAACATTGCCCTGCACCGTACTTAGTTTATTGCTTGAATCATATCTAGTTTTCAGCGTATGAAGTCTCAATATGAGAGCAACCGTATACTCTTGTGCTTCTTGATTCTATACATATGACTGAAGATAAGTTTACCAAAAAAATGTTTCTTCCTCTGCTTTGTCAATCATTCAGTTTATGGCTTATTTGACCCCGATGACCTTATCGTCGAAACACCTTCCGAGCAAAGAACATATTATTTTTACGAACGTTATGTACTCAGGGGATAGGAAGCTTCCAAAGGGTGTGGGGGGGGGGCACGACATCAGAGGGGCACTTACTCATTCTACAACCACCACTCGTTATGCTATAAACCGATACACACCGGCCATATCACTTAAATATATATGATGTGTTAGTATGTTATCAATACTATTTATTGAGATTGTTTTTTGCTAACCGTGCTACAAAAAGATATGGGATGCAATTTTAAAATAGCATGTACAGATTAAAAATAAATAACTAAAATAAGATATTAAAATTAACAAAGGCTTAAGATATCCATAAGACAGTTCTTCATCAAAAGGGGCACATTTTATTTACCAGTAGGGCACATTTGCTATTTTGGAAAAAAGTGGGGCGGGGGGGGGGGGACGTGTCCCCAGTGGCACCCGGCTCCTACCCCCCTGGATGCATTTGATTTCCATCCAACTATAGTTTGTCAGTATTGTGAACATGTACCGTATAAGGAGCATATTTAGCTTCGACCCCCTCTTCTTCTATGTCAATAATAAACATAAATCGAGACAAGTTTCTAGATAAAGCAGAAATAAGAGAGGGTTAATCAAGAAATTATGTTTCTTTACTTCAGTGCATGTATGATTAATCAGAGTGACTCCCAACAGGCAAAGTCCAAACTATCGACTAATTGTCTCCACAGCGGCCTTTGGCTTTCTTTACCTTGGAGTTATATTTGATCCCATACACGAACATAACCTCCAAGCACGCTATCATGAACTACGGCATGCAGGATCATGATCCTGCATGCCGTAGTTATAGTTGCTGCAGCAAATCGCCTTGAAGTATTATGTCCAGAATAACATTCATCTCTTTGGAGGAGATCCAAACATGATAAAACTATGTTTGGTTTTTCAAATCAAGTTTGGATACCATCAAATATATGTTACAAGCAATATGTACGAAATACAGTGTGTAAGTGCAGTAAGGTGCTGCTAAATGACAAACATGTGTCACCCATAAATGTAACAACCTCATTAAATATAAAGATGAAAAAAACCCGAAGCGGAGCATACACCACGTGTTACCTTAATGCAAAGAACGAATGCTGTATGGGATTACAATGTATACTGTCCACATACCGTTGGAAAGACGAACAAAGTTTCAAAAAATGCCGCGTTAAAGTTTTGATGACGTCATTAGTTGATATACTTAGTTTCTCCTCCCAAAGTAACATTATACGATATTGTGAATGCTTTGGGGTAGAATGTACATAGTTTAGTAAATATAAGAGCAGTCCCAACCTTTCATCCCACCCCCCCCCCCCCACTCCCGCAAACGGATCGCTTGAATCTGTTACAATGACCTGTAGACTGTTCGTAATCTTCTTTGATACCAAAAAAAAAAAAAAAACAGTTATATATAGGCTCGGATCTGGGTGAAATTGTGCACTTATAGCCGGTGCGGGAGGATAAAGTTGAAGAGTACCCTGACATGGGGGTTGTGCTATATGTCAGGTGCTCTTTCTCTTCTTGTAACAGGGCGTAATATATCAGGAAACTATAGGCCAGGTAACATTTAACATGTAACATTTAAGTTTAAAATATTAGAAGACTATTTGGTGGAATGGCGGAAACAAAGTTATGCTGCTCAATGCCATATATAGCAAGCGAGCTTTAATCTTCTTAAATAAGCTTTTTGGTTACATTGCACATGCACTCTTCTCTTTCACAACGAGCACATTGAAGAAAATCAGGTTTCAAAGCACGAGTTGTAGCAGCAAGGCGAGCCTACTGATAACGAGTGTATTATATAATGTAAAACAAATGAAAAAGTAAATCAATGAAAAAACTTTTAATTAAACAGACCTCTAAATTTCTTCCAGATCCCTTCCCCACCCACCCCCTTCCCACTCACTCCGTCATATGTAGGATGGCCCCATTTAGCAATGATTGCACAATTAAATATATGTTCTGGAACCGACAGACCTGACACACAGAACACTAAACACTGCAGTGTATAACCTTTAAATTGACTTTGGACTTAAATGTAGTATATTGGGTTGGTTGAGATAGGGTTTTTATAACGAAATGTTTGTGTAAAATAACCTCAGATTACTGTCAATTTACGAATTGAAATGTCATATGCTTTCTGATTTCTGCCAAAACAAAAATGAACCACGGTATCGTACAGAAACTGTTTAAATCGTAATGGGGCAATAATATTTCCAATCTTAGAAAGGATTGAAAATGTTGGTGGACTCGGTTTCAAGTCCGAGACCAGGGTACCACGAGTCCGTGACAAGTCCGAGCCCACAGTGGTCTTGAGTTCGGACTCGAACACTGGCAACTATATTATTCTATGATTGAGTCACAATAGAATTTTGCTCTTTAAAGTTAATATTTCAATTTACTACTAACTCGCTTGATTTCAAACTTCTATATCAGGGTTTCTCTGTATGAGAGAGTTACTTCCACTATTATATTAGCAGTTCGTTTACTTACCTTTCCATCGCTTTCGGAACATTTCCAACTTAGCAATTTATTGAGCTACACGCGATCCCGAAACGTCAGATGCCCCTCTTGTAGATAAGCGTTATACAAATAAATGCCAACAGGAACATCCTATGTAGGGACCTCAGAAACGACAACCGTAAAATGAAAGGAAATCAATGTTGTTCCCCTGTCGCCTTTTCCGGAAAATTACAAACGCATAAGGTCTGAAACCTGCAAGGAAGGAACGAGCAATATATTTTTCTATAATATGCAGGCACTTAACAATTTCGAACAAATCGAACTAAGTAAACATCAACGTCTAAATCCTTAAAATATTCTTCTTCTTTCGGTTGAGCTCAAAAGCAGCAAGCTATTACATATTGAACAAGCGCGGTCAACTTTGAATCAGGGCAACTTTTAAAATGCTAATTAGAGAGAGGCCTTTGGCCTACTGTGTAGCCCAGTGGAGCACCACCCCCCCCCCCCCGCCCCACGCTACCCCGTCTTGTTCCCCAATGTTAATATATTTGTTTAAAAATAATAATTCTGCATTAATAGCAAAATTATGTCAAAACTTTTCATTGTTTCAAATTTTCAGTCAAATTTTGCTGTGTTTGTACAATCTGTAAATCTTCGACCTTCGACCTAATACACATCGACATCATTGCTCACAATCTTCCCCGTCCGTCGATAGCATACACGGTTCTGCCAAATAAAATGACGACTCGCCCTTCTTATAGGACAAAAGGTCAATACAAAATCTGCACATGCGCATAACGTTACGTCAGTTCAGAGATTCGTGCATACAAAAATGTATTTAATTAAAAAAGAACAGAGGAATGAAGTTTCCCAAAACTGATACATTTCTTTGGAAAGAGAATTTGGTAAAGTTTCCTTAGGACTGTTTGGGACAACACTGGTCAAAGCCTGCCTTCCTATATTTTCAAACTAACGTTGGTTTGGTCTTGTCACCAGACGCGAATTCATGAAGAAGAATTTGGGGTCTATATACGCCTCCGTTTTCAAATAATTCAGAATTATTTAAATATTAGTACAACCTTGCGTGAACCTTAGGTATCTATATACCTAATTCATGACCTTATAAATATGTCTCATAATCAATCGCTTCTTTTTCTTGGGGAGAACATTTCGACTTTTTATCATATATTATTTAAATTATTTTCGAAATTTCGAATTTGCACCAGAGTGCCAAACTTTTTTCGTCGAATTGGGACAAGTTGGTATCAACATTTCTCAAACTTTTTCGAGACAAAAAAATCGAATTAGTAAGATGTCGAAATTTCGACATATTTTTTAACTTTCAACTATTTTTTCAGAAAATATGGACTACTTTATTCACAATTTTTCACTATATTTATAAATAACGACCTGCAAATTGTTTCATCTCAAGAAAAAGGGATGTGACTAAACAATTGACAACATCATAAAGCTTCCACTACGTATTATATAGTGTTATCACCGTGGGTGACAGTCTTTTTACCTTTGTTTTAAGTGGCCCGTCCGCTTGTGAGTTCTCAAAGACTAAAACGCACCGCTTTGAATAATATAGATATTTACACTTGCATCAGGGAAATTGTTATGGAACTCCATGCTTGCTATATACCAGGACATACTTAATGTACGTATTCATGGTGTCACTTTTCACGTGGATAAGTGGTTGCCATGGTAGTATACTAGATCACTATCGGCCTAACCATCTCGTTACTACAGTAGTAAGTGCGGAATCCTAAAGGATGAGTGTTAATGCCACCAAACCCGGCCAAATATATAGGCTACATTGTGGGCTTCTAGAGCATGATGAACTATCTATATAAAGCAGCCTCGTAAACTCACTGCCTGTCCTTCAACGTATACATGCTTCCTCGCTCTCTATAATCATCGCCCCTTTTCTCTTTTTTTACAAGCCATGTCCTAGAGCTAAATAACTGATAATAAAGACGTCGCCATTATAGGAGTTTTCATATATAACAAGTGGATAATTGCAGCCAATTTTTTGGTCATTGCTTCGAGATATATACTTTATGTCACTCCAATATATGTTCATACAGGTCACCATCTCAGGACAAAGTAGCTGGGGCACAATCAGTCGCTATGCATCTTCTCTCAGACAAGAGCAAACCGCTGTTTAAAAAACCTACATGGTCATGCAACCCGTTTGGCCTTCCATATAAGATTCCGGCGGATGCAACAAAATTAGCTGAATATTTCGCCGAGGCCATCGGTTGTCCGCCTCTTGACATCACTTGCTTCCGTGAAAAGGAGGAAGCCGAGGTACTGGCAGCGTCTCAATCAGCTCAATCAAACATCATTAACCCTCTGGAGCTATTTCAGTTCTTCGAAATTTTCAGAGTGGTATTACAAAGATGCTTAATTGCATGTAATTAAGTTTCATTTTTGCTTTTGTTCGGAAATATACCCGGTTGTATTAAACCTGAGCAAAGAGGTCTCTTTGAACTGAGAATACGGCTCAGTAGTGCATAAACCATTTCAAATGAATAACTTATTAGGTCCGCAAATGTAGGCTTACAATCGTGGCGTCTATTAGAGAGCTCTCCGCTCATTGAATAAAAACCACGACATGATTTTATGCATCGTAATGTTATGTATTTTGATAACATTTCATTCATACAATTATTGTGTATATTCAAGGCATATTACCTGCACATATTAAACCTTTATTAGTAACTACAATTTTCAGTTCCAACTTCCATACGGATGGAAAGAAAAAGAGAAATTACCCATAAATCAATCATAACAAAGATGATATAGCAATTCGTTATTCCATATTTTGTATGGAACATTTACGTTTCGTATAGGGCTACTGGAAACATAGTTTACGATATAGCCTTAATTATTCATTTCTGTGTACTTAGTTGTACAGTAGAATCTCACAACTTGTGTCCAGGAACCATCACATAAAATTGAAAACTAGCAGATCAAACTGCCATAAGGCACTGAAACCATTTACTGTGTGAATGCATTTTAAAGTTACTCGCGTCTTACAGTATAATCTTAATCTCACTTTTGATCAACTACTTAAAATATATTTGAACAAGTTACTACAAGCCTCTGGTATAGACCTATTCAAACATTACTTCTGTCCAAATATTCATTTTGCATGTCAATTGATGTAGGCCTAAGTCAAGACAAAAACCAATGGAATCCAACAGGTTTAAAGGAAAACAAAACAGAAGAAAATCATAAATAAATCAAAATGATGGAATCTAAAAGTTTTGAAAAATCAGCAGAAGTAACAATTGAAAAAAAAAACAATGAAAAAGGGTTTAGTTTGACGAAATACAGCAGAATATATCAGAGACATAAGTAGCAATATAATGCACACACTATGGTAGACAATTGACATTGAAGTAACAGTTTTATTGAAGCCTTTGTGAACATACACGACGTCACATACAACATATGAATACTGTACTAACAAGCACTGTACTAACAAGCCTTTCATCGCAGCTCTGTAGAGGGTCTGCAGATTCACTAATGATAATGTATGTTTTAGAGGGAGTCCTTCTGTTTCCCTGTTGAGGTGCTCATGTGTGATGGGGATATACAGGGCAACTTGCTATTATATACATTGACTGCATTAGTAGTTCACAGCTTTGTAACCAAATAAAAGTCATTTGTTATACAGTTTCAGATACTGTTCCATCAATGAATGTATAGTAATATCATTCAAGAAGATGAGACTGTATTGTCATGAATTGGAAAGGGGTAAATAGATGCAACAATGCGGCACTGAGAACTAAAAAGTCAATAAACTCTCAAATGAACACATTTTAAAACTAAATGCAACACAAACAAAAAAGAACTCCCAATCACCAAACTTCTTTGGAAGAAACTTACCAACATATTGTCAATTCAAACAATATTTAAGGAAAGTTCCGTTCTTAGTCTGCAACGAAACAGTGCAAGAACAGAGCAGTCATGATTTATCCACATATGTAGGGGGCTATCCTACTTGAACTGTTTCAAGAGAAAAAATATCAACTCAATAGATTTTACAAGATGTTTTGCAGTAATAATAGATATGATTTCAAAGAAACATCAGTCATTTATTAATTTAGGCTGATTTGATTTTTGATCAACTTTTATTTGCTGAGAATTGTAGCAACTGCTTAATCTTTTTGAATGAATTACAAGTCCCTTTAATATCAGGGGTGCTTAAAAAACTATTTGTTTGTTTCTAAGCAGAATCTGATAGAATGATGGTAGTTGATAACCACTTCCCAGTGAAGACATTATTAAGAGTGCAGTTGTTTAGGTTTCATAACAACTACAGTACAGTTTTATATTTGTAATTGAAACCAGTAAATGTCTTTTAATTTCTTAAATTATTCACACTGCATGTAAACATAGTTAGGAGTAATAATATTTACATGATTTTCACGCAGTAATTAACTTACAATGGATACTTATGTTTGCAAGAATTCTGGTAAAGAAAACTAAGGGCAATTCCTAAGCACTAATAATTTATAATTTTTTGGTCTACTTTTAATTACATTGATTAATAAAGAATATAAATTTCATAGCACCTATTCAAGTGTAGCATGAATGTCAATTTTGAAGGGATCTTAGAGTCATTGTCTACACACACAAAAACTGATTGTTAACTTATATCTGAAATTTATACGACAATTACAGCCAGAAATTTGAACGGTTCATCAGCAATTAATTTTTCTGTTTTTTTTTAAATATTATTTTGTATTTGTTCAACCTTCTCAGATTAACTTTGCTAAAGATACACTGGTCAGCCAAATTGCTAGAAGACAATCATGAGAACTTTACTATGAGCAAGTTAGAAACAACAGGACTAGAAATTTGATATAACAGTGTAGGCGTTGGTACTGACTTGTATCCCACTGGATCTTAGTAAATTGTTTCAGTACTGGTAGGATTAGTTGAAATGAACCAAACATTTAATTAATTTTTGAGCAGCTGCCACTTATTTACGGGGAATCCCATATTTTGGTAATACAGTTGAAATACAAGGTTAAAGAGTTGTATGAAAGAAGTGAAACCCCCAGTGGAGTTCCATTTGATACCTTTGCTTTAGGGTTAAACTAGACATGTATTGTTTGTAATTTCCAGTCATCGTTGTGACTGAGGATCAACGCCTTGATTGTTACTGTCCTGTGGCCAGGTTAAATTTAGCTCACTTAGTCAACTTAAAGGAGCATTCTCATGTTGAAATAACAACTCAATCCATTGGCAAGGTACCTCATGTAAATATGCAAACGTGACTAGTGCTAAAGGAGCCTTCCAATTTCTTTCAACCAACCAATAAGTTGTCATTTGTTTCACCCAATCTCCACCCATGGGCGTCACCACACCAACACCCTAACCACTCCAGGCTTTACATTTTAGTAGTATGAGTGGCGAAAAACACAGATGACAGAAGGACTTAAGATTTTCAAGGTATGATCTTGAGGTGTAGTTGAAGATAGCAGACTTGGACGAGATGCATCAATGCCTAAATGAGTTGGAGAAGGAACTGGCGGAGGCAAAGAAGGGTAGTTCCGAACGCCCGGGAGTAGTCTACCTCTTGGTCTACCCAAGGAGAAGAAGTTACGATCGTTCTCAGGGGTAGAAGATCAGGATGTGCTTTCCATTATTGAGGAAGCGAAGGCAGCTCTTTGACTTTATTGGAAGGACTGGATATTGAAAGGCCAGGATGCCTCGAAGTTTATCGTTGCACATCTTGAGGGGTGTGCTAGACATGAGGTTAGGCAGAGGCCACAGGGTGAGGTATCTGATCCAAGGAAGCTTTTCAACCTCCTTCAGGAGACTTTTGGAGAGAGGCACTCCCTTAGCTGCCTTATGACAGAGATGTGCAACAGAGTTTAGAGGGATGGGGAGTCAGTGTCCGCCTATGTCTTCACCTTGATGAAGCTTTCGGAACAAGTTGAAAGCTCGAAAGCAGATGTAGAAGGTACCCTCAAAGAGCAGTTAAGAGACGGCCTGTTAGATATGGTCCTCAGGAGGCTTTGATGTTTCTCTATTGTGCTATATCTATGGATCTGACTAATTGATCTGTATATAGTTGGGAGCATGGCCAGCTTTAATGTTTCCTATCATGCTATATCTATGGATGTGACTCATTGATCTGTATAACGTTGGGAGGATGGCATCAGCCTTTATACTGTTAATTTACTTTTTGATGAAAAAAATGTGATTGATATGATTTATGTAAATCAGACCAGACTAAATGGGATGCTGAGGCAGGTTTTGGTTTAAGCATGTTAACATCTCACTCAGAATTAGCTGGTATCATGGCAGGAATGAATCAAACTTTTGTAATGCTTTATTTGGGATTATAATAGTTGGTTGGAACAAATGGCATTTTCACTACTTTTGAGGGATAGGCCTTATTCCTGACCTTGACAGTCACCTCACTGCCAGGTTTGGATACTTTCAGAGGCAGGTAGGCCATCATTACATTCTTCTTTAGGATCGGTGACGGACCTCCACTGGTGACTGCTCCAATAGTGACGCCTGCCTCATCCATGACTTCACTGCCAGCTGAGAATTAATGGACAAGGAAGGATGTGGTCAGATGAAATATCAGACAAATCTGCTTAGAGGAGCCTAAGAGGAGGAAAATTTTGGTGCAACAATCGTGTGAGAACTACTGTAATTTGAACATCGTCAAAAGTAGACACTGAAAGTTTGATTATTTTTTTAATCCACATTGCATTAAAAGTTATTGACATAAGCCTACTGTAATTTTAGTGGAGATGGTTGCTTGCAAACACTGCAAAGAACCCAGGGTAAAATGTTGGATCAAGTTTTTGAGGATTTGCGAATCTGTAGATGAAACACCAAAGTTCAAACAGGCATATGTACATGCAGTAGCGAACTGTGTAGAATTTAGCCAGAGATGTGCACGCTATAGGTACAGGGATTTTTGAAGAGTTGGTTGTTGCAAGGTCGAGGCATGGAGCTGCTACAGAGTTGACGAGAATGGAAGTACAAGGGCGGATCAAAGAGGGGCTGGGGGTAAAATTTGTTGAAAGGGCAGAGTGGGCCAGACGGTCGAAATTAGGGGCGGGCCAGGCCACCCCTGTAAAACAGCAAAGCTAAGGCTCTGGGCTATATGCCCTATATATTGTGTAGAACATTCATAATGTATAGGCGGTTATATGATCGCATCTTTACAACTACACTAGCGAATGTAGGTCGTACAATAAATAAATTAGTCATACAATAACTGGTGTTCGATCGGACACAGCTTTCTGGGGGGCTTGCGTCCCTGGGACGCAAACTATTTTCTCTAGTAACATTACTGACATAAAGAGCAAATGATGGGACCAGTACTGTTAAGGCAGCTGCAATGATGACTCATTTTAGAACCCTGTATTATACTGGCAAGGAGGCTTATCTCACTCCTAAAAGTATTGTAAGCCCTTCTTTATTCTGCTCTAATACCTTTCCCCTTCTCAGTTGTTTTTTTACAGGACTTTTTGTTCCTTTTACCCAACATACACTGAGCCTATTTCAGGCTACCCCAAGATCTCTTCTGCTCACTGACCTCTCTGATTACTTTTTTACATTTTCTTTATTCAAAGGAAAGTAGAATATAGAAGATATCTTGTAGGCCTTATGTTCAAGGTCTGTCCATGAATGACTTGTACTACAAATTATGTGCAGTACAGGAAACTTAATTAGAAACATGAGATCAGAATGATACACATATATCTATATTGGAAGTTTCTGATGACAAAACTAAGCAAGTTATATAATCTAGTATTATAATCGTGGTAGCAAAGATGCTTACAAACAGATTGTTAACAATGCTGATTCTAACTGATAACATCTGCAGGAATGCAATCTTTTGAGGTGAAGTCCTTGAAACAGTGCATTTATCTGTTATCATACTGTATGTTAAGTCATTATCATTACAGTTTGTGTAAAAACATTACAAAGTGGTCTCATTCCATTTTTCTGCTCAGAATGGAAGTAGACAAATAGCAGTTCAAACTCTTCTTAAGTTGTGAAATGATCTTTGTGTAAGTAATGCAGATGCTAGAATGTTCACAAACAGCTTGATGGCCACACTGCCTTTCTGGATGTGAAGTCTTTACAGAAGTTTCACACTGTGAACCCTCACAGCCCTGACCAGTATTTGAACTCCACAACTTACAAGTGTTCTTGGATATGGAGTATCATATAGTAAGTATGATGTCCATCCAAGTAGCCATATGTAAAGTTGTTGTGTTTATTACAGGATATTAAAACAACATATATCTCCAGATGATTTCTCGAGACTTATTCTTTTGATTTCATGTCTCAATTATGCAACCTCTTTGAAACTTTTCCTTCTTAACATCTTGTGTACAGCAGTTGGCCACAGTTGCACTCCTTTTGACCTCTCAACATCATCAAAAACAGTACCTAGAGTTTCTTGTACTCTATATGGGTCATGCACACACCAAGTGTGAGGTTCTTTGAACTTTCCCTTCTTGAGATTATATTACAGATAATAAAAGTACATACACCATCATGACAGCAAATGTTATGATTGTCATTAAAAGTGACCATGCACAAGAGACAGTCACATTTTTTGCATGAGGTGGACTCTGTTTAAGGACAGATTTTTATACTGTGACATAATACATAGCATGAATAGCACTGTACTTTTAACCTGCATGTTACTACTGTAACATGGTCAGCTCTTACATAAAGTTTTCTTTTGTACTATAGTTTTACTTGTTTATTAGTATTAGTGTACTGTGCAGGGTCACTGTACAGAGGTCTATACATTTGTACAGTATATATGTATGTTGTCTTGTGGTAGTGAAAAGGGGGATTAAAATCTCTCCTTCTGGGTTGCTAAGCAACTATCTTTGTTCTTCCTGGAATTTAGCCCTCACAGGAAATGGGGTCTGTGTATATATATTATAGGAACAAAGGGAGTTTTGAGGGTACAGTATAGGGAGTTAGGCAGTTGGCCATAAGTATTGGAGTAAGACAGTTGCACAAGAGGAGATATATAGTTTTAATGCTGGATAGTTTGTTTTAAACCTTAATTTACAAATCAAGTTACTGTAGTCCTTATTATTTTATGGAAGGAGTCATATTCACCTGACAGTCTGGGACACTATTTACTATAAAGAATATTATTTACTTAGAGGATATAATTTTACCATAAAGGATAGGCCGGGACACCATTTGTTATAACTGACATTATTTTACCACAAAGGATATACACATTATTTTACTGGAGGATAGCCTGGGACTCTATCGCTTATTAATTAAAGGACACTATTTCGTTGGGATCAGACATTAAACCATTTATCTGTTCAACTCTTTCTGATGTCGTGGAAGACCTGTACCTGATGTCACCAGCACGCAAACTCACCAGAACAGCTTTATAAATTAAGTGTATTTACTTTACTTTTGGGTGCGCACCTCACTACTGTAAGTTGTTTTATTTAATTCTTTGACTGGGCCCAGATCAGCTATACTGTATATTGTTTGTTATTCATAATTATAATTTCTTTTGATCCAATTCAGTTGAGTTTTCTATTTTTTATGTGTCTTGCTCTGTGTTTGGTCCTCACACCAAACCCAGAGTTCTCTGATCAAGAAAAACATTTATTTTCAGTGGCAAACACCCTTACATAATTGGTAGTACGAGTGGGGTTTCTTAAACTGATCAGAAAGACACAGCCTATAACCAACTGTAGTGGAACAAATTAAATTTCAGAGATATTTATATATATATATTTTATATTTTATTATTATTGGTCACAATTCTCACCATGAATGATAATATTGCTACCACTAGTACTAACACAGGGGGCCAACACGCAATGTCATATATGTTTATGCCAAATGTACATATTCCTACTTTTACGGGTCACCCCAAAAGTGTTAATGACCCCTCACTTACTGATTGGGTTGCGGCTGTTAAAGCAGCCTATCATGCATTTAATACACCAAACGACCAAAAGGCTGCATTAGCTATCAGGTACTTAGGAGGAGAGGCTAAAAGGGAGGTTTGCGTTGTAGAGGATGCCGACAGGAACACTTCGGACAAGGTATTCGAGTTACTAGAGCAAATATATGGTGACAAAACCCCTGAAAATACTCTCATGGCCACATTTTACTCACGGGGTCAGAGAAGTGAGGAGACTATCAGACAATATGGACTTGGTTTGCGGGAATTGCAAAATCGAATAGTCTCACGATTTCCAAATACAATAGTGAACCCAGACAGGGCCCTAAGAGATCGCTTCGTGGCAGGTATTAGAAACAGTGCCATACAGATGGAACTCCGAAGGGAGATTCGAAAGAAAAATAGCATGACATTCGAGGAGGTGAAGCAGGAGGGTATTCATCTGGAGGAAGAGTTCCTGGTAGAACCAGCACCAACGATCAACCAAACTATGGCAGCAACAGTGCAACAAGTTCGTAGGGATGAACCGGTTGATAATCTAGTATCTCTGGAGCGTAAGCTGATGGTATGGCAGCAAAAGATGGAGGATTCCATTAAAGGCTTACAACAGGAAGTGATTAGGTTGAAGGGGTCTCCAGCAGAAACAAGGGGGTATAGAGGACGACCAGATGACCAGTACTCACCCGATGGCCGACCAGTTTGCAGGTATTGCAAGATTGCTGGACATATTGAAAGAGTTTGTAGGAAAAAGATGGCTGCCAGTCAACAAGTAACTTCTCCACCCGCACAGCAACATCATTTAAACTAGTGAAGTCCAAGGTTGCGAGCCAGACTGCGGATGACTCTATGTGTAAATTACAAGGCTCAGAAAACAGAACACTGTCACCACCCGGCTTAAAGGCAAGACTTGTTGGTGATTACCTGACGATTGACATCATCATTGACGGTGTAAGGACCACCTGTCTTATTGATACTGGTTCACAGGTTACAACCATCTCAGAGGACTTTTTCACCCGACAACTGACTCGGAGAGATGTTCAAAAAGAACCATTACATTGGTTGAAATTGACAGCAGCCAATGGTTTAGCCGTTCCATTTCTCGGGGGTGCTGAGATGTCAGTGGAAGTTGCAGGAGTTAACCTAGAGGTCTTTGCATTAATTGTCCAAAATGAACCAATACAGGGGGTACCATGTCTGTTGGGCATGAATGTGATATCTCAGTGCCAAGAGATATTGTTCCATCATTGCGCTCCACGATTCCTCAGTCATCTTACACCCAATGTCAGGAATACGTCAGTCCTATTTCAATCTACAACTATGCAGCTAGACCCGCAAGAGTCACAGCCATTGCCCATAGACAGCACTGGAAGGATTGGACGAGTGACCATCAGGGGGAATGGTCCCATAACAATAAAGGGCCATGAGGAAATTTTGATTGATGCCTGCTGTAATGAGTTGAAATCTCACAAACGACCTATTCAAGCTTTGCTGGAGCCGATGCCCTCAGATCGCTATAATTTGCCCCACAACATACTGGTCGCCCGAACACTCGTAATTGTCAATAATAACCGAGTAACTGCCCGTGTGGTCAATGTAGGTGATCACGACATAACCTTGCCTAAAGGTGCTCCACTGGGTGAATTATTTCAGGTAGAAGTGTTGCCATCGTCAGCAAAAGAAGTTGAAATTCAACAAACAGGCCCAAGTACTCTCCAGGTTGGAATCCAACAGCAGCATGTTTCCACTTCAACGGTCATTAACAATTCTGACCAAATAGTACCTGATGTTGATGTGAACACCAATGACTTGACAAAAGAGCAGACACAGAAGCTGCAAGAATTCCTGTGCTCCCACCAGCAAGTATTTTCACAACATGACAGTGATTATGGCTGTACAGACACGATCATGCATACTATTCCCACAGGTGACGAGTTACCCAGCCGAGAACGCTATCGCATGATCCCACCAAAATTATACAAAGAGGTCAAAGAACAACTCCAAGTCATGTTGGATAAAGGGGTAATCAAGGAGAGTTACAGCCCCTGGGCAGCGCCAATGGTGTTGGTGAAGAAGGGAGATGGGACCATAAGAATATGTGTAGACTACAGAAAGTTGAATGATAAGACCAGAAAGGACGCTTTTCCACTACCCAGAATACACGAATCTCTCAATGCACTTAGCAAAGCTAAATTATTTTCTACACTAGACTTGGCCAGTGGCTTTTGGCAAGTGGAAATGAGCCCAGAGGACCAACCCAAGACGGCATTCACAACACCCATGGGATTATACGAGTTCAACAGGATGCCCTTTGGACTCTGTAATGCCCCAGCAACATTCCAGCGGCTGATGCAAGGATGTCTAGGAGACCTCAATTATGAGTCAGTGCTTCTCTACATAGACGATATTATTGTGTTTTCTGAAGACTTTGATACGCACCTAAACCGGCTAGGGACAGTATTGAGTCGCCTCCACCAACATGGACTGAAAGTAAAACCGTCTAAGTGCCATCTGTTAAAATCTTCAGTGCGATACTTGGGCCATGTAGTATCAGCTGATGGTGTTGCTACTGAACCTGATAAGTGCAAGTCTATCGAGGAATGGCCAACGCCCAATAGTGTTAAAGATGTAAGATGCTTCTTGGGATTGGCTGGATTTTACCGTCGGTTTGTTCAAGATTTTTCAAAGATTGCAGCTCCGCTACATGGTCTCACACGAATTCCCAAGAACGAGAATAAACATCCAGTGAAATCTAAATTTGAATGGACTGAAGAGTGTCAAGATGCATTTATCAAGCTGAAATCGTGTCTGTCATCACCTCCAATTCTAGCCTATGCTGACCACAGTTTGCCATTCCTATTGTATACAGATGCAAGCAATTTGGGTCTTGGTGCTATACTAAGCCAAGTACAGGGAGAGCAAGAACGAGTCATTGCTTACGCAAGCCGTAGCCTACGAGAGTCGGAGAGAAATGACAGGAATTATAGCGCATTCAAGCTGGAGTTGCTTGCAGTGACTTGGGCAGTCACCCAGAAATTCAAGGACTATCTGATGGGAGCAGAAGTCACCATCTACACTGACCACAACCCATTAGTACATCTACACTCCGCTAATCTTGGAACCATCGAGCAACGGTGGGTTGCAAAACTCTCCTGTTTCAATTACAAGATTAAGTATAAACCTGGTCGAAATAATGCCAATGCTGACGCACTGTCCCGATATCCACATGTACTTAATAATTCTGGGGACGCCGATGAAGACGAGATGATTGCTTATGCAATGCAGCTGGAAGCTGCTCAGGGCAGTGAGACATTTCCGGGTTATACAATGGAAGAACTCAGGTTCAAACAACAAGGAGATGTTACAATTAAAGAGGTTGTAGACAGGTTAAATGAAGGGACCAGACCCGCTGTTCATGGTACGTCAAAATCTTTCAAAGTCCTCTGTAACCAGTGGCAGAAATTGAAGATGAAAAATGGGCTTCTGTTCCGAACATACAAGGAGAAAAGGGGTGCTAGGTGCCAAGAGCAACTTATTGTTCCAGAGGGCCTCCAAGCTGACATTCTCCTTGCCCTGCATGATAATGCCAATCACCCTTCGTCAGAGCGGACACTGGCTTTGCTGAGAAAAAGGTTCTACTGGCCAGGAATGACCTCGGATACTAAGGCATATTGCCAAAGATGTGAAAGATGCAGCTTGAGGAGACCACCTGCTCCTAGCACCAGAGCCCCAATGGTACCCATCAAGACATCAGCCCCACTAGAGCTACTTTCAGTCGACTTCCTGAAGTTAGATGTTTCCTCTGATGGGTATGAGAATGTCCTTGTGATGATAGACCATTTCACTAAGTTGGCTGTGGCAGTGCCTACCAGGGATCAGACAGCAGTAACGACAGCAAGGGTACTCTGGCAACAATTCTTCACAAAGTATGGTTGTCCTGCCAGAATCATCTCAGATCAGGGAAGAAATTTTGAATCGATTGTGGTAGCTGAATTGTGCAAATTGTATGGGATACAGAAGAGCAGAACATCACCATATCATCCTGCCGGAAACGGGGTTTGTGAAAGACTAAATCGTTCACTTATCAACATGGTGCGTTCCCTGCCCGAAGAGAAGAAGAATAAGTGGCCAAGTCTGTTACCAGAAATCACGTATATATACAACAACACGCCACATTCCTCCACTGGTCACACACCCTTCTACTTAATGTTTGGTCGGGAAGGCAGGCTTCCAATTGATTTGACCTTTGGACTGAATGACAACCAAACGGAAACTTCCAGCAGTGACTGGGTTATCAACCATTGGAGACGCCTGCATGATGCACATCAGCTGGCTGAGAGGGAGATGAATAAGGCATCCCAGGTGCAGAAACACAACTTTGACAAGAAAGCGAAGGCAAAACAGTTGTGTAGGGGCGAACGAGTACTGTTGCAGAGACGAGACTTTAAGGGGCGTCACAAGGTGAAAGACCACTGGTATCCTACCCCCTATATTGTTGTAGAACAAATAAACCCAGATATACCGGTGTATAAGGTCAGGCCTGAAAGCGGCAGTGGAGATGAAAAAATTGTACACCGCAATAGGTTGAAGCCATGTACCATTGACTTTACAACAGATGAAGTAGCGGAACCCACCAATGAACCATTGTCTGCACCAGAGGAAGAGGTCACCCCTCTAATCGCAATCCCCATCTTGGAGCCACCAGTTATCCCAGTACCTAATCATACACATGATGAAGAAGTTCTACCTGAACCTGAAGTTATGGGAAATAATGACCAATCGAAACCAAACCACGCCCGAACCTCCACTCCTCCTAGGGAATATGATTTGCAGCCTGTTAGGGAATCTAGACGGTTAAGAGGGTTATCCCCATTACAAAATAATGGCGTAAATACATTGCATTGTGTGTTGACCCCCATTACCATCAAGTCTTCGTGGTTAGAACATGGGTTAAAAGTTGCAAAATCTCAAGATTATTTCATGCATAGTGTATTAAACTGTATCAGTGATTAATTTGGTATGTTGCTGTACATAGTATTTCATTTCTTTAGTTTGCCTTTGAGTTGTATTATTTCTTTTGTTGCTATTCCAGTGTTCAGTGAGAGCAGTCTCAAAATGTTTTTGTACTTTAGTTTATTGCTCATTTTGTTGTTGTTGTCAAGTATGCCAACTTTAAGCAGGAGGGAGATGTAACATGGTCAGCTCTTACATAAAGTTTTCTTTTGTACTATAGTTTTACTTGTTTATTAGTATTAGTGTACTGTGCAGGGTCACTGTACAGAGGTCTATACATTTGTACAGTATATATGTATGTTGTCTTGTGGTAGTGAAAAGGGGGATTAAAATCTCTCCTTCTGGGTTGCTAAGCAACTATCTTTGTTCTTCCTGGAATTTAGCCCTCACAGGAAATGGGGTCTGTGTATATATATTATAGGAACAAAGGGAGTTTTGAGGGTACAGTATAGGGAGTTAGGCAGTTGGCCATAAGTATTGGAGTAAGACAGTTGCACAAGAGGAGATATATAGTTTTAATGCTGGATAGTTTGTTTTAAACCTTAATTTACAAATCAAGTTACTGTAGTCCTTATTATTTTATGGAAGGAGTCATATTCACCTGACAGTCTGGGACACTATTTACTATAAAGAATATTATTTACTTAGAGGATATAATTTTACCATAAAGGATAGGCCGGGACACCATTTGTTATAACTGACATTATTTTACCACAAAGGATATACACATTATTTTACTGGAGGATAGCCTGGGACTCTATCGCTTATTAATTAAAGGACACTATTTCGTTGGGATCAGACATTAAACCATTTATCTGTTCAACTCTTTCTGATGTCGTGGAAGACCTGTACCTGATGTCACCAGCACGCAAACTCACCAGAACAGCTTTATAAATTAAGTGTATTTACTTTACTTTTGGGTGCGCACCTCACTACTGTAAGTTGTTTTATTTAATTCTTTGACTGGGCCCAGATCAGCTATACTGTATATTGTTTGTTATTCATAATTATAATTTCTTTTGATCCAATTCAGTTGAGTTTTCTATTTTTTATGTGTCTTGCTCTGTGTTTGGTCCTCACACCAAACCCAGAGTTCTCTGATCAAGAAAAACATTTATTTTCAGTGGCAAACACCCTTACACTACGATAAACAGCAGCCAGCACAGATGTTTTTCTGCTTGAGATAATGTCTTTTAAAACAAAGTGTCCACATTTTGGGCTCCAGAGACTTAAAACTACTTTACCCTCCACAAGAAAAACAATAGACTAAGTACTGGAATTAATGTACTAACTATGTAATCCATCTCAATTTCCTGCTTATGATATTGTGCTCACAATGCTTTGCACATGTGGACCTCCATCGACCCTAAATGACCTTTGACTTGCACTAAAAACACTGGACTTCTTGTACTGAATATAAAGCATCCATCTATATGAGATCTCTCTGTATTTTTCCTGCCTGTTTACATGGTTGCACATTTTGACCTCTGCTGACCTCCAATGGTCTTTCTCATCAACTAAGAACATGATAACCTAGTGCAGCCTTTGTGGCATATATCCCCATACACTATGTATGTGGCATATATCCCCATACTATGTATTTGGCATGTATCCTCATACACTATGTATGTGGCATATATCCCCATACACTATGTATGTGGCATATATCCCCATACTATGTATTTGGCATGTATCCTCATACACTATGTATGTGGCATATATCCCCATACACTATGTATGTGGAATATATCCCCATACACTATGTATGTGGCATATATCACCATACTATGTATCTGGCATATATCCCCATACACTATGTATGTACTTCATGTTAGTTGCATTTGTTTCATGAGATATTGTTGACAAGCATAGTGCCACACACACCGACCTGACTGCATACGTCACTTGCCTAACTAAGGCAAGTAACCAAAAAAGAAATTCCTACACTTAATAGTTTGAACGTTGCAACCACTAAAACTGAAATTTGGTCAAGAAATATATGTTGTCATCACATACAATGATGAGCTTAGAATTGAGGAAAGTTACTGTTTTCTATTCAAGGTAACAAATTCTGATGGAATTCATTGCTTGAACTAAAAGTGGATGAAACTTCATTCTCTTGATAAAAGTAAAGAAGATATGCTTACGTCTAGCGGGTGCTCCCGTGGATATTAAACCCACTCTTCTCCTGGTGGGTTTCTCCTTCAACTGAGTCAAAACATGAGCTGCCCCAGGAAAGTCAGCTAACTTTCTTCGTCGTTTGGCTGAATAAGAAAAAAATTAAGGGGGATTAAAATCTGTCGAAAAAAGTCATATGTCATTGTTCACTCCTTATGATATCTATGTACATTAATTACATACCTAACATCCAAAACTTGTATATTTGTGTAAATTTGTGACAATTTTGTGTAAATTGTAACTTTGGGTACGCTCATATATAGATGTTTTGCATGCGAATGCCATTGAATATTTGCCTAACTTCAATGTTTCTGTTGTGTTAAAGATTAGATTTGAGTGACATATATTTTGAGCTACCTAACCTTCCCCTTAATGGTTGGGTATTGTACCAAAACATTGTTACAAGTTCAATAAGAGATTACTACAGCTTAAAATCCAACATCGATTCAAGTTACTAACCGACTGTCCAGGAAAGATTTGCTTCTATTGGGGTGGTGGTGTCATCAATGTCGTTTCCATAGAGACAGAGTCCTGCCTCCAGTCTGAGGCTGTCTCTTGCAGCGAGTCCAGACAATCGTACAGAACCAGCCTTTGAATCTAACAGTTTACTAACTAAGGAGACAACCTCAGATTCCGGAACAGATATCTACAACGAACAGAATACCAGGAGAATTATTTCCAGTATTCAAATCAAGAGTGACTGCTTTTCACAATTTGGGGCTCTAATGACCTTGAATAACATTTAACTTGGACTAAACACAGCGAAGGAATCAATGTTCTAATCAATGTGTATATCTGTATGGAAATCAGTAGATCTGTTCTAGAATCCACCTGGGGATATCATATTGACACATTTTTCATATATATTGGTACTCAAATGACACTACACTTCAACCAAAAGTTCTACAATGCTGAAATGACAAACATTTTTATTGTGGTTTTGGAGGTAGCACGTTGTTACAAGCCAGCTGTCACATACATTAGCACTCACATGGTACATGAACAAACTTACACATGCCAGTGCAATGGCATACTGTTGTAAAAACCAGAGATGCAAACGCTTCTAAACCTACGAACAAACAACCAGTAAAGCATGTTGAATGAGATACTTGAGGATACGGATATTTGTGGTACTAGTTCCCTCTAGTACTAGTGGTGCTAACTAGTGGTACTAACTTGTGGTACTAACTAGTGGTACTAACTAGTGGTACTAACTAGTGGTACTAGTTTCCTCTAGTACTAGTGGTACTAACTAGTGGTACTAGTTCCCTACTAACCTCAACACCATCTTCTCCTGTGTAGCCACATCTGGTGATCCTGCAATTTGGAATTCCAAAAATTGTTGCTTCTGCAGTTGTCATGAAAGTTAACTTACTCATGTCAAAGGAAACACCCTCCTGGATAACCTTAGCTGCTGCTGGACCTGCAAACACAATGAAACATTTTAAGAGAAATTATGCTTCACTTGATGGTATCTATATTACTACCTTATTCTAGCATGATAAATTAATGCTGTTTTACGTCAGGATTACAAACACTATTCAAATTGAAGTAGACAAAATAGTTTCAAATCTGTTATCACTTTCAAATCTTTCATCAACATTAAACGTCATCCTTCTACAAACTATAGAACACGGTTGTGTCACCCCTACAACTTTAGATTTTAATAAATCTTGTTTAGGTTGTATTTCCCATGTATATCTCTGCTGCAGGTTTTGCCTAAATTGAATCTGCCAGATGATCTGTGACATCCCTGACATATTCTTAAGTTTTTCTTTCTTAAAACATCATGTCTAAGAAGGTCACATTAACAGGTTTTTTGGACCCAAAAAGAATCTCCAAATCCCAGTGTCTCTTCTTGAGGATTAGTGCTTACAAGGGTTATCTCACATGACCTCAGATGGCATTGCAAATGGCTCTTTAGAGTTTAACAGGACTAAATCCAATAGGTAATTTCCTTTACATGCATGTCTAGCAAATTCTCAATCAACCACTATTCAGCAATCTTGGAAAACAATTAAATGGAAAATGCATATGGCTGGCTTCCTAAGTCCATTTTGTTAATTAACACACTAGACTGTATAGTATGCATTTACCTTGCACAGCAATCAATGCTCTGTCTGAAATCGGGACAAAGGTGACATCGTGACCTTTGGCCTTAAATTCAGCTAGACGTTCCTGAGGAAAAAGTAACACAAGAGTTTTTTCTTATCACAAGAATGCATGTCTCATACAAATTCAAGTTCGCATGAAGTAGAAAACATTCAATTCTAAGCACAGAAAGCTATATTTAATAAGTATATAAAATGCAAGCCTATGTTGAATGAAAGAGTATAGCACATTTCATTTGAATACGCAAATACAAAAGCTCTAATAAACCTACCATATTGTAAGGTAAATGTCTGTAAAAAAGGGAACAGTGTGTTTTACATTGTTAAAATCAGGTTAAACTAGCTTGGGAAAGAATATGAAACAAAATTCTAACAAACATGCTTTACATTGCTATTTACAAGAATCCTCAAAGTATGCAAACTAGATGTTTAGAGTACAACTTATATTAACTACAAATACAGTGGGTGAAATAAACTCTCCAAAATTAAACTGGTGATTTTACTACAGAAGTCATAGTCATTGTCATATTAAATCTTAAAATCATGATTAGTCCTCAAACTTTGTTCACCTACATTAATATGAGCTTGGTCTTTTTCTGCACATCCAGCGTTAGACACGATGTACAAGTAATCCTTATCTGTCTTACTGATGATGAGGTCATCAATGATGCCACCATTATCATTCAAGAGTAGACTCAGACCGCCCATGTTCTCTTTGAATCCCTCTACATCAGCTAAAACAAAAACAAACAACATTTCAGGCTGTGTTAGATGTTTGAACCCGTAAAAACCTGTTGAATTAATAAGAAAACTATAACGTTTCGTGGTTATCATGCCTAAACATTTTCATAGTGCGGGTATTAAGCCATAAGTGTTAATATACATGAACTTGTGCTGACCAAAATGCAGAGGATTATCTATTGACTACTGGGCAACATATAAAGAAAGGTATCAGGAATCAGTTATCATGTTGACGAAGCATCAACCATTTACGTCACTGGTAAGGATTTTACAGTATAGAATTGTTATTCCAATTCTTAATGCAAATCCCTTTTGAAATTTGTTATCATAGACTGAGAGCTCTACAAGAGATTGTTTACCAGCAAAGAGGGAAATATTTTGACAATGTACAAGTCATCTGGTATAAATCACAAAACAAATTGTCAACTGGAGACCAATTGAGATAACCTTTTGACCCCTTGAGCCAAGTTTTCCACCATTTGAAATAGTCTGTTGACCCCTTGACGCGCCTGAGTGCGCTTAAAGCAATACTACATATCCTCATTCCTTGAACTTTCCTGGATGACTCTGTGTTCTCTTAAAGCCTAATTTAAGAGCCTTTTCACAAAACTTCACTGAACTGAGTTTGACCCAGGTATGTTCACCAAGAGCAATATTGGAAAATTGACAGATTTATTGTAGCATAAATTTTAGAGTTATCATGTTTAAAAGGTTTCAGACTTTGACACCTGTTGACCTGTTTTGACCTCTATCAATTTCAATCATGGGGTATTATGATATGCATAAGGAGGAACATGGTTGTAACAGGGTCCTGTTACAGTTGTTAGTGCACAACTAGATAGCTTACAACACGCGTTACTAATGGTTCGCAAGTTTAAACTTGATGTTGAAGTTTACAAACAAATTTTGTCCAAGTTGTGCATGACTGTAAATGATTGCACAATGTAATCAGCGTACAATTTCGGAATATATTATTAAACTTACCAACTGTTAAAGATTCTATAAATTTCACTCTGTCTTTGCCATACATCTTGCTCTGTAACATATGTGAAACATCAAAGATGGCTGCATGCTCTCTGCACTGTCTGTGTTCCTTGAGAACACCAGTCTCATATTGAACTGGCATAGACCAGCCAGCAAAGGGTACCATCTTGGCTCCATGTTCAACATGAAAGTCATATAGAAGTGTTTTCCTCAATGGAGCCTGTCAAAATAACAAACGTTTAAGTTAATATCGAAAGAAGACCTAGTTGAAAGCCTTGTGCCAGTATATAGCTTAGAATGCAAAGTATAATAATATATGTAATCATTTTATGGATGATATATTGCACCTACAGTCTCTTTATAATCTAAATATCTACTGTGCTCATGCAAGTTATGGCATGTAAATTTGAAATCTCCAAATCTGTTCCCAAAATAAAAATACAGTTTGGAACAGCACATTTTTGTGACACACTGCATCATTTTATAATAGTTAAAGTTCTAGTTAGTGCTTGTCAGCAATCTTACTTTGTCAAATACAACAGAACCAGGAGTCCCAGTCTAAAGCCCTACAGAAAATCCAGATGCGAAGTGCTTTAAGGATTTTATGTCATGAAATGTACTGTACTATAAAATTTCAAAATCGGCTTCCCTTTTTGAATGATAATCGTAACCTTCGTAGTCATGCAGGCAAAAGATTGTGTGTGAGTGTGACGCCTTGCTTGTAAAGACGATATCTTAAGAAGAGAAGCTTGGAATAATGTCATATATCGTGGTAGGAGAACCACATTGAGAAGAAGTAGCCTATTGATTGTAGAGGTCAAAGGTGATTTGGGGTCAAAATGTGAAAACCTTGTAAACATGATATCTCAATCTGAAGGAAAGCTGGCACCAATCTTATATTTCGTGTGTAGGAGTACCAGTCCACATTGAGTAGAAGAAGCCTATTGTTTTGAGAGGAAGTCAAAGGTCATTTGGGGTCAAATTGTGATAACCTTGTAAATATGATATCTCAAGAAGGGAAGCTTGAACCAATCTTATATTTCGTGTGAATGAGAACCCATCTGGTAGAAGAAGCCTATTGCTTTTGGTGGAGGTCAAAGTTAATTTGGGGTCACTAGGGGTCGAATTGTGAAAACCTTGTAAACACTTTATCACAAGAAGGGAAGCTTGGGCCAATCTCATATTTAGTATGTAGATGTGACACGTTAAGTACAAGATGCCTATTGTTTTTTGTGGAGGTCAGAGATCACTTAGTGTCACCAGAGGTCAAATTGTGGAAACCTGTCTCATAATCTACCTTTTCTCCAACAGACCAGCATATTAGATAACATGCGTAGGAAAGGTTGTTGGCAATTAGCTTATGGGCATCCGTAGAAAATAAATTGCCTTTAGCTACACTGTGCCACCGACTGCATACTTCATTGCATTACAAACAACGTTGCTATTGGAATGAACGATACCGATATGAATCATATGTAGGAATAAGGCCTATGGTATATCTTTGCTATCGTTTAAGTTTTCCATCGTATTTTGCAATTTTGTCAAGATTCAGTGTCAAATAAAACTTCAGGTTTAGAAACTTTACGTTGGGGAAATGACCAGGTTCCGTTTACAAAAATTACTGTCGCCTAGTTCGATCTTTATCAATGACCAATCTCAACGCGAATTATCTGTGTAAAATGGTTCGCTATCTGCATGTGCATTATGATGGGGAAGTTTTCATGTGCGGAGATTGTTCACAAACTTCACGGAGCATTTATAACCAGCGAAAAAATCATTTAAAATCTAAAATAACAATTTATTACTGGAAACGGTTTCAGCTTACGAAGTACGTAATGTGTTTTAAAGGCAGTCATAAATAAGTTGTGTTCATATATTAATTTCTCAACCAATTAAAAAAGTTTATTAAACATCGATATCGAGGCGGCTTAGTTATGCGCTGGCAACCCCTACAGAGTATAGTCCTAGCAACCCAGGTAGACTACTAACAATAAACATTGGACATCCCCATCTGAAGTAAGAGCATTAAATTACTATTGCCTAAAAAGCAAACTTGAACAAGTTGTAGGCTAACCGTCTTATTCCAAGTTTTGCGATATTAAATGTCATAAGTTAATGACACAAGACCCCTTCTTATAAGAGTTAATCTGCAGAAAACAAATCCACAATACAGGATTATCTGTCATTTTGGTAAAACATTTTCGACAACAAAGTATGGAACTGCCAAGTTGTTTAGGCTTCATTGTGCCAACACTAACATAACAACGGAAGAATTAATGCCCAATAATGCACAATCTGGCCGGTGAGTTTAATCTGATCTACGCCTAAATTTATCAAAATTTCCACATGCACCTTAATTTCAGGCAATCTTACTTTCACTTAGAAAGAATATCATCATCAATTTCTAATTACATAACAGGTCACAAGAACTGAACAAGGGACCTAGGCCTAGGCCTACATAGGCTAAACTGATATAGTGTACCTTGAAAGACAACACAGTAGTAATGGTAATGGAATATGGAAAGGCTACAGCAGCCTTGTCAACCTGAATTCATGTGACCACGAAAGCATACTGAACGAAGGATTGGTTACTCACTCCATTTCCAGAGCTGTAACACAATTTGCTAAGCCGACCTAATTTACAATGGGTTACTCTTAGCAGTTGGTTCGATAAGATTTTCTTGCCGATCATCTGTACAGACAAACTATTCATATTGGTCTTGAAAAGTGTCGTCGAACCGGGTAGCACTAATAATATTGCAGGGTAGACGTATTTCACGAGATCGTATTTCACCACATTGCTGGCGGGTGAAAATCACATGTTATCACGAGCAATCTGATTGCAAACCTATTTAGGAAAAAAAATAATCGCCACCAGGTCCCTGGTACTATCACAAATTGCTTTGGGTATTATCCCATCGAATTTAAGATGACCTAAAGAGATCACTCCATAGTACTAAACAGCGGAGGGAAATGTGACGTGCTCCCAGATGCTACTTGCGTGTTATTAAACCCGTTGTCAGTTCGACGATAAGCGAGGTCGCGGGGGGGGGGGGGGTCGGGGTGGGGCCCAGAGTTCGAGGTGGAGGGAGGGGGCAAGTTTCGCGGGCGACCAGTTCGGTCATATTAGGTACTTTTGCAATATGCCACATTCCCAAACAGTGATAGCGGTACTTTTATGAATGTTTCTTTACCCAAATTGAGCAGTTTATCCCCGAGTTCCATCGGCTAAATTGTTGAACGGATAGTCTAATTACTACAAATATGAACTTGATATTTTGAAGAGAAAGTCAATCGCGTAGCCAGGATTTTATATTAGGCGGGTGAGGAGGCTTCAATTTATTGACCTGTCAACGAGACCCTTTGCGCCTTTGCGCGATCCCTGCGTGGGATCCAGGGGCCCGCCATATGGCCCCTGGTAGTGTCCACGGGCGAAGTCCCTGGGAGCTCTACAATATGGTGTAGTTTAGAGCTTTCAAATATTATCTATAGTCGACCGAGATTTTAGCCATGTGAAATTATATTAAAATGTTCAAAATACTGCACATATATTGATTCGGAAGTTGGGTAGAAATTATTAATTGGATAATAACTCAATCAACATAGAACCGTAAATCTATGGTGCTGGCTTAGTCCAATCCGTGGCAGTGTGGCAGTACCCAGTAATGAAAAACAACAATATGATGGTGTCACAGACAGTGTGATACTTACAAGTTTGAAGTTTACAGCCGACAGCAGATTTGCCAGTTTTCTGTAACTGTTTTCTGTAACTTCTGAACTTGAACTTTGCGGTGTGAGATCTCTCTCGTTTTCCAAATTCTCCCCAATCTTGGTCCCCATCCCTGTATCTCGCTTCCTATCGTTGCTCTCTCTTTCTCTTTACTCTCTTTGTTTTTTTTTGGGGGGGGGGGTTGGGGGAGGGGGTAACCGCCCCATCGTTCCTCTTGTCACAATAACCCACGGTCCTGGACGGCATAAATATGGAATCATTGCGCAGTAATATAATAATAAATAAGTTCTTAATATAGCGCCAAATACCAAAAGGCCCCGAGGCGCTTTACAAAACCTAAAACAAATAGAAATAAAAAGACAGAAAAATCAAAGGAATAACAATTCTAGAAAACACATAAACGAAAATTAAACAGTAGCAAGGAATACCATCACATGGAGATCATAATTATGACGCATTCCCGGCCTCTGACGTAAGTTTTATTTTTATGACATACGTAATACATGATGGCACAGTACCAGTATACGTATATACGGCTCTACACAATATAATACAGGCGTCGTATATATAGACAGCACTGTAAAGTCATTGCACACAACGCCATTTGTTGATCAGTATTGGAAAACAAACATTGTCCTACATAGACTGACATCCAATTCCCTTCTCAGCTGGTCTGTGTCAGTTTCCATCAGAAATTTTCTCGTCGACTACAGGAAGAGATATTTAGTATGTGCTGAGTAATAATCGAAGGTGTGTTTTTGCTTTTTCTGTTTGGGCTACCGCCTAAATGAAAGAGGCATTTTCTATTCCTTTTTATTTATTTGCTGTGTCATGGCTCAACGAAATGGGTTCCGCGAAGCGGAGATAAGATATTGCGAGATATCATAGGCGTACAGTAGGAGAGGAACTGGGCGTTGGGGTGGGTAGGGGAGAACAGAGGGGCATCTGTCCTTCCCCACTTTTCAAAGTAGGAGCAAGTGTGTGTTTCAATTCCGTCTCTGTGTACTTCACGACAGTTTATTATTAATCAGGATCATTTCCTTAAACTTAAAGGGTGTGAAGACTCACTCACAAAGAAGCGTCTCATGCCGGTAATCTGACCTAGTTTTGGATGCATGTAACAGAAGTGTTATACACCACCATCGATCCCAGAAAATACACACATATCTTGCTACCGTCGGTAATTAGACACTAGTGTACTGTCAATACATACAGCTACGGTCAATACCCACAACACAGTGTGCATAGCAGCGATGGACATCTCAGGTCTAGATATTTTCTATAACAAGGTATCACGTTTCATTACTGTCTGCAATTTGTAGCGACAAGAAGAAAACTTCACTTGCAAGCAACGGAAAGTTAACTTTTTCAGAGCGCGGTTTGGGGCGAGTCTTCAATGCCTTTAACAATAAGTGTGTATAATCGGTGAAGTGATGACCTCTCCCGTCATGCTAATGTAATTGTTTTTGCATGAAATTATACTAACTTAAGTAACCATGTCCTTGCAACTTTATATGAGAAGATTTCATGAAAGCTGTTGTGAGGCAGGGTTTTAATTTTAGGTGAACTTACTTATGTCAGGTTAGCGTGGGTGCCTTTACAGGAGACTATTCTGCCGAGGGTTAAGTCCAAAATATTGAGATTATACAGGTAACAGTTCAGGAGAAAAATCGCCTACTTTTCTTCTTGTGATAAACTATTGAATTGTTTTGATTCCAAATTGAGAAAATTAGATGGGATGAAGCTTGAAACGTTTGACTATAAAGGGAGACCTAAAAATATGAGAATTCAAACGATACATCCTAACGGGACGAAGACTAACTGAGAACTCTCAAGTACAAAAATATGCTTCTCTGAAGTCAGGCAAACTGGAATAATCAGCATGCAGGCAAACTTAGCTGGTTGGCTGAAGTGCCGAT
Organism: Apostichopus japonicus; assembly: GCF_037975245.1. Lineage (NCBI taxonomy): Eukaryota > Metazoa > Echinodermata > Holothuroidea > Aspidochirotida > Stichopodidae > Apostichopus > Apostichopus japonicus. The sequence goes on from NC_092580.1 coordinate 2,422,188, forward strand.
AGCGACCAATAATAGTAACTCTTGATTGGACAATAGATTACGCACAGCTGATTACAAATATAATGTCATGTCAAGCACATATCTCACGCAGAAAGATGCACAACAACGCGTCACTAGTCACTGGGGAAGAAGCATTTGTGGTATGTAATGGACTGTTGCAAGTAACTATGAAAAGGAAAAAGTGATTGAGATACTTGCATTAATTGTTAATGAGAGTAATAGTTAACACCTTCAAAAGGGTTTGCAACTATCCTAGGACCTTCGAATTTCAACACTAATATTGCATATACATTTCTTCATTTCAGCCACATCCTGGGTGGCTCGCAAGATAGGGGAGTGCCTCGGTTGTGTGGACAAGAAAGATGCAAGCGATGTTGAAAAGGAAGGCCAAGGAGGCAACTGTGTATTCAGTTCAGAAAAAAGTGGCGGAAATAAGGAAAAAAGTAAGTACATCTTTAAAACATCCTTTGAGTACAACATCTGAAAACCTAATAAACACAAGAAATTGAAGGTTGGATGAACATGAAGTTGTCCTCATAAATGCAAAAATCTTACTGATAGTATTTTGATTCATCAATAGTGAAAAGGTTGAAATCCTGTCTGCATTATTATATGTTCAAATGAACTGTGACAAGGAATCACTAAACCTTTGGTTTTTTGGTTGAAAGTCCTCTAAATCAATGTAGATTTTGCCTGCAAATCTACTTCCCTGAGAAGCAACCTACTGGATGGCCTCTATTGTAATGTAGTGTGGATCATATCAAAACAAAATGTAAGGCAAGTCCCATCAGACTTCATAGCTTAACAGCTGATGACATTGTTCTAATGTTTCACCTAGTCCCTCCCTTCCAAGCCCCTTCATATGAAGGTTTAAAGTGGAGCCAAAAAAGTGTCATATTTTCTTATACTCCACATGTTAAAAATCCCCCCCCCCTCCAAATATACTCAAATCCCTACCAAAAAGTTGGTCAAGAGGGGAATTCTCCCTGCCCCCCTTCCCTAAATTTTCCAGCTGGCGCTAACCCTGATCACAAGAAGCATAATGTGGGCGGAGCTCAAAAGTCATTTGAGTTCACAAGGGGTAAATTTGTGAAAACCATATTTTACACAATATTTCAACAAGCACAGATGTCATATTTAGTATGTTGATGTATCACATGCAAGAAACCTGTTATTGAGGTCAATGGTCATTTCAGGACAGCCTGTGTCATTGCAAATATATTGTTTGTTACATCACACTGCTTTTCACTGTATTACTAAAAACATGTATGTTGTACACCCTCACTATACATTATGTCAGATTCAATGAAGAAAACTGTTTACATCATCGAAACCACAATGCAATTTTGCATTCTGGTTAAGAACTTGTTTCCTGTTTGTACCAGTTGTAAGTTTTCATTGAAGAACATTAGGAGTTATTCTATTTCGATCATTTAAATTTTACAAGTAAAGTTTTTGTATCATATGACTTTATTTCACACAAATTTGTCCTTTATTCTTTTCAGGTTGCAAGCAAGGGAGTGGTGCACCCCCGTACTACTATCGAGGTGGATGAGGCTAGATATTAACCTCTCATCATCTCCAAATGATAATTGTCTGAGAAGAATGCACCTGGTAGAAATAAATCATACAAATTAATTATTATGCAAAGACAATGGCAATGTCAACTGACCAGTAAATAATTCTGTGATTATCCTTCTTTGTATTACAAAACTGAGTTCCATGCAGTACTGTAAGATTGCAATACTACTAAATCATATTTTTTGTCCCATTTGGTTGTACCGAATGGTTTATTTTCAAAATCTATCAAACATATAGAAACTGTACATGTCAAGTATGCCATATATATATTTATAACAGCCAAGAGATCAAGGATTGTCTTTAAAGTGCAAACACAGGAGCATATTACCACTGTTTTACACCCTTTTTTTTAACACCCTGCATTCTTGTGAAAGAATAGCTATAAATCCAACCTGCTTATCATGGAAATACCAACTAACACAAACAAATCTGTAGTTAAACAAACATAGCATATATGTCTTTAAAGGTGCATTCTGCTCATATATTTCTGTTTGTGATTATTTCTATCATCACTCAACCATATGACGGCAAAGACTAAAACTCACTTACGTGAAAAGTCTTTACTTGAAGTTTCTTTGAGTATTTGAAGATAGAAATAATCATGATCATTTATCTCCTTCATCTTTCTTGATTGGTTTCTTTGGGCTTTAATCTCTTTATAATTTCATTAATTTTCTCGTAATTCCAAATATTGTACCAGAATTCTGTTGGTGTGACTGCTTTGTTTTATAGAAGCATGGAAAGGCTATTCAGGATTTCATTCCTTTGATCATGTGTAGATCATACTCTGGGACTCCTCAAATTCCATTTTTTTTTTAAAGAACCAAATCTTGAACTCTCAGGAGCACAAAAAGTTTTGAGATATGTTCACCTAAGTTTTGGCAAAACTGTGGAAGTATTGCTGTAGGTTAACCTGAACTGAATAAGTAATTATGCAAATTCACTTTAAAACTCAATAGGAGTTTTTACTTCATTATTCAGTACATCATCTTGGAAACACCTTAATCAGCATACAAGTTTATCTGGTCACATTTCGGGTCTATAATCATTATATTTAGTCTTTCTCACATTTTTCAGGTTTTCCCTCCTTTAATTGATGATTTGGGGTTTGTTGGTTTAATCTAATTGCATCACCATTTATGATAAGACAATCAGAAATTCACTAGTTTGCTGCTGGTATGTGAAATGTTTGTTTTGGAAGTTTACAGGTGATCCTAAATTATCAACACACTCTACAATCATGAATTCTAGGAGTAATTATGTCTTTCAGTGTATATGTTCACCATGTAGCGTAATATATTTAGATTTTATGTAAAGAGCAGTGGAAAAAGATACAAGTATGAAATATCCTTTATTGGGAAAGAGAAGCTGTATATTGGTTTCCCTCTATAATAGCTATATGCACACAGGGGGCTGAAGGTGGGGTCACCAGTACAGGTGTCTGGAAGGGTGCACGAGTGGATGAAGTAACACCCTCACATTACCACCAGGATGTTGGGGAACAAGAGTGATGGTTACAGCATTGACAGTATTCAGATGTTATTCAGTTACACTCTTCTTTTGTGGAATAGTCACTGACTATTTTTAAGTAACTTTGACTGTGTATACAAGAAGTGTGTGTGTTGGGGGGTGGTTTTGGGGTGTGGGGGTTGACATTCTTGACTATAACAAACTTAGCAAGTACTTGATACAGTTAGTTAATTGAAAAGTGAAGTACTGTTAAACAAAATATTAATCATTTTCTAGTTAAAGAGATTTATCATAACACTTCTTTATGATAATGTAGAAAGAATATTCAATATTGAATACACTTACGAGTACATACTTGAAGGGATGTTTTGGTCTCAGTTTTTATGTGTCCATTCAGAGCAGCTTTTGCCTTGATAGTGGTCCTTTTCTTTTTCTGTTTTGTTTCCTTTGTATCGCTGAAACATTCAGCAATCTCATAGCAGCAGAATCCATTACAAGTCATTAGAAGGACTTACAACTTAATACTAATAAGATGAAAATGATCTTTAATAGAGACATATTGTTGAAAGTGTAATCTAAACTGCGCGTGGATGTGACACTTGCTTGTAAACACTGTAACTCTGTAAACACTGTGAGTTCATAGTGGATTACCTTCATACTTGGTATCTTGATCCATCTTATTGAGTACAAGAACCCTTTTCTTAAACACGATAACTCAAAAAATACATCTTTCTGAACTTCATACAAGTATGTAGATTCAACTTGTTGAGTACAGGGACTCTATTGAAATTGGTGGAGGTCAAAGGTCATTTGTGGTAAACATAAGTCAAAGTTTGTAAAGTCTTGTAAACATGATAACTCATGTACATATTCAGGCGCGTATCCAGGATTTTCTAACCCGGGGGGCGCGAATTACTATCTAAGCGGAGCGCCACCATCGGTTGGCGCGCAACGTACAAGAAAATTTCTGGTTTTGATACCCCCCAGATCACCGGAAACGGCACTTCTCGGGCTTGAAATGACCAACCAGATGTACACTTTTTGCCTGAGAACCAAGTATTTCCTAATAGTTTTTTTTCCATCCATAACCTTTTTGAAGATTGTCAACCCGGCACACGTCATGTTCGACCTGATCGCATCTCCTGTGGGTCTTTGCTTTTGTAGGTGATTCTACGTCGCGGCCCACAATACCATCAGCCCCACTTTTCAAGGTTTTAAGCCCCATATTTGTTCCGAATTTGAAAATTCACATTTCTCGTGAATAAACTCACTTCAAAACATACCCATAATGTTGTACAAAATTTCATCTATGGACAACCAATATAGGAAAACTTCCTTCAACCCCTAACAGACCGGTCAAAATTGCACGAGTAGAGGGAAGTGTGATGCAGAATGTTGGTCAGAAATTTTCGAAAATTCAGACACAGTTAATTTATTGGTGTAGAAATATTAAACCTCTTATAACGGCTATTATAAAACTTGGTTGAAGGAAATGAAAAAATAGCAGATATCTCCTTCAACCGAACACTACACACATAGGCGTAGGAGGAGCGGCGGCAGTGGCGGAGCTAGGGGTATTGGTCAGGAGGGGCGAGAATGGTCTGTAGGGGCGCTTTCGACACTATCTAAGCGGAGCGCCACCACTGGTTGGCGCGTAGCGCACAGACAATTTTTGAGTAAAGATACTCCCTAGATCGCTGGAAATGACCCTTTCAGGGCCTGGCTTATTTGCAGAAAAACGAAGAATAGGGTGTCATCGCCAAATTACACCAACAAAATGTGAGAAATGTCAATAAGTAGATGAGAGCGCAATAAAAAAGTCAATAATCACGAATAAGTAAAAAGTGGTAAAGAGCTGAAAAAGGTGCCAGCAGTCCATTTGAGTCCGTATGGACGCTCCGCCACTGCGCGGCGGGGGTGCAGCCCCTAATTCGCCATTACTAATGTAAAAGAAACTTTTGACATTATTGGACCTCCATGCTTTTTATACATCTACATGAGACATGTCGTTGTTTACATTAGCATCCCGCGGTATACTGCGCAATTTTAACGGACCGTACGGTACATGATTGCATGCGATGTAATAACCGATGCTTGCATATATGATATTGACAATGACACGTTGAACGCGCGCTTCGCGCGCGAAAAGTTTTGGTTATTTTTTCAGGCAAGTCGGACAGTTTTGAGGATTTTCATCCTGGAACGCCATTTTCATGCTCACTGATATGATGTGATATCTGCTGTTTGCGTTACAAATTCGAACAGGCGCGTAGCGAGGAATTTGCCAAGGGAGGGGCGAAGCCTGTAGGCAAATTATCTAAGCGTAGCGCCACCATAGGTTGGCGCGAAGCATACAAGAAAATTTTGGCCGAAAATGCCTCCCAGATCGCTGGAAATGGCACTACCCAGGACCATTTGTTATCGCGAAGCGTACAAGCAAATTTTGGCCGAAAATGTCTCCCAGATCCCCGGAAATGACACTTCCCAGGCCTTGTAAGTTGTATCTATCATCTGTAATGATGTCACTGTTCCTCTTTCTCTTCCCGGTGTCTTCGCGTTTTTCTTTTACTCCCTCCTTTTCTCCTTCTTCTCTCTTTCTTCTTTTTCTTTTCCCTCCCTTCCTCTCCTCCTCCTCTTTTTCCCCTCTTTTTTCCTTTTTTCTTCTCTTTTTTTTCTCTCCTCTTTTTCTTACCCGGGGGGCGCGAGCCCCCAACGCCCCCCCTGGATACGCACCTGATATTGGTGGAACTTCAGACATAGTATGTAAAACCAGCTTAACGAGTGGAAGAACCTTCCAAAGTTGGCCTTGTAAATATTACGTCACCATTCACAAAGTCACACTATCCGATATCCAGGCAGTCACCCACCAGGCCATTTGCCTTATATAATTTACTCCTGTAGTAACATGTACAAGTTTATTTGCACACATACTCACGCGCGCGCATACACGCACCACACACCCTCGCATACGCACATCCATACACACACCCTCACAAAAATGTTACTTAATTTCCCCTGCATTGTACATCATATAACCGTAGTAACCCCTCCCCCCTCCCAAGAATGGGCACTACCCCATCAAGAGTCAGTTTTTCAGTGGAGTGTCACGATTGACGTGATGTGGAAGGACGGGGGGGGGGGGGGGGTAGGGGGTGTAGTACCATTTTTGCAAAAATAGCTTACAATACAATTATATGCCGTCCCTCGTTACAGAATAGGCAAACAAAGTGGAAATCTTTGGTACGGGTGGGATAGTGTGCCGGTACGGATGCGCAATAATGACTTCAGCAAGAAATGTTTATTGTACTGGATCTTTGACTTATCATTGATAATGAATTTAATATCACTAAAAAAATATTACGCAGCGGGTGTGGTAACGTCGACTGTCCTGATTAACAAGTGTTTCCAAATATGAGCTGAGAGGCCTACTCAATAGTCCTCATTTTCTCATAACTACCATTTTTGTAAAATGGCGTTTGTTAGACTCCTTAATTATCATGTGACTAAGATCCAACAGTTTCTCAATTGATCATATCCACAAGACCTAACCAGTCTGCCCAGTACTAGTAACGTACACGACAGATACGATCGATCCTAAGTACAACACAAAGTCAACGCTACCGTAACGTACTTCATACATTCTGGATTAGTTAATTGCACTAAACTTGTCACATTCTAACGATATTGTGCAGAGTTTCGAGATGGCTTTTCGTCCAGTGTTTCAAGTTTTTGCTTGTTACATTACTGTATGCTTCCTATTATGCTACTCTGAAGCTGGAGATAGTGTTCCGTTTATAACATGGTCAAATCAGAAGTGAGTGAAATAACAATAATAGTACTAGCCTACGGCCTAGACCTAACTTACTACTTACAATACTAGTACTAGGCTTAGTATTAGTAAGTACTAGACCTATGTAACTAAATCTATCGCCTAGCCTATCACTATCTCATTAGTTTAAGTTGTCCATTAGTGGTTGTCACATCTGATCATTGTCAATGAATGTACCAAATCTTACAAAGGTGTGCAGTATGAGTATATGGTTAAGTAACTTGGGCCTATCCTATCCCTGGGCCTAACACAGGTAGTCTTTACACTTTACAGGTCCCAAATTATACTAGTTTGCTAATTAGTAATTGCTAGAAGTTTTCAAAAAGTACTCTCCTGGAGGTCTTTACTCTCCAAATTGTTCTCAGACATTTTTAACTTGCACACAAGATGACTGAATGTTCAAGTGAGGAAATTATCCTTTCCTCGAAAGGTTGTAATAAAAACAGTTGAAGAATTTTGACCAAAGGTGAACATATTTGAATATCTAGCATACTTGGGACCAATAAATCATACCTTAAATTAAAAGTGGAGCTATCATGGATCAAGTCCATTAGTCCATTATTTTGTCCCGTCATTGACAACATACGTACTATTGCAAACTATGTGTGATAAAGGGGTAAGCTTCAGCGCATTCAAAACACTGCTGCCAGATTAGCTACCATAGTCACAGATCTATAACAGATCCCTAACATACTCTCCACCAACTTCACTGGCTTCCTGTGTCTGAAAGAATAAAGTACAAACTTCTCACCCTCATCTACAAAGCCATCCATGGTTTTGCCCCAAACTTTATTTCCAACTAACTTACCTTAAATTTTCCAACTCGCTCACTCATATCTAATGCACTATTCTCCTAAAACCACCAAAAGTTAATGCTAAGATGTACGGTGAGCCTTCCTTTCAATTCTGTAGCCCCCAAACTCTGGAACACTCCCCAACCACAGTAGGAGTGCCCCTGCATAGACAATTTTAAAAGTGTCTTAAAAACTCACTTATTCACGTGCTATCCTCATTGGACCTTGTACTTCGATCCATTTGTGTATCTTTAAGTTTTTTGTTCTATTATGCTGTATTTTTGTACTCATTTTGTTTTTGTAAAGCGCATAAAGGCTGACGGGATTATGCGCTATATGTATTATTATTATTAAGTACAGTATAATATTAACAATAATATTATTACTCCAAAACTTGAGAAGCTACTCTTTTGCATCACTTATAGCACATATATATAACTCGTTTGTGATCATATTGTGGTGTAACTTTGTCCCTACATACTGAACACCTAGAGTTTGTAATGGTTTGTTCAACAACAGAAGTCAGTTTTCTATCACCTCTTTATTCCATACATTTTGTTAGTTGCAGTGGGTAGGAAAACTAATTTTGAAATGAAAAGCTTATTTGTAGAGGGATGCACATAGATATATCAGTAGTAAGAAATTTATTTCCAATCATTGCTGTACTGTATGTGTGTTGGTATGAAGCAGTCACTTACATGTATCAGTAATCTTATTTGCAGAAAACATCAGAAAACAGAAACTACCCGAATCAATTCAAGTTATGTAACATCAATGTCTCTTTCATTTCATCGTTTTCCAGATACTTGGAGGACATCCCATCCCAGTCTGTTGGCCAGATAGTGGACAGAGACTTCTTATTATCAACATGCATCCAAAAAATCATGGAAAATGAACAAAACCAAGTTGTCATAGTCTTTTATTTTAATCAGGTAATGACAGAAACATGTACATTAATACCTCTATGAAACCACCACTCTTTCTGCAGTGATAAATGAGTAAAAAACAAGTCTTGGTTTTCCCTTTAATGTGTGCAACCATGCCTAAGCATGGAATTCTGCACTTTCAATAATCTGTACTTTGTTGGTCAGTGGAAGACCATCTCTTCATGTTGATTGTTTAGTTGATGTCTACAACACATGCTTAAATAAGAGATGTAATCTATGAAACTATTCACTTCGATAGTTGGTAACATTACAGCCAAGTTCTGAAACAAGCCAACCTCCATTCGTGGAATGAGAGACTGAATGTATTTGTTTCCTATTGTGAGAATTCATCATCTCCTTTAGAGAGAATGTTGCTTCTGTTGTTATAGTAACCAATAAATCAAAGTTTGTCACTACCTATCTTTCCACAGTTGAGTATCGATGACATTTCCAGATATGGAGGTGCTTATTTACAGAATAGTGAAGGAGGAAGTTTGAAGAACTTTATGGTATGTAGCATTTTCATAAATGTTTGGAAATTATTATAGCTCTCCAAATTGTCTTGTAAAGTTGTAAGGTTCACTTTAATATTCTAAATGGTAAACTGTTGCTTTTAGAACATGTTGCCATTGAAGAGCTACTTGTTTAGCTAGTGTTCTTCTGACTTTGCCTAGATCATGTAATACCATATATTTTGTTTCATTTAGTGTTTGTGTCTTTCCCAGTATGAGTTGTATACTGAATTCTTCACATGCAGCTACAAAAAAAAGGTAGAGAACTTAGTAGTGAAACTTCATTAAATCATTGACTCCATTGCTATATCATGTGAAAGTTCAAACACTTAGCTGGTGGTATTAATAGCTGTTTCTTTTACTGGGGTTGTCCACAGTACCTTGCATTCAGAGAATCAGTATTCACTACATTGTCATTCTTTGCAATCCAAAAAGGTGCAAGAAGGGATTCCAAGGGAGATATATATTTAGGCTGACCACCACCCCCCCCCCCCCGACCCCCTCCCCACATTTCATAAACTTACCACACTGTGTTGAGTAAATTGTTAACATTTAATGTGTTACATCAACCTGTTTTTTACTGAAATCTGATGTTTTGACATCTTGCAGCTAGTTGGAAATGATTGGCAATTTTATAGATGCTGTTGTACCTGTTTGTTATATGCTGCTTCTTATTTTGATCATTTTAAGGAACATGAGAATCTATTCTATTTAGATGGTTCAAATGAAGTTTAGTAACTTGTTGATAATGTGGTGTAAGTTAACAGATTGTGATTGTCTCCTGATTACTGGGTGAGATCAAAGATTGGCTACGAGTCCTGGAGAGATGAATGAGATACTTTGATTCTCTCCTCTTCTTTCCTCTTCTTTCCTCCTTGATGTTATTTAGCATTCCTACCAAAATTCTGCGTCCCACCTAACGATGGAAATGGTCGAGCCGGTTCCTTTGAAAGCTATAGAAGAAAAGGCTGTAGGACCGACCATAAAATACACTAAAGGGTGGTCATCTGAACTGGTTGAAGATCAAGAGAATGTATTGTTGATTCCATTAGAGCTCTCAACAGACAGGTACAGTATACATAGTTTAGTTCAATGTAATTGTACTTTTATTACATATTACAAACATGCATTTTTAAGGATATTTCCACACACAAACAGTTTCTCTGTTAAATACGTTTCCTTGTTCTTGGAATGATGATTTAAAGCAGCTGATTGTTTTTCATACTAAAATAACTTGTCTAGTGGTGGACTTTGAACTAGTTGAAAAAACTGTATGAAAAACAGTCTCTTTTCATATACGTGGTGGAAAGCTTAATAATGTCAGATGGTGAAGCCTGATGCAATTATGACAATAAAATGTTCAAAAGACTCGAAGAAACGTAACAACAAATTTCTAGAAAATATAATATCAAAGGTAAGTAGCTGGATTCTGTTGGTGAAAGTTATGGCTACATTTTCAAATTATGCTTTTGATCATACACTTATCCTTACTCTAGTTCAAGTAATTTATGTTGGATTAAGGTCTTTGTGTGAAAATTTGCATGTGAACTCCTTACACACAAAGAAATGATCATAATCAAAGTTGTTCATTATTTAAGTGATTATGTTATATCTATGGATGATTGAAGTAAGGTTTTCAACTCTGCTCAACTTTGAGATTCAAGTTATGGTAGATTCTGATATAAATGAAACTCGACTGTTTCCCATCAAAATTGTTTAGGTATGAAGTATCCATTATAGCTTATATCACCATAAGACATCTTATGCACTTGAGATGTCACTCATGATTGTCTCTCCTGTTTCTTATAGAGCTGTCTCTCTTCAGAATGCTGATAATTTGATTAAGAAGTTGATTGATGAAGTAGTAGCTATGGGGAAGAAGTTTACAGCTATACTTACTGCAAGCCATCCAAGCAAGGTATAATCTACTGCAAGTTTATGATCAGAAATGTTCATAGAATAAGGTGTCCTGTTCTTTGGTCTGTTCTTTTTGGTTACAATGCCAAAGTCTCAGTAACATTTGCAAATCGTACTGGCGTGTGTTTGTGACGGCCAGCTTGTAAACACAGTATCTCTTCAATGTCATGATGTCATGCCTGATTGGTAGATGCCCAATGATGTGCAGCTGTGCCAATTGTTCCCATCTCATGTATATTGATATGTGGGCGAGACTTAACGTAAAATTCTCATAATGGCAATATCTCTTGAACAGTATATCCGATTTAGTTGATACTTGGTATGGTGATGTCAGTTGATGATAGGGTTACATGGTCATCATACAACCAAGGAATTCATTCTCATTAGTATTCATTAATGGACGTGGTTAGAGTTTTATCACATTAAAAAGCTTGTAAACATGATATCTCATCAACCATAAGTTGAAGCAATGTCATGTACTTGGTAGATGCCCCATGATTGAAATGGGTAGAGGTCGACAGGTGTCAAAGTCTGCAAACATTTTAAACATGGTAATTCAATAATTAAAGCTACAGTTAACCTGTGAACTCTTGAATGCGATGATTTTCTTTCATGAACATAGCTTGGTCAGTTCAGTTTAGTTAGTGAATGGGCTCTATATTAGTCTTCAACAAAACATACAGTCAACCAGGAAAATGAAATCTGTTGAGTATCTTTAGCACAGCAGTGCCTGTTATCAGTTTTCATCCTTTGAGCTTCAAGGTGGCAACCTGTTATCTCAAATGGTAGAAAAAATTGGCTTTAAGGGGTCAACAGGCTATCTGAAATGGAGTCAAAATTTGCCATTTTTTCTGACTTTTGACAGTGTATAAACAATGTCATGTAGAGCTCTCACAAATATTGAAAGCGATGGTCGGAAGGTGGTGGAGCTGATTTTAATAATACATCTACGCGTCTATATTATTATTTCACATCAGAAGACTTCTTTTCTGGATATTGAAAGATTTTGTAAATTCCTTACCAGTGAAAGAAATGTTTGATGCCCACAAGGAGTGATATACGTAAGAGCTGTTCATCTCGGATCTATTCTGGTTCTCACTTAATTCCTGGGTAAATGTAATTCACTTGCTCTACATTGTTCACATAGTGAGCAAATTGAAGGGCAAGAAATCACAAAGCCTGCTTGTGTTTAAATCCTGTCCCAGCTGGGTTGCATCACTAAATGAAACTGCATGCAGTTTGTAACCCTACAGCCATTACATTTGGTAGATATTGTTACCACAAACACACAAGTACCCAGTATATGGCTCATTGATAGAGATTTTGACAGCGTTTGCTTTTGTATCTATTTATTTCAGATCTCAGCTTCGAGAGACCAGGAACCATTGATTCAAATGGGACGACATTTGTTGCAAACTACAGATGGTGGCATCAACACATCATACTCTCTTGTCCACTTCAATGATTCAAACTGCCATGGCCTCTTGTATGTCGCAAATATAGCTGTGGCTGTTCCCGGCAACGATGCATGGTTAAATGTCTCCAACGGCCCTTGGGATACAGCTACGTCAAAGTGTACCAAAAATTCAACAACGTAAGAATCGTGAACAGAGAAATTTCATGTTTAGAGTATTACTACTTCTTTTATACGAGTGTCTGAATGGCGGTTACAAATGTACCCTGATAGGTTGACTTTAAGCAGAATTTTAGTCTATGTTATAGTCTAAGATACAAAGATCAATTTGAGTGCTGGTAAATGTTTACATAGCTATTACAGTTTTCAAGATATTCACCCTCTAAAATAATTTAAATCTCAGGAATGATCTTTTAAGGCTGCACTGATGGTGACGTCCAGTTCCTCCCTCGGTGAAGGCATAAATATTCATATTAGTCCATGATTTTTATAAATTCTAATCACTCAAGCAAAACATTTTCTTTAAGCTGCATATAAACAAAAGAGCATCCTTGGGATGACATTGGATGAAAAGTTGTAATTATTTGTAAACATGTCATTTGGAGCCATAAAAGTCATGTTTTTCCTATCACAGTTTTGTGTTGCATCTGGTGAACTGACCTGATGGTCTAACGGTCCAGTTGCTTTGATGAATCTCCACTGTTTATCCTGGGTCATTTCTCACATATTAAAAGTGTTATATCAATACAAATTGGATTGATAGCAGTGTTTTAATCGGTCTACAATATATCATAATCAATTTTCTGCCTGAAGTCATTCTTGGAGAGGAGTAGTTTTTCAAGAAGTTCTATTTTTGGCATGTAAAAGAATGATATGATCTAAGCCACCTGGTGAATTTTTTTTATTCAATTCGTATATGCCATTTTCTTTGTTTTGTACATGTAGACAATGCAGCCTGGGTGATATCATAGAATTATGGATAAACACTGTATGGTATCCTCTTGTCTTGACTTTGAATATTACTGCAGAGTTTGTGAAGTTAAAACAATAGCAATGAAAATTATTGTATCTATATTTTGATGCATCCCAACATTTAGAGTAGAAAAATTTACTTGCTGGTTACTGGCAACATGTGTGTTCAACACATGTCCGAGTCTGTTAACCTTGTAAATGTGATATCTGGTCTCTTTATGACTAGACCCAATGTTGTATTATTCATGTGTATTTTTCTGTCTGCAGATTTGTCATGAAAACTACAGGGAAAGAAGTTGAGAGTTTCATGCTGACGTAAGTGTGCTAAGGAAGTCTTTGCATGTAACTTATGTCATTTTGAAAGGTAGTCTGAGATGACAAAATTTCTGTATTTCCAGAATCGGGGGTCGTCTGGCAGACAAATAATGGTTTACATTAAATTCACTTGCATTGTATCGTAACTAAATACCCCCTTAAACACGCCAAAATATTGCTCCTGGGATCCCGGTGCTGATTTTAGGTTCTCCCAATTTATTACACAAATAAAGTGAAACTCAACTGTACTGTATACATGTGTACGCCAAATGTTACCCTCTGGGTACAGTTATATCAAGACTAAATATTGTTCATTTCTTCTGTTGTTTGACTGTTTTTCAACGAAAAAGGCCTCACATCTGCATTGCATATTAGAAACAAACACAATTGATGCTGTGTTATGTTTAGTCATGATCAATGAAAACATTTCTTAAGCTACATGTACAGTATGCATCTGTACAGCCCTACAATCGTATCAGTGCAATGCCCCATTGAATAAACTGCTTATGCTTTGAGTGGTTGTAGAATTCATGAAAGCATTTGATTGGGCACATTCACAGAAAGTTCCAAGATTCAACAATGGTTCACAATACTGTATACTTGGCAAATCAAACATTTCCTACAAAGAACTTGTATTGTTACCATGGCTATCCATGTCCTTATTGCTTTCCTCATCTACATGTTTTGTTCCTCAGTACTGACCACAGCTAGATATCTGTGTTTGGAAAATTTGTCAAACAACATCTATCACCCCATAATCACCCCATAATATTATCTCACCATGTCTGTTGCTCGAATCATGGATGAAACACATATTGTTTGATACTTTCAAGTGTGGAAAGTTGCTGTGCAGTTTAGCATGGGATGGGCTTTGTGACTGGGTACTGGGTAGTCTTCTGGGTGCCCAATCCCATTACTGAAGTTACTGGGTAGTATGCTTTACAGTCGGTCTCCTGGGTACCCAATCCTATTACTAAATAAGTTTTTCTACCATTCTAAGTTACGTGTTATCAAAAATCATGTTTCATCTTTTTATGGAGTAAACTCACCATTTAATGAATAGATGACTGGTAGTATATACTTTCGAATTCTTGCGAAATAACATTCAGTTTTGTACTTGGTGGTCAAATCTAACCTACCAAAATGGCCATGTTCATATTCAAGAAAGTGCGGAAGATCAGATCTCCAGCTAGAGATCAACCACTTTAACATCCTGATTAAACTAAAGATAGGCATAGCCATATGTTACACTGGTAGGGGTAAACTTGTCTCTGAGGGCACACAGTAGGCTATCTTGTTCAATGTTCTCTGGCATAATATTGCCAGAATTTGAATATTTTTCAACAAGAGGGATATTTGATATATTTAATTAACTACTTTAGGCTCCAAATGGTTGCTTGTAACTTACAAAAATGGCATGATTTTACTTTTCATTATCACTAATAGGGACTACTAACTTCGGTAAAAGGGACCTTTCCAAGGTATAAAAACAACATTTTGTGGCCACATGTTTCCAGTGTCAGAATTTTGTCCCTAAACCAATCAGAATGCCTGATCTACTGTTGAACCTGAAACCTTGAAGATAGAGTATGTGAACTATGTCTCTGACATGCACACAAAATGGCAGCTTCTCAACAATCTGATCATGGAAAGTTGACCTTTGTTAACTTATCTGAGGTGAACAAGATCAAGCGACATCTAGACATCTTAACTATTTATAATTTAATTTTTCAATTTTTATATTCCACAGTCTCAGCAGCTCAAGTAGCAGCTACTTTTGGAACTTTTTAAGCAGTTCAGCCAAATTTACAGTAGAGGGAAAAAGTTATGATGTAAACTTCAAAATTAATACACCTCAAACACCTCAAAAGTTCTCATTCCATTGTGGGATCGAATCCTTTGGAACCAAGGAAGGTGGCAGGGTAAATCTGACAAACTTCCAGGTTAGTGTGAAGACCAAACTCTATTATAGATCTGTTAACGGTGTTATCCAAAGAATGGAATCGTATCACCCTTAGAGCACCAAACTCTATTGTCTGTTACCGGTGTCATACAAAGAATGGAATCGTATCACCCTTAGAGCACCAAACTCTATTGTCTGTTAAAATAGCTCACGATGTTAGGTTAGTAGCCTACAAACAGCTTACGATGTTAGGTTAGTAGCCTACAGGTTAATTAATGAGAATCACACACTCACTTCCCTATTGTATCTAATGTTGGTAAGATGAACTTTATTTGAGGAACTTCAATAAGAACCTCATCATCATTGCAAATAAACTTTCAGTTTCACATGATATAAATAATTTTGTTTAATAGTCGTATGCAACATTTAGTCGTTCATTTCTATCCACGTTTCAATAATCTTTACACATTTGTATTTTCTGGTTCAGGTCCAGCCGTTCAACGTGAGTGATACGCTACCTAAATTCTCCAGAGCGAATGACTGCGTCGGTTTCTTCACGCCAGGAATCTGGATGGGTCTAGTCATCACTCTGATTTTAGTTTTAATTCTCTATTTTGGTGTCTCTATGTTAGCAGGTTTAACAGTAATGGATCAGTTTGATGACCCTAAAGGTAAAACAATAACTGTTAATGTGTCCGAATAAAACTACGATGTGGCAACCACAACTCGTAATTGGTAAAGTACTACAGTTACTTAAATGCAAATAGTCAGACAAGGAATGTTGGTTTACCCGTATAAGTTATCTTCTTGTTATTTAAGCTACGTAGCAATGGATATTTTGGGGGTATTTAGTTCCTAGAGTAATTAACACACTATAAACACCAACCACTGGTATGTACTGTACTGCAAAACACAGTGGCAGTGTTTTCACTTAATGCTACCGTTTGTCAAACTGATAGCAGTAAACTTATCAGTTATATTCAAACCTGGTGCTTTGCAGTGAATGGTATGTTCCAAAAATTCATAACAAATTTAAATCTATTATTTGGAAAAATTGTAAATTAGGGGGAAGAAATCTTTCTCTGAGCATTTTAAACCGCAGTGAAATTGTGCAATAACAATATTCTGTAGAGATGGACACCTGTGAACACAGAAAAGAACTTGGTTTCTAAGTTGTGAAAGTTTTATGTATTTTGATAGTTCTGTTTTGTGGATCTCACAGTCTGTATTAAGTGTAATTTGAAGTGTTAAACTGTGTAATGTTACAAATTGTTATATTCTTGAATAGCATTATCTTTTTTGTTTTACTCAATGATTGTTTCAAGATAAAGATGATTAAGTAACATCTTTTGTGATAATTCAGACAATGTAAACTGGTGGAGGGTACTATAGGTGCATGTCTCAACTTATTCTTTCTTATGTATTGCACAGCATGTGAAGTACCTATAGTGACATTCCAATGGTTAATTTATTTATAATAATGCATTCGACTTTAAATTTAAGTTTCATGTCTGGCAAGCAGTTAGTAAAATTTTTAGACCTGTTTAATACCAGGTTGTTGTTTTTTTAAAACATATTTCTCTATTCACTGAACAGTGATTTGAATTACCTGACTGTACCTGTTTTTAAGGCTCCTGATTTTTGTACAAAAGTCATAAAAATTTGAAAGGATGTCCATGGCATTTAATGAATCTCAAAAATAATATTTAGAAATTCCTATTTCCAAGCCTTAAAACAATACAAAAACACAAGATACTAAAAATGAAAGAATAAGTCACAAGACTGTCTAGATTAAAACATTATAATGATTGACAATGTAAAACTTGAATAGATTTAATATTTGCTGTTTGAACATTTTTTGTCTTGGTGGTAGTTAGCTGGATGGATATGTGATATCCAACAAGCAGTGTTAAGTATAATTTGTTATTACTTGCTATGTGGATAAATCATGTGATTTGGAAGAGGTGGATTGATAGATCCAGAAAGAACATTTACAAGTAGTCTAGATTAAAGAGAAATTATATGAAATAACATGTTAGGCTTGTTAGCCTCAACTAAGTATGCATGTGTCCTAGTCTCCTTTGTGAAGATGAAGTTTTAATATTTTTGTGTTCAGGTATTGTTATGTCTGTGTTATGATTCAGGTGAAAAATATAAAATCAATATTTTGTATGGCTTATTGTTTATGATGTAATTTATGAGTATCATTGTTATCGTTGAGGCACGTTGTTATGATTACCAATGGAGATTGCATTATGGGATCCTCTGTCAACTTTCCATGATTAAAGTAGCACATCTGTAGATTAGATAGCTCCATTAATTGTATATACCATTGGCGGACAATGGGACACTTATGTTCAACACCGTTTGTTGAAAATCCCATCTCAATATCTTGTCCCTAATCAAGATACGGTTGATTGAATGGAACTTACTTTAACTTAACTCTAAATTCTTTCCTGGCGTAGATCACAGTAGGTGGTCTGTGATTTCACAATAGCAAATGGTTCTAAAAAGCTTTACTTTACTATTATAATCTTCATGTTGATTTAGCCTTGAAACTTGGTACAATTGGAATGTTTTTTGGTTTTCTTAAGCCGTCACGGTTCTCTGTATTTATAATTTCATCAAATTTGAACTAGTTCTAGCACTAAGAATGAGTGACACAATCAGTCTTGTCACTCTATGCAAATACAAACACTATCAGATTTTTGGCACTATAATAAAAAGCACAGATTGATTAATACAAACCAGCTTAGTATTTGTGACTTTCTCTTCAACACTAAACAATATAGGAGGCACGTTAAACAGCTACTTTACATTTCATCATATTTTCTGTAAATTAAATGTAAAGCGGTCGCCCCTTCGCCGCCCCCCCCCCCCCCCTTGGCTACGCGCCTGGCAGGAGCCGTGCAGGACTCGATCGGGAGCTCTCTTTCTGACCATTGCATGTACGTTGTTTACATAGAAACTTGATTCAAAGATACCACTCCGCACTATCTCTGGAAAACGGTAGAAAGAGTTGGGTTGTGTTTGTTAGATTGGCCCTGCAAACATCCCATCTTCTTCGATTTTATTCTCTATCGCATGATGAACTTACTTCCGCTTACCTTTCCTTCGGTGGATTGTCTCATCTTCCCCTTTTACAATCTTTGAAGAAAGGTTGCATATGCATACACATTACTGGCATTGTTTTCAACCTTGGCACCCAGCATATTTCAAAACAGATTAAATGTTATATGATATACATGCCCATACTTAATGTAACATTTTCACAAATGGAAGGGTGGGGCAGAGGACGTGGTATGAAGGGTTGATTTTATCTATCTTTGTTGTTAACTCAACGGTGTTGGCAATGGAGCTAATGACATAGCAAAGTGTATATATATTTATCTGTCTGCATGTCTATCTGTTGAAGGCTGATTGTTCGTAGGCCATTCACTCATGGTCCTGACGAAAGTTTTCGAAGTTTTTTTGCTCGTGTCATGGACTTCATGAAAGTAAACAAATATAGTAGGTCAAAGGTGAATAAGGGGGCAAGACAGGTCGAAACAGTATTTAATCTGATCTAGATGGAAATTTGTCGGTTGGTGAAGTGGCGCAAAACTCTTATATGAATTAGGGGCCAGATGTCGTTTTTCAGGTCGTAATTATTTGAAACGTGAATAGTTTTCAAACGAATCTTCTTCATTTGGCGTTTATTTAATTTTGACCAAAGTTGGTAACAATAAGCAGCTGATAGTGGGTTAAAAATGACACAGTAATAACAGTTCAAAGGTCATATGAAGTTCGTGGCAGTCAAATGGAACAACGTTTTAAACCTGCCCTCTCCCAGAGACTTGTTTATTTTTTCAGCAACTTGGCTTACCTTCAGTTCACTTGAAGTGACACAATAGTTCGAGTATATATTTTTGAGTATATAATAGTTTTAGAAATAGTTCGACTTCATTTCGAGCAGGTTACAGGGAAAAACATGTAGCTTGTAAGTTCTGCCATCGGTCTATAATTTTTCTTAAAAAGTAGTACTCAGACTGTCGACGGTGTGCCATACGAATCACATGCATCTACAAGCTTTTATACGCCAACATCTTGCTCACCCTGTAAATACATGCAACGGTAGCAGCCTGGTGAACAGGAGGCTATGTGCAACGTATGGGATACCAGAAACATAGGACCTCAAGAACTTAAACAAATCTTACAGGCCTATACGGTACTTAGTATGTGGATCCACCGTCCGTATGAGCAATTCGTGAAAAAGGGTAACTTTAGTTCTGATTCCTTAGCTGCAGGGTCCACCATACTTAGAACTTACAACTGTATGTTGCGCGTCATACCATGATTAAAAATGAAAGTATTTACGGGGATTCTTTCGTGCTCCTATCATGTAAGCTTGAAGGGAAGAAGGCCTACTTCCAAATTTCCTGCTTTGATCAGGCGCGTAGCCAGGAATCTGCCAAGGGAGGGGCGAAAATGTAGGCAAATTATCAGAGCCGTAGAAACGGCATTGCAAACTATCTAAGCGTAGCGCCACCATGAGTTGGCGCGAAGCGTACAAGAAAATTTTGGCTTAAAATGCCTCCCAGATCGCTGGAAATGGCACTTCCCAGGCCTTGTCAGTTGCATCTTAGCATTTTCTCTTTTGAAATTACTAGCCATATCATAAAAACATTAAACAAAAATTAAAAAATATGATCAAGGGGGAGGCGCCCCCTTCGCCCCCCCCCCTCCCCCCCCCCCCCTTGGCTACGCGCCTGGCTTTGATGATGCGAGATTGTTCGACAAGATACTGAGAAAATATTTCTTTTCAAAAGAAAGAAATTCTTTCGCAGTCTGGAATAAAAGAAGAAGTTTGCGGAAAATATGCAACTTTTTTTGATGGAAATAATGTTCTTCTTTTTTCTTCTTTTCTCTTTTGCACCAATGTTCGGAATTGTGGAGTCCACACCGACTACAGCTGCTAATTGGTTGATTATGAACACAAAAGACAGATGAACAACACAAACACATTCACTCACGTACTTCCCTGGGAATTGTTGTTTACCCATCATGCTTTCTCCAGTCTGCGCACGCGTTGTTCTCCTTTGTTAGATCCTGACACTGGATGCATGTCGTAGGAAAAGTGAACGTACATAATTGTGTGTCACGTATGCTGACATATATCGTACACACAGTGCAAATTACATACACATCAATGTACTGAGTTTTTTCACAAAAGCACATGGCGGCTTCACAAAATCATGTACTCTGTTGTTTTTAAACCGTTTCCGAATGATTCTGGAGCGATTTTTGTGTGGATTACTTAGACAGTTATCCTGATGTATGATACATTCTAGCAAGTACTACTTAGATTACGAATCATCATGGGAATTGCTGGATTTTTGGAATATATTCAACGTTCGTGCCCACAAGCGTGTATAGGGGTAGACGTAGGGCAGCTGGCGCGAAAGCGATTGGAGAACACTGGTCGAGGAAGAGGCAAAGCTTTAGTTGGTCAAGATCCTCTCATTTTACTCGTTGATGCAAACAGTTGTTTACATCGTCTGTATGGAGGCAGCTTCACAGATTGGGTTTGCGGAGGTCAATGGAATAGTATGTTCCATTTTCTCGACAATTTGGCTCGTTCTAGTCGGAGTAATAACATAAAACTGGTCGTGTTTTTCAATGGTAGCTTGGAGAAGAGCCGTACACAACAATGGTTTCAACAACAAGAAACGGACAAGAATACAGCGTACCAAGTACTGAGTCATGTGTACCACAGGTGCAGCTCACCTGGAAAAGCACTTTGGTTTCCTCCAGTTGCTCTCGGTAAATGATACTTGATAGCCTGTATTCTAAAGCACTTGTACATAGGCCATGCGAATATTAATACCTTAGCCTTTCCCCACATGATATTGTAAGAAAAGGTTGGGCCTGGCTCTCTGACTGTCTGAGTTTGAGGTAGTGTAGGCCTCGGCGAGAGGCCAAAATAGGCTATGTCTAAACTGTGCTAGCATACAAACAGCACGGCCTAGCCTAGACCCAATTAGTAAGGCTATTTGAAACGTTGGTATATATTTGCCTTTCGCCGATAATTGTCTAGTACGGCTAGGCTAGAATCATCACATAGGGCCTATTATGCCAAATACTAATATCAGCATTAGAGGGTTTCAGTTACTCTCGGCACAGGTCCTGTAAATTAAGCTGGTCCCTTTCCTCACACAAATATCTTGTGTGGAAAACAACTTGCATTTTCACCTACATATACATTATATGTTCTTCAATTTTAGAAAAACAAATCCAAGATGATGAAAATAACCTGGGAAAGTATTAGAGAAAGTTGAGAAGGATGGTAGAACCATCTCGGTCTTCTGAAAAATACTCCCTAGTAATACTAGATGAAATTTATGTGAGACTAAATTATTCCGTACGACGGCTCAATTTACCGGTTTTCACGAGCTTGTCAAAGATAAGGTTTAAGAGGATGAGAACTATTAAGTTAGGCTGTTGTGGAACAAAATTATTATCACCTGTATTCCTTGTGATCAAAGTCGTACACATTTCAGATTCAACCTCTGATGATCAATTTCCCCAATAAAGAATGGATAAATGTGAAATAGAATGCATCTTGCCAAAACATTAGATGTTTTCTTGGCTTTCAGGTTCATTGCAACTGTCAATTTGCTGTTAAGATTTTCACAAGCCATTTTTAACACTCGGTGTCTAGGCAACAATATCAGATATTTCGGTCTATGAAAAATATATATACAGTACGTATATATATGGTAGATACAAAATTGGAATTAAAAAGACTAAACATCCTGCTAACCACAGAAATATTTAAGAATGGATGTGACTTGTGGAAATTTTTTGATGCTTATTTTCTGTTTGTCAGATTGGTGAAGTACCACTTATGTAGGCCTAGCCTAATATTACCATGTGATACTAGGCCTTAAGCTGTTGCACTGTTCTTTTAAAGTATAACATTCTAGGCAGTGTCTCTGTGATGCACTTTTATCCTTCAACTATTTGATTTTGCTGAAGGATTGATTGTTATCTGCCAAGGTGTATCAAACTGAGATAAATTTATAATTGTAATTATAGTAGTTTTTTTATAGTTTGAGTGAAATCACACAAAGTGAGGCTCTAGGCTATAAGCAATTTTATGATAATAGCTCAACTTTAATAGCATAACTTTAATGCTATAATTGTGTTCAATGGTTCAAACAACTTGTAGTATTCAAAGTACAAACTCTATATTTCCTTTTTGGTTTTGAAGATAAACATAACCTATTCAGTCATGCAGGCAGACGAGTGTGTTTGTGATGCCTTGCTTGTAAACACGATATCTCAAGAAGAGAAGCTTGGACCAATCTCATATTTAGTCTGCAGTTGTTATAATAACGTTAATTACGTTAATTATAAGAAGCTCATTGTTTTGTGCATGCACAAGTCGCGAAAAGTGACTTCTGTGATATTTTCCGACTCTGAAAGTTCATAATTCAGTCTTTGTACCAGGTAGAGAGCTCAAATCATGAATCTGCACTCAATTAAACTGCACATCATCTTTATTTTTGTGGTTATGGTCACCAAAGTAGTCACAATCTTTGCACCATGATCGCTCGTTGTCGAAAGGTAGTCATTTGAGCACTACAGATGCAAGAATGTTTCCAGACAATGGGTAGGGACTATTAGTCAGGGAATTTTGGAATTTAGCATCATTGTCTATTTTTAGCATGAACATTTCTGTAATGGAGTGTTATTAACCCGGTACCTTGGGGTTGATTGTTATGATATATATTTTCAAACAAATTCAATGATCTGTAGGATTGGGAAAAATGTTGGTTCTTTTTCAGAAGTTGTGGTTTTCTGAAAAGAAGGAATGAAAGGTTTTCTTCAAAAATGTGTTTTGTTATGTTTTCCGTTGACCTAGTTGTGAGTGTGTACTTGTGGTTTGTTTCTCAAAAAAAAAAGGTTGCGTCCGACTGCCAGCAATTTGAAGATTTTGTGTCCCTGGCCAAAACATTTTGTCCTGGATGCAGAATCCTGTGCTTGTTGTAGCAATGCTGAGCACCATGTATCTGCTTAAGTGCTATAACCTTTGTTCACAGAAACTAGTATTGATGTTGTAGATCTGTACTATGGAGACTTGCACAGGAATCATAGTTGCGAGTGAATTTTGTTTGGGAGATTCCATTTTTTAGTCACGGTTGCCAAATAGTGAGTACTTACAGTAGAAACATATTTGTCAAGGCCTGAGAAGAAGCCTGTTGTCTTTGGTAGAGATCAGTCTGTGTATGCTGAATACAATCAAAGTTTCTCGGTCATCAGCAGCCAATGTGAATATTGTACATAAACACAGTATCTCCAGGGAGGGAACCACAGCAGATTTCATATAAATTGGCTTACGGAATCCTCATAGTAAGTGCAAGGTCTCTAAAGGTTTTGGTTGGGGTCAAAGGGTCATTTAGAACCAGCTGAGCTGAAAAAATTAGAATCTTAGAAAGTAGATCTCCAGAACCTGAACATCCAGAGACACAACATTCCCAATAGATTAATGTAGTATAACTCCTTACACAATTCTGGAACAGGTCAATGGTCATTTTAGGTGAGCAAAGTTTCAACCTGAAACCCTCAAAAATACATAATGTCTCAAGATTCTGCAGGTAAATTACAGTAGATCTCAAATTTGACTTTTTGTCCAGTTTCAAGTTTAGTCCAGTTAAAAGTGCCTACTTGAGCATGCTTGGCCTTACACATCAATTTAAGACCTGACCTCTAATCCCCCCCCCCCCACTCCCCAATTTTCATTGCACAGGCTGCTATTGTCAAACAAAGCACCTTTGCTACAAAAGTGATGAGAGATACATGTCCAGTAGTTGTTTAGAGGTGGTTACCAGAGTTTTTCAAGGTATCTTGTAAGAAATGTTTAAGTTTGTAATAATGTTCACCCAGCAATATAGATACAAGAAATGTCCAGTTTTTCAACACTGCAATTATGGTGCACAGCAATATATGTTAATCATGGTTTTAGCTGCCCATAATAAATATATAAATAGAAAACTTGCCCTGGGTGTCATTGAAGTCTTTACTTCTATTATTTTAGCAACATTTGACTGATACACCCGTTGCATAATCTTAAAGTAGTCAAGATTATGATTACTTTGCCAAAGTAATCGATAACGATGACTTCAATAAATGTAATGGATTACGGATTACCATAATCCCACGCCTGCTTGCTACTGATCTTCATTGGACTGTCACAATTGACAGCCCTGGAGAGCATCTGATGGTCTTTTCAAGTCTTAACTGCTGTTTACCCATAATCAGGAGAAGATACTGTTCAAAGATTAATTCCTTGGCATGACCTTCAAGGTCAAGGAGATTTTGTTTTAATATCTTTTCTTGAGTGCTCTACATCATGGGTATGACATACAGTAGGTTCTGAAATTTGCCTATCTGAGGAACATATTGAAAATGATAATTGTTGAGGTAAACTTTCAATGGTTAATGTTGCAGCTTGGAATGTTCTCTTTTCCAAAGTTTCTGTACAATGAGCCAAGTCAGTCAGTAGTCAAGAAACAGCAAATTTGTGTAGACAAATTAGCTTTGTCACATGTGGTAAGTCTGCAACAAACCCTGCTATGCTTGCTATGAAGACAAATATTCATGTAAAGAAAACTTACCTGCTTGTAACCACAACAAGCACATTTACAGATATATACAGTTCATAATAACTTAACTTTCATACTATCATATGTGCATACACAAGTATATACAGGTAATAGCTCACTGACAGTATGGTAGAATGGATCTCAAGTTGTTCTTATACCTGTATGTAGACAGTAGTATTGTACTGTAAATTACCAATGGAAAACTGACTGGGTAAATATAAATATATTTTAGAGATTAAATAGATGAAGAAAGATTTGGCTAAAACAGGATTTGATCCAGTTACCCCAGTATTACAAGTCCTGTGTTTTACTAGCCTATCCAGCCCCTAGTTGATTGTAATCCCTCGGGAGTGTGGTGAGTAACCATTCCTTTGCTTATCTGCTATTTGCTTATCTGAGGTCACCAGAGGTCAAAAACTGAAAACCTTTTTAACACTATCTCAAGATAGGAAGCATGGCTACATTTCATACTCATCATGTTGATGCATCATGTTGAGAAGAAGAAGCCTGTTGTTTTTTGTGGAGGTCAAAGGTCATCTGAGTTCACCAGATGTCAAACATTGTAAAACAAGATATCTCAAGATAGGAATCATGTTTTTTTTTGCTTATTTGGCATGCAGATGCGTTATTTGAATAGACGAACTCAACTGTTTTTGGAGGAGGTTAAATATCATCTGGGTCACCAGCGGTCAAACTCTGAAAAGCTTTTAAACATGACATCTCATAGTAGAAATCAGGACATTTTATATTATTTTCTGGTGAACAACAGAAGTCTATTGTAATGAAGTCACTTCAACCGCTAATGCATTTTTTCATTCTGGTTCTTTATCAGTCTTGCACAGTTTCTGTAATCACTCTCAAAGATGATGCCAAAGCTAATTTAGTCTGTGAATTGACTTAATACTCTGCCCTCCAAACTTGTATACTGTAACCACAGCCAATACTTGTGTACAGTGTTTGGTAGCTTTTTCTCCTGCTTTGGTTGTGGTTCATGATGAGGATCAAGGATATCCTGTCAAGAAGTGTTCCTGTTGTGCGGTGTTTCATGTAATTTGCAGGAATACAAGCTCTGAGACACATAGTGTAACGACTAGTGAGATTACAATCAGTGGTTTGTGTTACAAGTGTTCGAGTCAGAATCTCTCCCAGGTCCAAACTTTACTGTGTATCTTCTTCCATTATGGAGAACTGGAAACAAACCTGCAGGATTTAACAAACCTGCAGGTTGCAGGTTAACAAGTTAGCAAGTTAACAAACCTGCAGGATTACAGGAGAATGAACCATGTATTGTAGGTTGATAAAGGACTGTGAGCTTCTGTATTGCTACTGCACTGGATTAAAAAAATATAAACAGTTTGATGTTGCACATGTACATCAATCGGGGATGTGCCTATGATCATTTTTCCATAAATTTACCATTTTTTAATGACATAACTGTTTTTACCAAAGTTTGGAAAGTAAAGTGAGAGGCATTTGAAATCCTTATGCAAAATCCTTTATTGGTTATTACTGTACTGTAACCATTTACAAGGTGGGACAGCAGTGACTCACAATTATGTTGACAAACCAAAGAGTTTCAATGTGTATGACTGTTGTTGAGAACTTTTGCCAACTGCTATGCAATGTACAGTACAGGTTGATAAATTGAATGCAATTAGTAATAATACTGTAGCTTTTTTCCCACAAAGAAAACAATAATTAAGCAATAATTTTGCAATCTTTCCTTAGTAGCATTTTGTAGCTATTCAGCAACATTTTACATCCAAATATCCAAATCCTCGCTAGCAAGCACCATGAGAAATGTTCTTGTCTGTGAAGGATATATATATACAGTATGTATATATACAGTATATATCTATGCATTTACTGTCAGAGATAACCATACAATTGAGCCTAACTAATAGTAAGGTTCATTTGCTCTGTACATACCCTGATGCATATATATATGCAACTTCCATATACAGTATATATATCTATGCATTTACTGTCAGAGAACCATACAATTGAGCCTAACTAATAGTAAGGTTCATTTGCTCTGTACATACCCTGATGCATATATATATGCAACTTCATTTGTAATTAGATTCCATCTCTGTCTTATCACAAGTCTTTCTGTTGCTTTGAAAATGGGCGATTAATAATTCAGCTCAGAGAACTTGTATTCTTTCTTCTTTTGGCGCACATTATTCCTGATGAGGGTTTTTGCTTAAATAATTTTTACTATTTTTGCATTTAATTCTCTTTGCTAGTCTGTCAGTGATAATGAGATGTATCAACAGTATCATGTAGGTAATTGGGATAAGTCCCTTCTCCAGATTCAGATCATGCAGTTGATCTTCCGGAGTTATACTCCAGCTGAATAGGTGACTCAAAATTAGTCAGGCATCAGAACTTGCTAGGTGATTTCACTGAAAGTGCTTGCTTGGCTCATAGCCAAGTTTTACACATCATTATAGGGAACTGAGCTGTCTCTGCTCAAGGAGAAATCGGCAAATGTAACTGTAGAGGTATGTGGTTAGCACGCTTGCAGCTTGGTCACATTTTGTAGCCTGGAGAACTCTGTGTTACTTATCAGATTGTTGGTTGCACCAGTTGGGAGGGATGTGAGCACAATGTCGATTTGGTTACAGGAGTATAACCTGATTTTGTACCTACCTCTGATTGCTCGTTAGGAGCACATGATAGTTGTTGCAGCCCGGTCAACTGGAAAATAGCTAATGTTTCTTCAATGGACCTCGTACCAACCGTTTGGTACAGAATCTTTAACTCTGACATTGTCTTAATGCATTGCATGCTGTACAGTACATAGTAATCCATATTCTATGAAATGTTTACCCACAGTATTGCTTCTAACCGTCCAGTAATATTCATGAGAAACATACTTCTGTAACAGTACTGTACTTTCAAATATATATCATTGGACTTGCATGTCCTATAAATTTGCAGACTTTGCGTCTGGTTTGCTCAAAGGTCTTGTACAAATATTCAAGTATGTTATGAGCAGTTTTATATTATACATAATCACTTTGCACTTGGGGGGGGGGGGGGTTGGGGTTGCTCTAGAAGGTAGAACACATTAACAGAATTGCACAGCTGATGCATGAGTTTTTGATTTTGTGCCAAAGACCTTTGTTTGTGGAGAGGATAGGTCACTTAGAGGTCAGCAGGGTGTTTTGAACTTCATAGTATGTGGATCCACTGTTTTCAGTACAAGAATGAGATTGTGTTCTCAGAAGGTGAGGGGTCAGCAGAGGTCAAAGTCTGAAAGCTATAAATACATGCCCAAAAAATACATACAAAACTCCAAAGCTAAAGGTTGGATGATTTAAACATGGATGTGGATCATACTGTATACCTTATTGACTCAAAGAACCCTTTGTTTACTGTGGAGGTGAAAGGTCAACAGAGGTCAAAGGTGGTAAATATGTAAACCTAATATAACCAAAAGTAAAGCTTGGATGTGCTTCAGACACTTTACTGAGTACAAAATCCTTCTATTTCCTGTGGAGGTCAAAGGTTGATAGAGGTCAAAGTTTACACAATAACTTCAAAAGTACTGTGTGGATGACTTACTGTACTTCATATTTGGCATGTTGATACACCTTATTTAGTACAAAAACCTTGTGTGCATCAAATGTTCTCGCATAAAATGGGGCCAAGAATCACTATTAAGGCGTCAGATCACTAATCTACAATTTTGTTTTGTTTTCATTCCTAGATACATGCATCCGCTTGGCACTGCGACAGTGTGGTATTTCATGCGTAATCAGTATGCACGATCACAACCGGGAGATCATGAACGCCCTCTATGAGACAGGGGGACACGCCGTCATGACTCAGAGTGCCGAGTTTGCTTTTTTCAACCCGCCACAGCTGTTCTCATCTCACCGTTTCAAGTTGTCGATGAGGGGGGAGATAACATCCCAGCAGTTTCACCTTGAAGAGTTTGCTAAAATGCTAGATCTGCCATTGGAGAGATTCATCGTCATGGGGGCTTTACTTGGTAGGTTATCTAGCACTTTGTGTGAAGCTGAGTGGTGTGCAATGCAGAGATAATTCCAATAGACAATCTCTCCCGAACCTCGTTAAATATGTTGTTCTGAAGAAACACATTTCAAATGTTTGTTACATGGATAGCACACTGTGGTCCCTTTCTGAGATTTTAGTACTGAATGCTTGTATATTGATTTATGAATTTGCTTTTATTGATCAACAAAATATCTAACAGAGCTAGCAGCCCTTGCTGTTGCAGTTTCATAGTCTTTAATATACATGCACCTCCTTGTCAAATTATGCAAAATGGTAATTAATAAACAATGAGACTGTATTTTGAGCTGACACAGGTTTGTGTGGTACAGGGACTTTTGTTTGTAAAGTGAGAGATGCGACCTTTTCAAAAGCATACCATGGTGTCAGCATATTTGTGAACAGTAGAACTTCCGAGCAAAGATCAAATTTGCTCATGTCTTTGCAAAAGAACCAAAACTGTTTGTAGACCTTGAGTATATAATTGGTATTGTATGGGTTATATTACATGCCAAAAGTTGTTTAGAGCATGCTAAGGTCTGTGGCACATACTCAGTTAACATACTCTTAGGCTACTGTACGTACTGTATAACTGCCAGCTGGTAGTTATCACCAAGTGAAATAAGATAACATCATTTAGTTGTCATGCCTTAGCGAGATGCATACTTACTTTCATAACTACATGCTATTAATAACCATTTCTTTGACCAGTGTTAGCAAAGTTGTGTATGCACTAAGCAAAATAGTTATGCTGGGGTTACTTGCAAATGAGTGAGACCTACTTTTGTTATTAGTTTTGAACTTTTGATGCCTTGTACAGTATCTCAAATGATGGCATCGCAGTTGAACTATACAAGATATCAAAGATTGATTTATATTACGGATATTCAGATCTTTACCAACAAGATCTGTGTAGGTGTGTCTATTTACTTTCTGGGTCTCAGTACTAACTACTAACTACTAACCTACCATTTTTTTTGCAATTAGGTAACCACATCCTCTCTGATGATGACCTGTCACAGTTCCACTGGTCACTTTTGCACTCTGACCATCCATTAAGTGACATGAAGGTGAGTTCGAAGAAACCAAACATTCTCATCAAAGAGTATTAAGATTTGACCAAAACATTTAACACAATCTGGCAGCAGTCTTCTATGCAATCAAATTATCAACTTTTTACTGAACTGTTAAAATCAAATGCTGGTATCCAGCCATTGTGATAATTAAAATCATACTCTTCCTACAGTATGGCACTTTGAAGTTTATTCTGTTTGTTCTAACATGATGTATTTTCAGCCATGTGTTTATGTAATTAGCACATATATTGGCGTTGCAGTTGTTTGAGGCTTAATTCTTGTACAGTAGCTGTCATAGGTTAATAAGAGCGAATATTTGTTATTAGTTATTCATGTATTTCAAATTCTAGCAATTGGTCTATGTTGCTAAGCTTGTTTTAGAGCTCCTTCACACATGTCATACAGTAGCTGACATGTTATTACTTGGTCATAATTTTATTGCTTTGAGATATCTTCACATTAATTTGCTGCATTTGCTAATCTTGTAATATCATCCATACACTCCGGTGTCTTTTAAATTGTTCTTTCATGTTAGTCAATGTATAAACAAAGTTTTGAAAAGTGTTAAACTATATACTGTAACCTGGTTGGATATTCAAGGATCACTTAAGTGTCACATCTCTAAAAATGTATAT
Organism: Apostichopus japonicus; assembly: GCF_037975245.1. Classification (NCBI taxonomy): domain Eukaryota; kingdom Metazoa; phylum Echinodermata; class Holothuroidea; order Aspidochirotida; family Stichopodidae; genus Apostichopus; species Apostichopus japonicus. Next base: position 2,453,205 of record NC_092580.1, read on the forward strand.
TTTAGATGAATCATTTCAAGGGGCTTAGTCCCTTTTGGAATTTAACTTATACAGAACCTTTCCATATTTATATATCGATGTAATAAGTGCATGTATATGTAGGAAGTCTTAACACCAGGAGCTATGACACCATACATACACTAAGAATGTCCCTGATGTGATCCTGAACAGTACATTGATTTGTAGCTTCTTAAGCTCCTAAAGCATCCTGATAAGGGTATGTTGTTGTGGAGAGAGAGAAGATTGTTTGCATATTATTGGGTAGTACAATGTCAACAGTGAAGTAAGTCTGTTTTGTCTTTTTGTCAGGAGCGGTCACCACATGGAACTCTCCCACCCATGGACGTCATATTCAAGTCATTGGTCAATTATGTACGTGCTATCCCAAACATATTTGATCTGGACGCCATCGGTAACGACGTCTTCAAGACTTCGGCGAGCCGTTTCGAGAACAAAGTTCAGAGGTTAAAAGCATCGGTTGAATATTACTACTCATGTACCAAGGATGCATGGACTAGGCAAAGAGGCAAAGGTATGCAAGCCACAGGGTCATACATTTGAACCAATGCTCACAGTTTGTTTCAGAATGTTTGGTGTGTTGCCACTGGTGATTCATTCCTTCTACCATCTGTAAAAAAAAGTTGACAAAGGTCAAAGTCTGTAAACCTTGTAACCACAATCTAAGAAGATAAAGCTTACAGTAGCACAGTACTGTGATCATTTAACCGCCATAGAATTCTTTGCCACGATCTCAGAAATTAGCACACAAAGTGATCAATGACATTTTGTACACTTTCAAATGCATGTGAAAATCGTACACATCTGACCGCAGGAATTTGTCATTAATGAAGCAGAGAATGAAATGGACACTGGTGAAATGTAAGATACAAATTTTTCGAAAGCCGTTGTGAGAAAAAGGTGGCTCCAATGTAAACTAAACTACATAGGGTTAAGGTACATTCTCCGCAACAGAAAGTCTAACTATGCTTACAACATGCAGTGTATAAATTTAAGAAAGTTCAAGTGGTTGTCCCCAGGACAACCAGCTCAACAAGTTTTGGTTGTCCTGCAGTGGAAATATGTATAAGTGGACCAACTTGAAGTTGGGGGTTTGAGTATATTGGAGGGGGGGGAGTTTAACACGTGGAGTATAAGAAAAAATATGATACTGTCTGGCTCCAAAAGCTCCGCTTTTAAATCTTCTTATCAGCAGGACTGGGCTTGGAAGGGAGGGACTAGGTGAAACTCATACAGGCCCCAGTGATTTCCCATCGTAGGTTTTGCTATTTAGACAAATATGCATGTCCAAAATTGTCCTCTCCTGTACAACCTTTGAGCACTTTATGAGTGCAGTGTAAGAAAATATGCAGTTACAGTAGTTTACATGTAGTTGAAAATGTATGAGGTAACATGTTTTTCTATAGTTTTGATCATGAGATATTTTATTTAAAATGCTTAACATATTTCTACAAAAATGTTAGAACATAAAATTTAAATGTCTGTGGAACAGAACAAGACCCAAAGCCCTTCATAAAAGAATACTCCAATTTGGAACCTCCGTGAAACAAACTTGTGTACCATGATTGTGAAACAGCTCACCCTACTGTGATGACATCACAGACTACTGTACAGTACCTGTTGAGATTCACTTTTGGGAGTAAGGAGAGGCTCAGCTGTCAACAATAATTTACATTCAATCAACCATATCTGGGAGTTAGGAACAAGATATTTGGCTTAAAACAAACCGCGTGGAATACTTCTCTTGTGAGGATGAATGTTGCATTGTCTGTCACTGGAAATATATTTGTCGAACACTGCATGAGGGAGGCTAAGTGTCAAATCCTTCAGAGTTGAATTGTTAAGCCCAAAAGCTGATGTATTTTTATTTATATTGTGATAATTATTTTTGCAGGTCCAAGATACAACTTCCATACAAACAAGAAGAACACAGCTAGGGGACCAAGGCAGCCCAAACAAGTATGTATAGATTTATAGGTAGTTTCCAAGTAGATTAATAAAGCATTTGTGAACATTTGAAACTGAAGCAAATCAAGTCAGATAACATAAGCATGAAAGGATTGAGATTAGTAATTAATTTGATCGACCGGTTGTAAGAGTTGCAAGTTCTCTCTTTATGGTTCTAAACAAGGACTTTGTAATTTGATTGAGACTTGAACAAATGTTGCTTACAGTAGTTGCTACTAATAAGCAAGGAGCAGTACTTAGTAGTCAATATTGATTTAATGTGAGTTTGTCATCAAAGTTGTAACTCATCAGAAACCAAACATTTCATGGATGCCACATGTATAAGCTACCATATTGGTTTTGGCTCATAATTTATGAAATCGTTATAATTATTATACCAAAATGAGGTGAAATGCATGTGGTAAGATTTTACACATGGCAAACCTTCACAGACCTCCACAGTATGATAGAAGAATAAGTAACGAAAATTTCAGAATAACTTTGCGGTCCCGCAACATGCTAAGCCCAAGTAACGTTAGATATTTGTTGTCCAAATTACTACGTGAAAAGTTGATTCATTAAATGATAGGTCTAGGCCAGTACCTAAATTGATAAGTATGTTATTCAAAATAAGAACACAGACACCAAAATAATGTGGTTTCTTTTCTTTGTTTCAAATAGCAACCCATAGGTATTTTTTATTATGTCCGGGATTCCCAGGAATGATACCGAAACGAATGTAATAACCAGTTGCTTTACCATTTCTAGTAGTATTTACACCATTTGTGATCAGGACTAGTCATTACCGTGATTGGGATACTGTGATTTACTTGACTACCGGGATCCCGGACAATGCTATTGGTTAAGGTCAAGAGAAAGTATGAAAGCATTGTAAACAGGTCCACATGAATGCAAGAACCTTGTTAATCATGGACTTCAGAAATGATCAAAACCTGAAATCTTTTCTGTACTGTTTACATATTCTGAAATGAACTGTGGCTTATTTGGCATTCTGATTTATCTTTTGCAGAAGCAAAGCAACAACGGTGACCAGAATGTGGTAGGAGCTGATGGAGATGTAAGTCATTAGAGTAATAGTACTCTCATTTTAAGTTTGCTTTTTGGCCGTTGACCTTCTTTGACACAAGGTTAGCAACCTATATAATATTTAATATTTGTATAATTCCTTCATGGTATCATTAGTTTGAGATTTTGGAAAGTACCTGTGATAAATAATTCATGGATGCATAGAGAAAATTGCAGGTGTCTGCTGTTGACACATGTAATCACATGTGATCTGTTTACCCTTTTTGCATCCAACTGTTTCAGGTCTTTTCACCACATGGCTTAAAATGGTTTGATTTCATGTTTAAAAATGTATAGGCCAGCAGGGTCAATAACTTTCAATTCCACTGGTCTCAGATCAGTGGGTGTTGAAGACAGTATCTGAGGGATGACAAAAAATAGAGTATGACTCCGGTCCACCATTTGGGGACAGAGATAGATTACACCAACACCCATGGATCCTGTCCAAAACGTAGCACTGGAGGGGGACAGTTTAGCACTGCTCCAAAAACGGGCAGTCGTAGAGGTATCGGTTCTCATTTTTCCTAACCAAAAAGAGGGACGTGTCACAGCATCCTTTTCTATATTTGAATGCCTCAACGAAAAAACCAAACCATTTGCGCATGAAAACAGCTCTGATTATCCCGTGTCGAGAAGGGGCATGTGGGGATTGACCTCAAAGATGCTTACACATACAAATGCACCAGAAGCATCAACATTACCCGGCCTTCCGATACGAATGAAGAGATTTTAAGCTCTTGTCACTGCCGTTCGGCTTGTCAACGTCACCTCCAATATTCATGAGAGTTGCAGGAGCAGTGGTATCCTTTCTCAGGAAAAATTGGGGTGACACTGTTATACAATTTAGGTTGGTTGGTGAACAATGTGAAGTCGAATCTAGTTCCGGGAACTATGCTAGAATTTCAAAGTGACACAGTACTGCCTGCAGAGGAAGGAACTTTCAAATTAATAATAGTCCAGAAGTCACCAGGGTAGATTGCCTTTGAGCGATGGGACTCATGGCCAACATGGTGGATGTCGTGCAGTCATGCAGGCTAAGTGTGAGACTGCTGCAACTACATTTGCAAGAGGTTATCCCCGAAAAAGCTTAGACAAGAAGGCATGAATTCCTGTAGCAGAGGATATAATTCTACATCTCCAGTGGTGGTCCACGGCAGAACATTGGATAGGAGGGGTTCCATTCAAGGTCTACCAATGACATCCATAACAACAGACGCTTCACTGACAGGGTGGGTAGCTCATTGGCTAAATCAAACAGCATGGGTGACATGGTCCCTGGTAGAAGTATCTCATCTATCTGTTGAAGTTGTTGACTGTCACACAAGCATTGCAGGCCTTTCTTCCACAAGTGAGGAGCTCCAGAGTAATAGTCCTCGCCGACAATATAATGGTGGTGGCCTATGTCAATCATTACGGCGGATACACTTTAACACACGCCAAGTTGTGCCAACTGACTTTGGAACTGCGGATGCTTTGCTAGGAGTGGAATGTACACTTATGGGCATTTTTTTTGTGGTATGAGGTCCACCTATGTTGGATATATGGACACAGAGTGAATCTGTGACATGAAAATGTTCGACCATTAAAAAGTTTGCAGGTTGTGGTTATTTTCAAATGTCATTTTTTTCTCCTAACATTTGATTTGCTGAAACCTTTCGCATTTTTTCAAGTTATTTATGGTAGATTATATAAAGAAAAAAGAAATGGGGACTATTCATGTAAGTAAAGTAACTGTTCGTTGAAATTGAGGAAATGTTTGTTGAAAGTTTATTTCTATGCAACTTTTTATGCCATCCAGTTGTCAGCATGTGCATGACAGTAGTTATAGGATTAATTTATATAACAGAGAGTACATCTTCCACTCATAACCAGTGCATATATGGTTGTTTCCTTCTGCAGAGAGCTGATGATCCTTTGGATAAAGCAATGAGTGGACTGTCCATTGATGACAAGCAAAATCAGAGGTATTGTGCAATATATCACAATACTGCATCACTTTGTTTTCTGTCTGACATGTAGGGCAAGATAAAATGTTTGGAAAAGATAAAAGTGGACAGTGGTCAAATCACAGTGAAAACCATTGACATGTTTTGGATCATTTCAATTTTCAACATGGTATTTTCAACATGGTAAATTAATCCTGCAAGTAAGATATTGGGGATAAGTTGTGTTATTGTGATATGTGTACAGCAATAAGCAATACATCCTTAGTGATGAAGAGCCATGCCAAGGCTTCAGCATTACATCAGAAATGTTTATTTTCGATGATTTGTATAGCAATAAGTAATAAAACTTTAGTTGGAAATATTCCCTCATCTGTCTCAAAAAAATGTTCTGCATGAAATATCTTCTAAATCATTTAAACAGCCTCAAGTGGCCCTTACCAGTTTGAAACTAAGCTTCAAGGAGTCAACAGGCTATCTCAATGTCGATTTGTTCATACATCTATGTGTCTATATTTCACCTTGGAAGACTTCTTTCTGGATATGAAACATTTTGGAATAAAAAATTTATACTGTAAATTTCTTACCAGTGAATTAACTGGTTGATGCCCACAAGCTAGTGCTACAAATAAGAGATGGACATCTCTGATTTTTTCAGGTTCTCACATAATTCTTATACAAATTGAAGTCACTTGCTCTACATAAGTCAGATATGTCGATTTTGAGCAAATTATATGGCAAGGAATCACAAAGCCAACTGGCTTTCTGGTTGTTGATTAATATCAAGTGAATTGGTTTGACCCACAATATGTAAGACTAGGATTCCTGCTGACCAGGTATGTTATGACCACCTCAGTACACATGTACTTCAAAGTATGGTGTGATAAATAGCAGAGTATTAGGTCATTGTTAGTAATGTAGTCATATATGACAAGACCTACCACCACAAAGTAAATATTAAATACAGATGTTGGTGAAATGGTAATGGTTTCTCATGCTTTATCCAACTGCCTGTCATACGACCAGGTTTGTATGTTATTGATAGAATGCATCATTAAGCTATTAGCTCCTTCTTAGAGGGTTGGCATCTCCAAATTGATGGTAAATTTATAAATTTAACCTCTGGAGTTATCTTTTTGTTTTTGTTTTTTGCATTGAAGTGGAGACAATGAAGGCCTTTCGAACAATCAAAGTGAAGTAAGTACTTTCTCATTAAATTGTAAGTTATCTTTATAAGATAGCATTTACCAGGAAGTGTTTGGTATGGTTATTTACAGATTAAGCCATCACTTTCTTATTATTGAACAGTCTTTTCTTGATTAGAAATCCCCCTTTAAGTAAACCATAATTCACTTGCACTTGAAACATGCATTAGTTGGGTTTTCCACATTGTTAATTACTTATGTTCAAACAAACAGTTTAATGAAGGAACAATTAAGATGCTTTGTCTCCATAATATTAAGTGTTTGATATCTTTCCTAAGGCATAAGTAATCTATATGATGATGATGACTTGTGTATGGAATTGTTGTATGCAGTGTTACAGTTACTGTACTCATTCTATAAACCCATTGGCTTTATCATTGGATTACAATTTATTCCAGCGCAGCTTGTTGAAAGTGTTTTCATCAGCAGTTATTATCAATTAAAATGAAGCTCTTTATCTGTCAACTTGCTTTCTTTTGATAACAGGCAGCATCTGACTCAGACCAAGTAACACGCCAAGTCATCCCTCCTCTAATGGAACAACCAACTCCTCCATGTCTCGTGGTCAAGGCACCGCCACTGCCATTCGTTCCTCGGGAGGTCATCAGGACAGCTCTGCATAGACACGAGAGCGCACTCATGATGCAGTATATTTATCAGATTTTAACACAGGTGAAGAAGAGAGATGAGGTTTTAAATGTTTATAAACAGAACTCTGTGATTTTCATTTAGCCTCGGCAATCTTGGAATCTACCATCCCATGAATTTCATTGGCTCTGAAATGCTGGCTTCTGTGCAACATGAATCATTAGTTTGCATCACAAAAGAAAAGATTGCCTAGGCTACTTACAGTGTATACATACCAGAGTAAACAGTGCATTGATAAAGCTTCCAGGTGGAGTTGCAACATATTAAATTACATTTTACTTGAAACATGCTAATATGGAAAAGTGTCAAGAAAGAATGTCATGGAATTTGACACGTATGTTGGAAATTTAGAATTGCTTTTTTTGATTGCTCATCAAAGGCAAAACAAAACTATGCAATGGTGATGCAGAGTTACCAAATACAGGTGTACAAGTAGTCCACAAACAATAAGGGATTTCAAACACCGTAGTACTAACAATAATATATGCCTGGGAAACAAACGTTGCGATCATATAACAATCATAAACCAACCTAATTTGTGCCTTGGAATTACCCAAATATCTATGCTAATAGTTTATGGTAGATGTGTTCCAGTTGTTTAGATGGGCAGTTTGTAGAGAACTTGAAGCAAGTTTGGATTGTTGGCTGACTTTTGTCAAAGATCCATCTCATCGAGAATTAATTGTGTGAAATGGTTGGCTTCCAATGCTATACATATGGACAATACCATAGGATACATTTACATACCACAATGCTGCAAATGAGATCCCCTATGGGACTTAGTTTCCTTGTATAAGTCTCAACATTAACCTCAGTCTAAATTTCATTAATTTTAAGTGGTGTTGTGGTGATTATGTAGAAATATTTAGTAACTGGTACGTTACCATTGTAAGGTGTATCTGTTCCCCTATCCTTCTTAATCTCAAGTGGGGTAGTAATTTGATTTACATCACAGTACTAGCAACATTGGTTTTTCCTACACATTGTGAATAATTCTCTGTGTTTGAGCTTTGATTGTTTTTCAGTATTGTTCCATAATTTGCCATCTTGTCCTTTCAGGGTGAAATCAAACTGAATGCCGGACTAGATGATGAGATGTCTGGGGAGTTCCCCCCATCTACCTTCTTATTCCGTCCGATTAGGAAGAAGGTTTATGGAATCCTCTTTAGCTGTCAGCATCTTCCTCCTCCTAAACCAAAGACTAGTAACCAAGGTGATAATAACCAAAGTGAGTTTGTGAAATGGCTTCTCACATGATGTAAACCTTTATAATTCTCTTAATGATATCAGTACATTGCACATAATGTGGGATGCCTCAGTATATAGCACATAATGTGGGATGCCTCAGTATATAGCATATAATGTGGGATGCCTCAGTATATAGCACATAATGTGGGATGCCTCAGTATATAGCATATAATGTGGGATGCCTCAGTATATAGCACATAATGTGGGATGCCTCAGTATATAGCACATGATGTGGGATGCCTCAGTATAAAGCATATAATGTGGGATGTCTCAGTATATAGCATATAATGTGGGATGTCTCAGTATATAGCATATAATGTGGGATGTCTCAGTATATAGCATATAATGTGGGATGCCCTCAGTATATAGCACATAATGTGGGATGCCTCAGTATATAGCATATAATGTGGGATGCCTCAGTATATAGCACATAATGTGGGATGCCTCAGTATATAGCATATAATGTGCGATGCCTCAGTATATAGCATGTAATGTGCGATGCCTCAGTATATAGCATGTAATGTGGGATGCCTCAGTATATCGCATATAATGTGGGATGCCTCAGTATATAGCATATAATGTGGGATGCCTCAGTATATAGCATATAATGTGCGATGCCTCAGTATATAGCATATAATGTGGGATGCCTCAGTATATAGCATATAATGTGCGATGCCTCAGTATATAGCATATAATGTGGGATGCCTCAGTATAAAGCATATAATGTGGGATGCCTCAGTTTATAGCATATAATGTGGGATGCCTCAGTTTATAGCACATAATGTGGGATGCCTCAGTTTATAGCACATAATGTGGGATGCCTCAGTATATAGCACATAATGTGGGATGCCACAGTATAAAGCACATGATGTGGGATGCCTCAGTATATAGCACATGATGTGGGATGCCTCAGTATATAGCACATGATGTGGGATGCCTCAGTATAAAGCATATGATGTGGGATGCCTCAGTTTATAGCATATCATGTGGGATGCCTCAGTATATAGCATATAATGTGGGATGCCTCAGTATATAGCATATAATGTGGGATGCCTCAGTATATAGCACATAATTTGGGATGCCTCAGTATAAAACATATAATGTGGGATGCCTCAGTATATAGCATGTAATGTGGGATGCCTCTGACATTAGATGATACAATGTATTGCAGAGTGGTCACCCCAAGTTGACTGAATGTAATTGTAAGATGGATTGGTGTGACATTCGATCTGTTTCTCCAAGGTGCTACCAGCGTGTAGTCAATCTAACTCCCTCCAAAGCCAATCCATAAGAAATTATTGAGCTTGTTGGTTGACCAAGATATTTGAGACCATTCAGTAGACTAATGGAAAACCTCACTAAAAGAAGCAGTATCTGTATGGTCTCTTGACTGAACCTCTCATTATTAGTATGTTTGTTAGGTAGACAAAAGTGTTCATACTGAGAGAACAGTGCAATTTGATTAAAAAGGATAACCGCATTCACTGGTGACAGTCAATATTCTGTGAGTGGGTAAAACAGTAACAATGTTGTAAATACAAAGAGATGGAGGGTGATTCCACCCTTGTTATTTCCCAAAGAAAAACAATATCAACATTGGGGGTGACTTTTAGTCGACCAAGCCCAGTGAATATGCGCTTGTTCAAACCGAAAAAGCAATACTCACCCACTTGTTAGGCAATTAAGTAGGATCCTTCAGGTATTAGATTCCTCAAAGATGCAGCTTAATATGTCATCAAAACCACAATGCAATTATTGCACTCTGGTTCAGTAACTAAGTTATTAAGATGGTGGTCAAGGAGATGATAGATTCTTTTTTAGTTTGCATGTGACATTTTCTTTATGTTAAATAAATCAGAAAATCACTTTAAGGACCAGTTGCATTTTAAAATTTGACCATTTACGATTCTTTACCAGTACTGTAATAATCGGGCCAATTCAAATTCTTCAACCGATTATCGGTAAACCACTAGTGGTAGCCGAAAATGTGATACGAAAATATTTGGAAGATATAAAGATGTATAAAATATCCCATACTGCTAGTTGGTAACCAGAAATCAATAGCTATTTTTCCACCTAAATATGTGTTTAATTTGCCTGCAATTACTCTTTGTTTGTAGATTTGGAAAACCAGATTGTAATTAAAGAGTGGTGGCTGAGACAAAATGGGGCTCCACAAAAGCCAGACCTGGTAGAGGCTGAACCTCTGGAGTGGGTGGTCCCTCCTATACAGAGGCTCTGGCTTGGCAGAGAACCAGAGGACAAAACCACTCGTCTGCGGGCCTTCCTCTCCTGCTTAGGAAGTGACTCGCCCTCTATGTTGAAGCCCTCCTATGTTCCCAGACATGCTCTAGTTATGTGCTGTATTCTAAGGTGAGTATTGGAATTTTTATTTTAGTTACACTTCCTGCAAATATAAAGAATTACTATTCATAAATATTTGAATCGTCAAAATTTGGCATTCTTTTATCATAGTCAACTGAACATTGCGGAATTATGTGAAATGTTGAAAATTCAACCATTTATGACCTGCTAGTGCCTTCATGAGTACTTACTTGTGTGTATCAAACAGACACTGTTAAGTCACAGTTAAGTTTATTTCCATTAGAAAAATCAGCCATGGAATAACCATACTCAATGTTTTGAAGATGCTTTGTGCCAAGCTGTCAGATGTTCAGTTGTAGGCCTATGAGATCCTCGGTTTTTAAACAATGTCATTTGACAATCTCACCTGGTATAAGAACCCCTCTACCATTGCTACTGATATTAAAGGAATTCATTTGACAATCTTACTTGGGACAAGATAACCTCTACCATTACTGCTGCTGCTATAATAGGAATTCATATTTTAAAGGGTAATAATTAGAAGTTTGGGTCTATGTAAGGTTACCTGAATGTTGAGTGAAAATATACTGATGTTAAAAATGAACCTACTTTTTGATAACAATCATATATGAAAGAATATTTCAAAAAGATGCTTCTTTCCCCTCTATTGTAAAGGTCTTGTCCCCTGTTTCATATTGTAACCTCCATTTATCATTACCATTTAAACCCTATTGGGAATAGCTAATATTTCTGATATTTTTTATGTTTGTTTTCAAACCATTATCTCAGCAAAAAAGTAATCATTGATTATTATGTTATCATTGCAGGTACATGTACCAATTACGTCCCCCTGTTTTATTCAAACACGAACTTGAAGCTTTCCTAGCCCAGAGTGTCTCCCCCATCCTAAATGACACCAGAGCCCTCCATGAGCTGCAGGTAATACAATGTTACCCGCTTGTTTTTTCATGTCGACCCTAATTATATGCTATTAACTAATAAACAGGTACAGCCTGATCCCTATTTTTCAGTGTGGGCTGAACTTTGTTCACATGTTTGTCTGGTTTGTTTAACTGAAGTGGTATTTAAGCTGCAAATTACCAGTGAAAACAGACAGCTTCATTGGAAGAAAGAACACCATTTAAAAATCAATGCTAAACCATCGTAAGTGATAATATCCACCTGTCATGTATCCCTAAGAAATATGAAAGAAATATGAAATCATGCTTGTCAGAGGCCATAAAAGATACATGTAATGGTGATGGAGTGGTTACGAGTGTCTGTGTGTAGCACCTTGGCTTGTAAACACTTACACTCAAAAAAAGTACATCGTGCTTCAACTTCATATGTGTTTTATGAATGAATGTTATTGAGTAGAACAATCCTACAATGTTGTTGAGGTCAACAGAAGTCAAAGTCCGAAAACCTTGTAAACGTACAAATACTCAAAGTAAAAGAGGAATCTAGACTTGACAGTCGATATGTTAGTCCTCATAACTGCAGGAACCCAGTTGATCAATTATGCCCACCTTAAAAATCCTGGCTTCAGTGTTACTGTTGAATCTTCTCAAATATGGCAAGGAATCATTAAGCTCATTTGGCTCACTGGTCGTCTCAAGCGGTCAAGTTTGGATGATTCATTATTTGTCATCATAATTAATCTTCATGCAATTTTAGTGAAGCTATCCTGTTTATCCTTGCCTTCAGATCATATACTGGATATTACAGCTAGCTAGACCTAACAATAATAGTGTACCTTATGCAAGCAAGGTTTTAAAGGTATCATCAATAAACTGTGGAGAGGAACCCTTTGCATTTTTAGCTCATACCAGCATGCTGGTGTGAGCTATTGTTATAGTGCGGCGTCTATCACTCTATCATTCTATCACTCTATCACTCTATCCGTCAACAATTGGTAAAACCGCTCCCACTCGCACAATGTTTGATGGAATTTCATGAAACTTGGATACAAGGACCATTGGGTATAGGGCCATCAGAGATGGTCCGAAATATGGGGTCAAAGGTCACCTGTGGGCCGTAATGGGCCATTTTGTGGAAATACGCAAAATGCTTCTTCTCCTACATATTCCATGGTACAATGTTGAGGGTTTGTCACGATAGTACTATGGAAGTTTTACCTTCAGGGTGTTCATGAATTTCAGATCAAAGATCAACTAGGGGTCTTTTGTGGCCCAGGCCGCGGCCCAATATTTTCAAATTGCTCCTGTTCGTACAGTGTATGGCCAGTGATAATGAAACTTGGTCACAACGTTCCTCGGGATAGGAGTTACGAGGGGTGTTCGGAAAATTGAGGTCAAATGGCATTTAGGGGGTCATCGGGGGTCATTCTTTGTAATATTTTCAAATATCTCAATCTCCTCAAGATTTTGATGGATCATATTCAAAGTTGAACTGATGATTGTTGGATTGTGTATCGATAAGGTGATGCCTAATAATTTTTGGTCAAAAGTTAATTAATGACAATTAATCCCCATTGTTTAAAAAAATCTGAGCCTTCACCTTTTGCCAAAGCTCCTTTAATTTGTCTCCCAATCTCTGCAGTGTTTGTTTACATTTGTGGTTAAGCTCTGCAGAGGCTGTTAGTGGAATTAAAACAGGACTGGGAGTTGTTATTAACTATTGAACTGTAAGTGTGAGAGCCCTACAGCCAATCAGCACTTGCCGATTCTTAGAAGTCTTTGAGCCTGAGGTATGTAGGCAGCCAGCCAAAATTTTGGCAAGGAGTGCTTCAGGTCTGCTCAGGTAGAAGGGAGAAAGTTTAATAGGGTAGGTCAGTGGTATTGTTTGAGAGAGTGGGTAAAATAGGATTTAAAGGGGGAAAATAGGAATTATAGCCAGTGGTGTGGCCAGGATTCTGCTAACGGAGGGAGGGGGGTTATCCCTCATGGGCCCAAAATTGGTGGAATCTGCAAATTGGCCTGAAATTTGGTGGGCCATAAAGTTTTGTGGGCCCTACATTTTTAAGCTCGAAAAGGTATGAGCTTCTGCACCATTGGTGCTCTAGTTAAGAGGTTAAAAGTGGTTTGAGGTTATCAGCCTAGATTGAAGTCTGAAAACCTTGTAAACAAGTAGGAAATTTGGGATAAATCTCATACTTCATAAGAGCTGTGACAATGAGTATCAAAATCTTCACTTCTTTGTAGTGGATTTTTAATGGTCATTTCATGTCAGTGAAACAGACTTATCTGTGAAACCCTGTAGACAAGCTAATCACATCATCAATACCAAAATGACATTTTGCATTTCTGGTTTATTTCTTGACATTAGGTTGCCAGTATTACAACTCGTGGAGTACAACTCGCTGCCCTATTCATGAGAGGTGTTGAAATGGCGTTGCTGGTGAACGATGCCACCGGTTCTCCAATTCCATGGGAACTCTGCTGCCCTTGGCTTTTCTTTGATGGCAAGCTGTTTCAACATAAACTACAAAAGGCATTGATGGGGAGTAGACTGAGGGAGTTGTGTGATAACAAGGTAAATTACTCAGCTGTTGCAGTAGTTTGTATATAGTGGACTTAACATGCAGTAGTTAGTATGGTGGTCTTTACACGCTATACATAGGCGTAGGAGGCGGGGGGGGGGGGGGGCTGCAGCCCCCCCCCAAGCAAATATTTTTGTAAAAATTCGGGCAATATGAGGAGAATTTTTCGGGCACCTACTGAAAGAAAAATAAATTGCAATGTGATTTTCAATGGTTAAACTTATATTATAATTATCATCATTATTGTAACAACTTCCCGAAAATTTCTAACCGATATGGAACGGTAATAATCCAGCCTATGATTGTATGTACTTGGCACGTAATGCAATAACCGATGCATGCCAATATGATATGTAGATTAAGATGTTGAACGCGCGCGAACAATTTTGGTTATATTTTTTCGGGCAAGTCGTTACAGCCTCCCCCCCCCCCCAAATCAAACTGGGCTCCTACGCCTATGACGCTGTAGTTAGTATGGTGGTCTTTACATGTTGTATTTAGTATGGTGGTCTTTATATGCTGTAGTTAGTATGGTGTTCTTTACATGCTGTAGGTAGTATGGTGGTCTTCACATGCTGTACCTCCATTGGCAGTAATAGTAGTTGTGCATCCATACAGTCACAGTTCACTATGTCTGTTATTTCATTGGTCATTTTGAAGGAATTGCTATAAGTGTGGCTTACATTCGGCTAAAAGAGGTAATAAGAAATGTTCTGCAAGTATAATTGATTTGTGTGTTCTCATTGTGTTATGAAGTAGTAAATGTTAAATGCATTGCACATTGTTAAGTTTGTCAAGTAACTATGATCCTCTTGATACAACCTGCTTATTCATAGAAAGAGCTTAAATTACAACTTAATCTTTTATTTCATGACCTATTGAGACTGGCACTCTGTTTATTCACCACTTTACCTATTTATGTGTTGCTCCTGTAGGCTGATTTGACTGGCAAAGCAGAACGTATGCTACAGTGTATTACTGAGGGTGGAAACTTTAAATTTGCTAACCCTAGTTTTACTCATATGATGGGCCCTCCAATCTACCCACCTGGTGCTGACTTCTACTACAATGCAATCCCTGCTGGTGCTCCAATGCCTCCTCCATCCTCAGGGGTCAGAGACAGAAATCTCTACGGTAAGATGTGGATTAGCTTTTACTTATGAGAGAAGTCTATGATATTTTGTGGATAATTATGTCATATGTGTTTTGCACATATCGTGTTTGGTGTCAAACATCAGGCAACAGACTGTAGTATTGTTTTGGAGATATGTGTGTATTACCAGAAACAGTGGAGTATGATCTATCCTCTAGTTTGCCTCAAAACATGGAAAGGTCAGTAGCTGCAATGGGGATTGCTCTGATCAGCTGCAAGGGGGATTGCTCTGGTCAGCTGCAATGGGGATTGCTCTGGTCAGCTGCAATGGGGATTGCTCTGGTCAGCTGCAAGGGGGATTGCTCTGGTCAGCTGCAATGGGGATTGCTCTGGTCAGCTGCAAGGGGGATTGCTCTGGTCAGCTGCAATGGGGATCGCTCTGGTCAGCTGCAATGGGGATTGCTCTGGTCAGCTGCAATGGGGATTGCTCTGGTCAGCTGCAATGGGGATTGCTCTGGTCAGCTGCAAGGGGGATTGCTCTGGTCAGCTGCAATGGGGATTGCTCTGGTCAGCTGCAATGGGGATTGCTCTGGTCAGCTGCAATGGGGATTGCTCTGGTCAGCTGCAAGGGGGATTGCTCTGGTCAGCTGCAATGGGGATTGCTCTGGTCAGCTGCAAGGGGGATTGCTCTGGTCAGCTGCAATGGGGATCGCTCTGGTCAGCTGCAATGGGGATTGCTCTGGTCAGCTGCAATGGGGATTGCTCTGGTCAGCTGCAATGGGGATTGCTCTGGTCAGCTGCAAGGGGGATTGCTCTGGTCAGCTGCAAGGGGGATTGCTCTGGTCAGCTGCAAGGGGGATTGCTCTGGTCAGCTGTAAGGGGGATTGCTCTGGTCAGCTGCAATGGGGATTGCTCTGGTCAGCTGCAAGGGGGATTGCTCTGGTCAGCTGCAAGGGGGATTACTCTGGTCAGCTGCAAGGGGGATTGGTCTGGTCAGCTGCATTGGGGATTGTTCTGGTCAGCTGCAATGGGGACTGCTCTGGTCAGCTGCAAGGGGGATTGCTCTGGTCAGCTGCAAGGGGATTGCTCTGGTCAGCTGCAATGGGGATTGCTCTGGTCAGCTGCAAGTGGGATTGCTCTGGTCAGCTGCAATGGGGATTGCTCTGGTCAGCTGCAAGGGGGATTCCTCTGGTCAGCTGCAAGTGAGATTGCTCTGGTCAGCTGATTTCCTGATAAAGACCATTAGCTTGACATGTTCTGTTGCCATCTGGTCAGTGTGAAGTACACTATTGATCTTTGAAATGGTTCAACTTTTAAAGTACTGAATGGTTAAAATGTCAATCTGGCTGAGAATTACTGTCGTCACCTTAGTTCCTCAACATGTGATTACATTTCTATCTGCTTCATCCATAGGTTTGCAAAGGTGATGATAAAAAAGTCCACTTTGAAACCTTAATGGTTATGCCATAATTTGATATTTGTTTGACTAACTCATTTCTTTTGTACATTTTAATACAAACAAATCATACTTACAAGCACTGTTTTATTTCAATATTGTATAAACTCTTATTTTTTGGGATGTTTCTTGTTTCTCAGTGTTGAAGGTTTCCAAAGTACAGAAATGACTCCTTATATATTTTTACTTTGAGAATCTGCCTAGGCTGTTTCTGACGTTGCTGGCTTGATATGAATGTAGTTACACAATGTGGTAATTGCCTCAATGCTTTCATATTCTTTAGTGAAGAAGCAAGTTCAAGGCCCTGGTGGACAATTGGAAGTTGCTGGTATGGTTGTCGGTGAGTGGGCCGGCAGTGATGGACGCAGACCAAAAAGGTAACTACACTCTTTATAAAAAATGCTTCAACCTGCATTTCAGGATTGTACCAAACAAAAATGATAGTAGGCAATCTTTTATGCCTACAAATTCTTGTGTGTGATTTCATTTGACCTTAACATTACTGCAGGTTGGTATCTTAAGTGTAAGTTATATATGAGTGTTCTTCCTTGCTTGATACCAAATGTGGATTTTTAAAGAGTCACTGCCTATTTGACATTGTACCTGGTTGATAAACACATCCTTATCCTAGTACTCATAAATGTTAGAATGGGTGCACTCTAAACCTGGCTCAGTTAGTACTGAATTCCATAAATTTAACTTTAAATGGCTACTTGCAACAGCTGTGCGCTAGTAACCCTGAAGGTACATTCTTTCTCCATTGCTACATAATTTCATTCACTGCTGTTTGAGTACCGCATTGTAAACATCTGTAGTCAATAATTGGATTTCGTGCTGCCAAGTTATTCATCCGGCCAGGCTGTCCAATAATATCAGATGCCAATTGAGGTCAAAATTTCAATGAAATTCTGACTTTCTAACATTATTTAATATTATTGTTGTGATTCTAATATGTCTAACTCCATGAAATATTGTTGATTTTGCCAAGTTTGGTAGATTTTAATGGTCCTTTGAAGTCTGAAAAAACAAGATAACTGCAAAAATAAAGCATTGACCAACTTCATACTTGGTGTGTAGCTCCAAATTAGTGAGTGCAAGAACCCTGTTTTGAGTTTGGTAGAGTTCAAAGGTCATTAATGTCTACAGTGGTCAAAGTCTAAAAACCTTGTCACCACAATAATTCAAATGGTGCAGCTTGTTTGAACTTCACACTTGGTATTTTAATCCACCATAGTGCAATCAAGAACCCTTTTGTTTCAATGCAGGCAAAGGTCATCTGAGGTCAGCACACCTGCGTTTGAAGAACACAACATTAGAAACATTTAAAATAAACTCATGAATAAAGCAAATAATGAATGGATGAATGAATGGACTTGGTACTTGAAATTTTAGGTACCCATTAATATAGGAAGTCAATGATGGCCATAGCTTAGTCTTGTGTGCCCTGTTATTATTGAATGTTCACATATCAAATGTGACAAGGAATCACCAAGCCAATTTACTTTCTGATGTTGGTCGTTGGTGTTGAGGAAATGTTTGACTGACATGTCCAATGGGGTACTATGCGATTAATACTGTAACTATTGTATATTGCAATTAATTTGATTGTTTGCAAAGGAATAGCCCTTCTATACCATGTTGATCAGCAAAAGAACCAGTGTCATGAGTCTAGACAGGATAGGTTACTTTGAATGTGTTTGGTTGTACATGGCATTGTACCCAGTTTTATCAACAAACAATCTCCATCTTGATGCCAGTTATTTCTTGCCTCTTACAGTGGATACGGGAGTCAGCAGGGTCTTCTCCCCCATGGACGTTCAGAAGGCATGGGAGTAAGGCCCAACATGGGCCGTGGAGGAGGAGGAGGAGGAGGAGGAGGACCCATGGCCTATGATCCTATGAGTTTTCAGTTTCCAGCCCAGTTCTACCCACAAGGTCCAGGCATGGCCCCTATGTGGGGATATCAACCAACTCCCATGGTATGTTACTCACAAAACTGCAATTTGCTTATGGTTGAACATTGCAATAATGTTTGTATACAATATGTACTTCTATGCACAATGAACAGATAGAAACTTAAGGAATGGGTAGTACCTTGTTGTGATTTGTGGGATAACATCATACAATGTTTAATCTACCCATCCCCTGATTGCTCAGCCATTTAAGCAAGGTGGTTAACTGTAAAGTATACCCACAAATGTGAACTTACCTAGTTGCATTCATTCAATTACCTGCTTAAACAGTGTCCTCACTCTCGACTCATGTCAGCAAGTTTAGAGTTCAATTTGACATGTGCTGATACCTTCAAAGACTCCCAGTTACACCATTGTTTATAATAAATAAGGAATCTCACTTAAATGAAACAACTGGAGGATGTTTTGAGTACAGTACCCAGGTCATGGTGTAAATGTGGTTTACGATTTAGTGCAAGGAGACTTCCAAGGGAAGGAAAAGTTACTATTCTTTAATGCAATAACTATACACTGTAAGCTGGTACTGTTTATGGCAATCACTTTTAGTGTAGCCAGTGCTTAATTTTCCCCGTGTCTCATGTTTCGGATCTGTGTAACACTCCACATATAAAATGGATATACTAGATGATGGTTAAGCCTACGCTTGTTAAACTGACAAACTGTCAGATTATTTTATTACTCAATTCATCAGCCTGCAAAAAATAACCAAAACTGTGCACTTATGTTGGGCTAGTAAATGATGACTTTATCAAATAATCAGATGGTCAGCAAAATGGTAAATTCATTGCAAATACTTGCAAAAACTGCTAAGATGAGGGGGTACTGAAGTCTCTCTAATGTAGATAGTGACATTCAATCAGACTTCTGGGTAGCAATGTCACAAGGGAGGTTACCACTTCCTGCAGGATTCAATGTTTCATTCTGGCAGGGAGGGGATTGAGGAAGGGGATGGAAAGGAATCTAGCTATATATTCAAAGGTGGTCTGCAGTCAAACTTAAAACCTTTGTGTGCACAGTAACACTAAAAGTTCCCATATGAAATATGACAAAGACTTAAACCTGTTGGCTTTCTGTTTTTTCTTGTTTGGAATAGTATCAAACTAGGAAAAAGTTTGGATTTGAACTGGGCTTGATCCATCAGTAATCTACCATGTAGTTTGTTGTTTTTGTTGTTGCACTGAATGCTCAGTACCTACTCACTTGTGCACACGTATTGTTTCTCCCTCTCAGCCTCCAATGCTTGGTCTTACCCAAGCCCCTCAGCAAAGACGTTACTTCAAGCAGAAACAAAACAAGAGAAGGAACAACAATATTAATAGCAAGCCTGGTGTCCCTCCCGCAGGGAACAGACCAAGCTTAATCGCTAAAGGCAAAGCTCGTGGCCGTGGCGTCACCATTCAGGCTGACTCACCGGAGAAGAGAGTCGGTAAAATAGCAGCAGCTGAACCCGAAGAGGAGGGGGAGGAGGAGGAGGTGGAAGATGACAATGGAGACAACTATGAAGAGAGCAGCTCAGCATCCAGCTCTGGTGACGACCAGATGACACCCATGTACAGTAACAGTGGGGGTGAGCCAGACTTCCCAGTCGGAGAGTTCCGTGTCTCACCGAGTGACATGGATAACGCCCAGCCACAAGAGCCCTACGAGGGAGGCTACGACTTGCCCAGCTTCCAAGCCAGTGGACAATTCAATGGCGACAATGCAAACTTTAGTTTAGAGTTGGATGATACAAATACTGCTGCACAGATTCAGTCCCTGGAACAGTCCAGCTTGGATTGAAAAACAACAACCTGCACAGTATTTCATTGATGTACAGTTGCAAATTAAAAACAATTTTGTACATGTTGTATTTTGTATAAGAAGGCAACCTTGAAAAGGTGTTTTTTGATTTTTTTTCTTTTTACTTTCGGTATTGTAACGTTACCACTTTTAAGAGCTTGGCTTGACACAGGTTTGAAGAACAACGAAAAACAAGAAAAACAAAACATAAAAATCATAAAATGTCGGCAATTGGAACATTTTAGGCACATCAGTCACGCTTGATTTCTTCAGTTGTTATTGAAGAATAATAATGAAGGAACTATACATATTTTAAGTGTCCTCTTGTGTTACATAAGATGGGGGAAGGGGAGGGGGGGTGGAGGGGTGATGGTAAGTTTCAGTGTTTTTTTTTGAGTTGATGCAAGCAGTGCATATTATCATGAGAACAGGTAGTGTTAATCAAGGTGCAATGATACCTTCATTGCTCTCAGTGTGCACTCAGTGAATGTATGTTTGACATTGAATCCCCTAAATTAAATCTGTATATTTTATCTTTGCATTCTCTATTTGTCCATTACACGACTGAGAAGTTTGTCTGTCTCATCAAGGGTTTCCTCCATTTTTTTTTTTGTAGATCTCGTAAAAACCAAAAACTTTTCGATCATGCCACTATTTGTCCAATAAATAATTCTTATGTTAGGATCGTAATAATGCTCACTGTCCGAAACACACAAAACAAAAAACACAAAAAAAAGTTAAAAAAAGAGAAAAACATGTAACCTACTTAGTGTGATTTATTAAAAGGGACTTGTTTATTATCTGTGCCGAAACCATCTCAATGCCACTGGGGGAGCTTTCCTTCTATGTAAAGTGAGTACATAACTTCCCTACTCTATTTAACCAAGGATGAGGAAGGTTTTTGTAATAATGGTATCAAATATTATAATTTATGTTAATTCATATGGGTTGATCACTGTTCTATTCAGTTAGGAATGTAACCTTTTAATGATGATGTAGCTATGCATTAGTTAACAGTAAACAATGAATATTTATATAGATATATCACACTAGTGACAGTAACTACGGCAAGTCAGTGAGATATAATCTCCCGGTGATGAAACGGCTAGTTATCAGTGAATTGTTTGTGGTCACAGTTTATGATTTTTCATTTTTTTCCACAAATAAAAAAAAAATTGTCGCTGTCATGAAGAGAATACGACTTCTACATTAAACTTGTTGATTTGGTGTCATTGGCAAAAATGGAAGCACCTAACATTGATGGAACATTGAGCATGGTGCCGACTTAAATTCAGCTGGAGAGTTATGTATGCAGAAATTGATCAGTGAGAGCTCTCCTTTTGTGGTTTCATGAAATCACTTTATACCTTTGGATGCTTCTCTTCAGTGTTTAGAAAATTTATCATCGCCAACCAGTGTTCGTATCTATTTCTGTGGAGAGAGCGAAAGAGAAGCCTTTAGAAATATCTTCAGTGGAAATATGTGGCCAAAGCATTCTGCAAAGACTCGATAAGAAGATAACGACGTTATGAATCCATATTTGGTCCAGACTTTGGAATGGAGTTGTGTGTTAAGGGACTCCATACAAACTCATTGTTGAACACTCAACAGAAAAAAAATGATTGGATTGCAACAAAGAAAGCTTCTCAGTTCCCCATCTCTTGGACTAAGGAACTACAAGCAAGCATTTCATTTTGGAATAAGCTTGAAATGGACAAGCTCATTAATTATGACTTAATTAATTTCACTTTATTTATTGATTTTTTTTTTTGAGGCAGTTAAGTCTCTCCCTGAAAGACTCATCCAGATTGTGGAGTCTGGTGGACATAGATTAATATTAGTTGTTGTGTGCATTTTATCTGTGAAAAGACACCCTATGTGCTGTTATAATAACTAATATGTTTGCATGCTTTACAGAGTACAGAGTAGTTGTGTTTCAGCCTGATAAAAACTATTAGAAACAAAACCTTTTTGAGATATACTTCTGTCCCAATAATTGTTCTTTTCTTCTTGGCTGAGTAAACTATAATTGTTCTAAGGAATACATTGACAAGAAATCTACAACTGGCCCTTGCTTGAAGAACCTTTCTGCTTAGCTAAGTAGTAGATGATCCAGCTAGTCTATTTATGGAAATGTTAAAATAGTTGCAGATAAACTGGGATGGTAAGAAAGGGTTTCTATATTTGTCTAGCTAATTTAAAACCAATTTCAGCTTAGTAGTATTGTTAAACATGATGTAAGTGAATAGTCTAAGGGCCACCGTACATCCTATTTGCGTAAGAGATTTGTAAACGGTTCTACCAACTATTAACAGTAGTATTGATATTTACCGTAACTCTGTCAATATTAACATAGCAGTCATATGCCTTCTTCTCTGTAAATGGGTGAACATGATTTTTCTGAGTATAAGAAAATTTCCTCTATCACTTCATTTAGCAAGTACTAGACACTGCATGTGCAACAATTTGCATTAAAGAGTTTCCAGAGTGAAGGTTTTCAAGTTGAGATTTGTATGTTTCTTATATCTGACAAATTATTAAATAGTTTAAAAGTTGTGTAATCAGGATTTTTGCAGCCTTTTTGGTGTAGTCATAGTGGTTATTCCCATATCAGTAAAGACTTTGGGACTGAATAGATAAATATACTGGTAAGAATTTCATATTTGTGGAAAATTTTAATCTCTGACAGTGGTAGACAAAGTACCACAAGACTATATTGTTTGGAATTCAACATAATCTAAAGATGTCCACAGATGACACACCCCACAAATGTTGTCTTTTGTATAACTTGTGAGGGTGGTGTTTTCCCTTCATCCAGTGATCAAGGGTTTTCTGTGTAATAACCTTCCAATTAAAGTGCATGTCTAGTGAGGTATACTTGGTGTTAGTAACAGTGCTTTGTAGAATTTGCTTCACAGTCATTACACATTAACACATACATATCCATGCTGCCCCTGTTCAGAATTTAAAGCCACTGTTTTCCGATTGCTTTAGTTTAAAGGTTAATTCTGTTTTTTTTTTTTTTTTGCTAGTGATCATAACATTTTGAACAGGCAAATAGTGTTAATGAGACCTTATTGATGAAGTAAGCATATTTTTTGTTACTTTTTAAGTTGTGTATAATGCTCTCAAAAATTTGTGCTTGCTTGTAAGCTTAGGTCGCTTGTATCCAGCAATAGCAAGTAATATTGCCAACAGTAGATGTTTGCTTTTCAGTTCACTGTGATCGTTGTTAATAATCTGTAAAAAAAGCAAGCAACAGACCATTGTTAGTAGTTTGAACTTAAAATCAATTGGAATTCCGATAAGCTCCATCTAATGTCTTTTCCCAAGCCAAACCTTTGGTAGATTTAATTTATATTTCAGTAGTAGAATCATCTCTCTCCAATTTGCTTTGTTTTCCTTCAATCTAAGCTATGAGCAATTTGGTAAATTTTCCTGCTTTAATTTTTTTTTTTTTTTTTTGCAATTCATTTATGCTACAACCTACTTGTTGTAATGTAAGGAGTAATATTTCCATGACACGCCAGATTGAGATTTTTGCAAATGTCATGCTTGCTGTTTGTCACACAATTGCTTTAAAAAATTGTTCATAGCTTTTGTGTACTCCATTTGTGATCTTTTAATACAAATTCTTTCTTTGTTTGTGTGTATCGTTGCTAATCAGTGTGCCGGCTGAGGAGTGGTTGAGACGATTCTGAGGATGGGTGATTGTTATTGAAGACTCGTTGGGCATGCCATAGTCAGCTGTAAGTTAACCTAAATGAAAGGTGAATTGAAAAGGGACAGACCATTGTAGAGAGGGGGAAAAAACAAATAGAGATGTTAAATATGGGTAAACTGCATGGAAGTAGCAAATACACTGCAGAAGAATGCGATTTAGATAATAGTCTAAACAATAACAGACATACTAAAAATCAGTTAGTATATCATAGGTGAGGTCTGCCTAGTACATTTGTTGTACTAAGGAAAGTTGGTCCCGTATTGTATGTTTGAATTCACACTCTAACAAAGTGACGTGATAGTTGTTTGCATTGGTTGATACTATGTACAGTATGCAATGATCAGTGAATTGCAAAAGTAATCTTAGTGTTGTAATTTCTTGGGTTTCAATAATAAGATAAGAGAGATGATGGCATGGGAAGTATACGCTTGAGTGATATTGTATTTAACTGGTCTTGATACCAGCAGTTTTCCACCAGTTGCTTCTATTCTCATAGAAGCAGAAGTCGCTAACTGAGGATGATTTTTGTAGGTGTACGTAACCAAGTTTGTTCGGGAGGCAAGAGGATTTTGCGTGAAAATCTATCTATACAGGATGAAAGTGTTCACAATAGTTTTCAAAATGTTTGCACCCCCCCACTCACATGCAAACGGAGTGTGGGGTGGCAATTGCCTAATCCAAATCTCTCAAACCATGTCTGAAGGACAAGTTTACCTTGCATGTCAACCCAAGGTTACTTTCGTACTGCGATAACGAAGCCTTTAAAGTTTATCAAATTTTAAGGAAGTTTTAAGGAAGTGAATGGTGTATTGATGTTGATGGATTATTCGTAAGGGTCCTTGAGTCAATTGTCTTGATAACAGTGTAGGCAGCCCCCGTCTCAGCCCACTAATGCATTAAACCTTGCTCAGTATATCAGCATTAAATCAGTCCTAAGTGACTCAACCTGTTGCTGCCATGCATCAAACCAGCCTCAAATAGCTAAGCTCACTATGCGTTAAGCCATCTCAACTTGGCTAGGTATACCATGTTAAACCAGTTGACTCAGTCTACCATGCATGAAAGCAGCATCTCGTAGCTAGGTCTACTATACGTTAAACCATCTTGACTGGGCTCGGCTCACCACTATGTGCCAACCATTTCTTCTCTTGGTTTGGTACACTATGCGTGAAACCAGCGTTACTTGATTCAGTATGAAGTTCTTGGATTATGACATTAGTTGTTAGCGTTGTAGTAGGTGATTTGCTTGCCACCTAGCATCTGCTTGCAACAGATGTGACAAACCGGCGAGGAAACTGTAACATTCATTTCTCATTGTCATAAAAATGTGAACAGATTTCCACTTTTGTCCCTCAAATGGCTCTTATAAACGAAATTATAGGCATATTTGTAACAGGCTTGATGTTCATTTGTCAATAAATGCCTTCAGAAGGAAATGCGTGTATCTGTCTTTTCTGCCTCATTTTGTCTTCCTTGATGCGGCAAAAGGAGTCTGTGCAGCGATGGTGATGAATGTGCGTATGTGACGTCATGGCTCGTAAACACGATGACTCGAGAGAACAAGGGATATCCTCTGGACGACAGCCATACGTGGCTATGCTCTGGACCCCAACTTGGGCCCGGAGATATCTTTAAGAAAAATGTAAGCGTAAACCCTATTCCAAATAGGCAACAAAGTGCTGCAGTTTCTGGTGTACGTGCAATCCCAGCCAGTAACAATATACCGTTTTAAATTCTGTTGGTTTATTTTCGAAAGGTTGCTCTAGTCAATGCAGTCAGTAGCAAAGTCGACACCCTCTTGATAAAATGGTGAATGTACGACCCTGGTTATATGACATTAAACTTTTGTCACAACTTTGAAATTCATGCAAACATTAAAACATTAATAAATTTAAAGTTTGGTTCATTCATGAAGCGTAGGGAGTGGGGGAGGGGTGGGGGTGGTAGGACGTTCCCTATCGCTCTAAATATGCCGTGATGTGCACTTTATACAGGATAATTGTTTTGGAACCCCACCCCCCCACACCCCACCCCAACTGTTTGGTTCACCGTCACCTTCCACTTTGGCTTTTCTGGTGCCGCCACTGTTTGCACAATTAGGTTCCGATCGTACCTTTGCACCCTTTTATTTGTTGATAATTCTCAACTGATTGGACGGTTTGGTAATGGATTCGGAAGGAGGGAAGAGGTGGTGTGACCCAAGAAATGATAGTGTCGGTCCCGACTTAAAACTATCTTCAACAAAATCCAGAGCTGTTCAGTGGCCTACTTGGTTAGCCAATGAGATCAACGTAGTCCTTGAAACTCTAACAAAGTACACGATAAATGACCCAAGGCTGACTACAAAACCGAAACGACACTTCACCGCAATCCAGCCCCTACCCCTATACCTCATATCGGTACCTGTAACAGTGCCGATGGTCTATTGTGGTATTTCTCGTTCTATAACTGATGTAAGCCAATTTATATGGGTGCCTTTCACTAATTGTTTTAGGTGGTTTTGTACAGTGACTTTCGTTATATGAACCAGCAGACCATCAGTTCTGTTATGACGTGCGACATTGTTTATCTCTTTATCGTTATAGTTACCACCTGTATGGAAGAATTCAGCTTCACGATGCAACTATTCCCAATGCTAGATTTGTATACCGGTCCTGGTGCCCGTTGTCATTGGGAATCACCCGTGCGTGAACGAGAAATAAGTTAGGGTGGAGATCTAGCCCTGAACAATAAACCAATCTTTGGCTGCATGGTTCAGTTAGCATGCATTCAGTATACAGCACAATGTCAACATCATCAACACCGTTATACAGGGAATATCTGTAGGCCTATTAGGAATCCGTGTTATAATAGTGTAATAACATTTAATTATGAATCCTTGCCCTACAATGTTGGTTTTCTCAGCCGGCATCATGTAGGCTTTACTAAGATCACTGGAAGGATCTATGTTGGATTATTATCAATATGAAGATAAGTCTTCTTATCTTGTTCATGACAACTGTCCAGCAATGTAGAACACAGGACCGGGCAGAGACCGGTAAGTAGTACAACTCTACTGTCATATCGTTCAGTTAGTGTATTTTAAATACTAAGATTCCCAAAGTTGTGTAGAGAGAAGTAAGAAAAGTGTCTGGTTGTTAAATCGATCATACTCAGGAACCTTTGGGTGGTTTTCCCATGCACGATATTATTCGACGCCGGATTTTGTTGTTGTATTCAAATATTGTTTATCATATCTGAGTTTCAGGAATTGGTCCTTGAACTAGAATAGCTAATTGTTTCACATATGTGCAAAGACACAACAGATGTTTAGACCCTACGGCATTCAACTATTTGATAATTTAGACATTCTCACAAATAAATTCATTACAATTGACGTTCCACTAAAGTGATTGGTGTGTATATGCAGGTAGACTATAATAGGTTTCTTACTTACCTCAAAACGCCGGACTTAGGAAATGACTGTTCCAAATTACTCTTAATCTCACCCCTTTATACATGATGTAATGTACATAGGAATGGGATATTGAAGTAGCTTAGTTTCTGCAACCTATCAATCCTATATCTACCTATACCACCAGGAGTATTGTCATGAAAATGGGTGCTCGGAGGTTTATCATATAATTATAGAGGAATAGATGTTGGGGGTTCCATTTTTGGGTCAGGGTGAATATAATTCCGTTTGTATGTGCGTGGGCGGTTGAGCACATGTGTGTGTGCGTTGACCATACGTAAATTATACGTAAGTTAAACTATACCTAAACATATTTCATCTATCTAGGCCTAGATCGATTACAACAATAGTTAACCAAAGAAAAGGACAATCTCGTGTGACATTCTTGTCAACCATTAACTATATTTGATCTCATCGTGTAACTGTTCTTATTAAGTTACTAATATAGAGCTCTTGGGGTTGAAGTGGGCAAAGGGGACATGAATGCAGAATGATATGGAATCAATCATATATGCCCAGAAAGGAAAACATATATATGTACTAAAATTAATTCAGATAAATGTTACCCGGATCAAATCACGTAATGTTACTTTCATTTCTCACAGTAGGTCAGGCATGCACGGCTTCTGTTGTCATTTCATGAATGAATGATGCTACTTTCCAGGGGGTAATTTCACAAATATAAAGGATAACACAATTTATTTACATGTTTTAGATATTCACAACATGCATGTTGCACAGGAAGAATTTTGTATTTATTTTGTATTTTATTGTTTTCGTTTTTTAGATTTCGTTTTCCCAGTTATACTAAATTGTCCCGATGACTTCGAGGTGTTGGCCGACCCTTCTCATCCGCTCGGATTTGCTACATGGACTGAGCCGACAACTTCGGATGTAACTGGGAGAACACACCGAATATACCGCAGTTACCGGCCAAGTTCCATGCTTCCGGTTGGCGAGAATGACGTCATTTACGTGTTCTCCGATGAAAATGACAACAGAGCCACATGCACCTTCAAAGTAACAGTAACATCTGGTATGAAAATTGTTTCAAATGATCTGAACACCATGTTCCATTCACTTCATGCATTCTCCGCTCATTCGCATGTATAAGTAGATCTGTGTTGTATTTGGCTAGCATATTTGAATGACCAGTATAATTCTGTCCATGGGTGTCACTCTTGGACATTCTGGACAATTAGGTCAGATATGAAAATTAAAGATATGGCACATCCAAGTCTTGATAGCAGTGATCTATAGCATATGCTACGTAGATGGAAAGCTGGTATAGTTGTAATTTTATCTACCACATATTGCAAAACAGAGCCCTCTATTTCCGAACTCCATGAAAATTTAATAGTCATCTTTTCGTTATTCGGAGTTTTCGCAAATATGTTTCGTGGAAGTGATATTTCCTGATTCATGATTTGTAACTGTTAGGGGGAAGGAAATATGGAGACACGAGAAATGTGTTAGAGTTGATTCC
The DNA here is from genome assembly GCF_037975245.1 of Apostichopus japonicus. NCBI lineage: Eukaryota > Metazoa > Echinodermata > Holothuroidea > Aspidochirotida > Stichopodidae > Apostichopus > Apostichopus japonicus. The sequence goes on from NC_092580.1 coordinate 2,482,092, forward strand.
AGGTGGGTAGCCAGCCTAAGTGGTATGAGGGGGCCAGCTTTAGTGGTATGAGGGGGCCAGCCTTAGTTGTATGAGGGGAGGGGGGGGGGAGTATAGGCTGTGACAATGTAACATTCCAGATATTATTATTACCTTGATGTTTGTTTGTAACCATGGACAGTCCATACAGGGTAACAAGCCTGTCTTTAAGAGCTGTATAGCTCAGTTAACTAAATCAGATTATGTCATCAGCCTATTTATCAATTTGTGATCATTGAGAGCCTTCAACCCTTTATTTATTCTGTTATACCACAGGTATGAATGATCGGTAATGGCATAACTTGTTAAGACAATGTTTCAACGTTTCAATGTACTCTTAAATCTGGCTATCATGTGCCTAGGACCCTTTTAATTTTACGAATTATGTTATATTTTTATATCATTGTTTTGATCCCATGCAGGAGTCAGGGAATTTAAGTTAAATAAAGATCGTATTGATACCACCTTCATATAACACCATATAGGCTCTATAACCTCTTTTACGAATTGACATTTTACGGGGAGGGACACAAAATATAATGCAAACGTCTGTTCTGGAGGTGTCCCCCTATATACCCTAAGAGATTGAAATATTGTTTCGGTAAGGAGCTAAGATGCCAAATGGTGCTATCTTTGTTTGGTTTGAATTTTTCCTTCGCTCGATGTCTGCGAATTTGCCAAAATTTGGGCAAAACGGTCAATCATCGTGGGGTTGTCAAGACGAGATATTTAAAGTTAATCGCGGGTCATACATTCGTCATTAAATATTAAATGAACTTACTGGCTTCCTATACCGTCAGAACTTTGCGATGTTTATTTTCGTAATTACATGTATTACAATAATATTTTCTAGTTACTGTAAATTAAGAATATGATTGTCACTCATTGCTTTGTTCCTTCTCATACATACAGTAGACACAACCCCACCTGTGGTATACAATTGTCCCGAAAAAATATCAACTACCGTTGAAGTTGGTTCGAAACATGCTGTGCTGCATTGGTCTGAACCATCAGCAATGGATAATTCAGGAGTGGTGGTACTCAAGGAGAGGACCCACCTGCCGGGGCAACTATTCCCAGTCCTACCAGACAATCAAATGGTCCGATACACTTACACAGACCCTTCCATGAACGAAGCGTATTGTACATTCAACGTGCTCACTGAAACAGGTAAGGACAACCCACGTGACTGACACACTTACTCATTTCGATTGAACAAAATTCGATCTCCCCGTGCTGCCTTGTTTGGAGAGGTCATGTGATATGAGGTAAGGTGATGTCCATATGTGTATGGCTGCCTCACCACCCGATACTCCTAGCTAGTACAGTAACTACTGGTGCCACCTGTAACACATGTTACGAACACAAAGGTGTTATTACGTAACACAAGTTGTTATAACTGATGCATGGTTGTTGGACATGAACAGTATGTAACATGTGTTACAGGTGGCACTAGTAGTGACTGTACTAGTAGCTATGTGTTTGAAGTAAAAGAGGTACGGTAAAGCTTGATTCCAGTTCACACCTCCGTTTAAATAACGCCAATTCGTCATGCCGAAAACGAAAAAAGGCCTGTTCTGGTATATCCATGCATAGGCCTATACTTATAGCATAAATCGACTAGATACGACTTCATTTTAGAATCGCGTATTAATGAACTCGCACTATATGGTTGTTACAGCAACTACTGTTCACGTGTTACAGGACATATTTGGTCTCAATAACGATGTTTACATCAAGCTATCTATAGAATATGCCAAGTTTATGACCTGATACAATAATAGTATTAAACTCTTGCATTTGTTCTAGGAAAGCTAGATATTCCTATACCTCTAAGATATAAATTTATTGCGGTTCATAAGTTTATCGGTTTCTAACTCGTTACCATGGTATCATTCTCTGCTCTTGACTGGTAATGATGGTGGCAGCTAACAGGGTTTCATTTCTCATTAAACATGATTTTGGCTGTTTACAGAGGACACTACAAATCCAGAGATTATTTCCTGTCCAAATACTGTCACGAGAGAAGTCGAATTGCATTCTAACGGCAGTTATGTAGAGTGGACGAATCCGACTGCTATCGACAACTCAGGAACCGTAAATTTGATCAGCGTTACGCATAGTAGAGGGGATTTCTTTCCGATAGGCATCACGAAAGTCGAATATTTATTTGGCGATTCTTCTGGTAACAGTGCGAATTGCAGGATAGACGTCGTTGTTACAGAAGGTTAGTATAGTCACTTCTCTTGGTACAAAATTATCTTGTAAATTATTGTTTCAGACGCTGCATTTGATCGTAATTATAATACTTGAAACTTGAAAGGATGTTTTAGAGCAGTACTCTATTTTTGGCCAGCAAATTAAGCCCTATAAATTGTATTAGACCAGCTAAAGATAATGTTGCAATCTTCTTAATTATTTCACTGTGACAGAAATGTGAGCTGCGAGTAGTGTCAAATGCATATAAAATATGATCTCTGCTTATGTCTGACACTTATTTTTTTTTTTGGGGGGGGGGGGTTATTGAATTATTAGGATATAAATAGTTCAAAAATGTTATGAATAAGGTTTAGCAACGGTAGTTTCTTGACTTTTGAGTATCTCTTTCTCCAGTCGATAGGATGGTTCCGAAGATATCACATTGTCCTAATGACATCATAGCCGGTGTGAAAGCACCGTCTACTACAACCACAGTTCACTGGACAGAACCAACAGCTAGCGACAACTCGGGCAAGGCTTTAATGACTGGCCGAAGTAACGCACCAGGGTCAGAGTTCGAGCTCGGCTCACCCACAGAGGTTATATATCAATTTAGCGATCAGTCCGGAAATACTGCTTATTGTTCCTTCGACGTTATGGTCATCAATGGTACGTAGTATAGCCTACATAATACTTTTAGGACTTCATCATGTCGTAAAAATGAACTAATTCGGTGGAAAAATTTCACGGCAAGGTATTCATCTTTTATTTAACGTGTCGTCTCTCCTTATAAAAAAACGTGACCTATGAATGACCAACATGATACCATAAGAGACCATGGGGATAAATTCCTCAAGTAAACAACATGATACGCGAAGAGACCATGGGACTATGTAAACGTTATAGGCTAAACCTCATGATACCTGGAGAGGCCATAAGACTACATTCCTGATAAACATGCATGATACCATAAGAGACCATGGGGATAAATTCAACCAGTAAACAACATGATAGGCTACCTGAAGAGACCATAGGACTATGTAAACGTTATAAACCTCATGATACCTGGAGAGGCCACTAAGACTACATTCCTGATAAACAACATGATACCATAAGAGACCATGGGGATAAATTCCTCCAGTAAACAACATGATACCCGAAGAGACCATGGGACTATGTAAACGTTATAAACCTCATGAGACATGGAGAGGCCACTAAGACTACATTCCTGATAAACAACATGATACCATAAGAGACCATGGGACTAAATATAGACAACACACACATTCAGTATCCCTATAATCAACGTGATATTTAAACACATGAACAAACACTCAAAGAGTTCACCGTTAAAACCAACTTGTAATTAAAAATTGACATATTTCTTTTCGTTCGTGTTTAATAGATACTACCAAACCATCCATTATCGGATGCCCATCAAGAATAATACGACAGGTGAACAGGAGCGAAAAGGGAATGCGTGTCACGTGGGAGGAGCCGATAGCATATGACGATACTGCCTACGTCGAGAAAATGTTCAACACGCATAACTCTGGTGATTTCTTCTACATTGGTAGTACTGGGGTGGAGTACGTATTCAAAGATCTGGCAGGAAATACTGAAGAGTGCTCCTTTGAAGTTCAAATAACATTTGGTGAGAAAAACAAACGATATTTGCGAGTAAATCAGTTATTACGATTTATCCAAAGTTAATAAAATCAAACATGGTTATTTTTCATGATGACTTTGGAGTGCCAACGGCGTATATCGCCAACGAATAGTGTTCCGACATGAGGTCCTTGTATGCGAGCCACGGTACTGCAACAGCTTATTATGGCATTCATTGGCTTGTTGGCTCGCTTCCCCCTTCCCCTCCCCTCCCCTCCCTCTCCCTTTCAATTAAAATACTAATTCATCCACGTGGGGCCACCTTATACTTAAGCTTTCATCACAAATTAAGGAAATTTATAGCCCTGTATTTCAACTAGTTTCTCAAACTAAGTCACATGACTTACAAGAATTTGAACTTACTTAGATCAATATGTTTATAACATCTGATTTGACGATACATTTCAATGTTGTATTTTCCAGTGGCTGAAGTAGTATCTAGTGGCAATGACCCTGGGGGACAATCTTCTCAGGGTATGGACCCTCAAGTACTGAATCGATTGATCATGTTGGTACCCATGACCACTGGAACAACCGCTGTACTCATCTGTCTAATCATCGTTATTGGAGTATACCGTGTGAAACGCGCACGCATTCAAGATACTATCAGTGCCCGACAGCAGGACCAAGATGATCTAGTACCCAGAGGTCCTCCATACTTCGTATTTAGGACCGAAAAGTACGAAAGCTTGAACCCCGGGAGAGACTACCTTCAAGTTGGTCAAATATTAGAGAAGCAAGTCAGGCCTATAGCGGGTCATGTCGGTGATGAAGTACAACGTGAGAGCATGAAACGCCGTAGTAAAGGAGCCGTGAACCGTGGCAAGTCTAGAAAACATCATCATCATCATCAACATCAACATCAACATCAACACACTGACGAAAAGAACTTCATATCCATGAGGAAAGCCAATACGCTATCTGATAGCTGTAGACAAGGCTCGCCGCGGACAGCGTGCTCAGACGTACATGCTATAGTTGCATACGTGGACGTGAATGACGTAGGTGACAGTGATAGTATAGATAACACTGATGCAGATGATTCGCTGGATGAGGTATAATATATTCATTCTCTCTGTTAATTTACATAATAAAGTTATAATAAATCTGAATATATCTGAATATATATATATGTAACTGATGATAGTATTCTTTACGACGAATTTGAGTAAACTGGATTAAATTGGGCTTCTTTTTTTTTATCAACATAAGGTACATCCGAGTTTTCTATGAGAAATCTTACATCCCGAAGTGTGTTTAAATTTTTTCAAGAACCGCTATCCTAATGATGTATTGTTTTAAATATATAGATTTATATCTCTTGGTGATTTCACGAAAAACCTACACCAACGGATTGGCTTCAATGCACACTTGAACCCGTCCCCCACCCCTTGTATACATTTAAACCTTTGAAATGCGAGATGAATTCCATCAAGTTATTTAGAACTACTGACAAACTCTTCAATAATTGCCCCCCCCCCCCCTCTTGGATAACGGTCAGCATTTATCACTCAATTATGAAGCCATAACGTATATATACTTACTTTTTGGTTCAATACGTTAGTTTAGTTCAATACCATAAATCCGGTCCTGGTTGTGGGTACGAAAGATTTCATAATAATTGATAGTAAGAAGTCAAATTTAATTGGGATGTTGGTCATTTTTTTCCTTCCTATTTTGCATACCTATGTTGGTTTTTCACTGGACGAGAGCTTGACAAATACACTTTATGAAAAAAGAGAGAAAAAAATCACCCCTTGTCAATCAGCTATTATTTCATCCTTACATGTATTGTACTGGGGGGGGGGGGGAGATATTGTACTCTATCGACACATCTGTGCAATATGTTGCTAAATTGATGCCCAGGTACTAGAACTGAAACAAGTTGGGTTAGTGTCCAGTAGGTTAAATGTAATGTAACATATACGCCGAAGGTCACGAGATCAAAGCACCCCCCCCCCACACACACATCCGTTGAAAGATATTCCCTGTTGCTTTCCCTGTACTGATAGTAATGTCTCATTTTGAATCTCAACATTTTCTACGACAAATAAACATCATATAAAATATGTCCTAAAATATTTTAAATATATATATATAATACAAACTATACGTTTACATTCATAAAACTATACTAACATACGCTTCCTGGTCCTTGCAGTTGTAGCTCTCTCTTGAACTTGTCAATATCTTTTTGGCAGTCGCAGTGTTCACCAGTTGCTGTTTTTGTGGGCAGCAGAACAGATACTCTTCGGTATTTCTTGCCCTGTATATGAAACAACGCAATGTAGCTCTACCTTGATCTTTGAAAAGTTTTTTTTTTTTTTTTTTTTAACTTGGGAGGGGGTGAGTGGTGGGTTAACTGTTGTCAATTGTAAATTGAACACTTTAAACTGTGTGAAGGCGCTTAAGATATTTGACAGTTTAGTATATGCTTTAAAAATTCAGAAAGCTTGGCTGTGTCAGGGATGGCACCAGATAACTCGCAGCTTTCGGAGAGCATAAGTTTGTTGGGATGCAGCACATTTAGATAGCTCACCGGGACAGCGTAAGTATACTTGAGGCCACAAATTATCCAACTCAATCGGATCTAGTTCTAAACATAAAAAGATGAGCTGCCGATGGAACTAGCTCTTTAGGAAAGCCGGAAACTATTACTTTACATGAAAAGCTGCACTAGTTAGCAGTTTTTGCATAAATCACACGAAAGCACAAATCGGCATATGTGCTACGAATATAATCATTATCAACAATTGGCAATGTTCACCAGTATTTCTCTTACCAACTCCTTTGTGATGTATTTCGGGTGTATGTTATGATTATGTAACGCCTGTACAACGTCCTCTAGAACCATCGTAGCCTCTTCGGCATCCCTGGCAGTCAACTCCAGCTTTACGGTTCCACTTACAAGTTTCTTCGTTTCCTTTGTGTGATATCTCACTCCATTCCCAGTAATCTCCTTACCTAAGGATAATAATCATATAATGTTCACGAATATCACAAACTTTACAATTGTATCTCATTAAACTATGTTTGCAAAGATGGACTGTTAAAGAAATCAGTTTACAGAAGCCTATAACTTCTATGGTTGAAAAAAAAATCAGTTTTCAGTTCGTTAATTGACTACATTATAATAAGACCGCAGTACAACGTCTAATTGTTTCTTAAGGCGAAGAAATCAAAGCAAGTAATTCCGGTGGTGCATACCAATTGGCGATAACATTTGGAGTTCTATGCCCCGATGGCTTCTGTCCGTTTCTTTACTTCCATCACTTTGACATACCGTACAACCAACCCCAGAGCTTCGATACGTCGTATGTGCTTTAGAGCCTCTGTTTCGGATCGCTGAAAATGTATACAGGTATGGATTAACCGACGAATTTATGGGCAGGATAAAGACAGCTGCCCATGCGTACACAACTGATGGTATCTTGAACGCACCGGATGTGCCCAACACTCCCAACGTCACAATAGGAAGCCAGCAGAACATGTCTGTGGCTACAATCATGGCAGTCCTCGAAGCTAACTTCAACTCACTAGTCAGCTTCCGGTTTGATCGAATGGCTCTCGATGATCGCTTAGAAACCACGATAATGGCAATATAACAAGATGCAATAGTCACTAAGCAGACCAGATTCAATGCGAGAAAGATTATCACCGAAAAGATCCACCCCGATGATCGAATATTGTCGAATGGCAAAGACAGACAAACACTCGTTCTACCATAGTAAGAATCTCCGAAATAAGGCAATCGCAAGGTTGGTATAACTGCGATGAAAAACCCAACGAGCCAGCCAATTGTAACCAAAATGTTGGTAGCTTTAAGTGACAGTTTAAATCTACTGAACGGAAAAACGACGCAAATAAATCTGTCTAAACTAACAATTGTAATAATATAAACCGAGACTTCGCTCGATATAACACACAACGTGCCAGCCAAAGAACACGTGAAGCTGTTCAGCCAATCAGAGGCTTTATAGACGTATACGTCACGAAAACGAACATCGGCAATGGCGATGATTAACATATATACTCCCATGAAACCATCGGATATAGCCAAGTTGAAAATGAGACAGGCTTGAATCTTGTTCTTCTCTCTGCTTTTCAATCGTCTTATGATGACAGCTATATTTCCAAGGAAAGAAGATAAACCCAGAATCCACATGATAATACGTAAAGGAATCGACCGAATAACATCATCGCACGATGAAAACTGGTCCGGTTTAGGCAAACAAACTTGTAAATCACGTTTAATGCAGCAAAAGAGGAAGTTCTCTGAATATCTGTAAGGGTAAGATAGTAAGATACTGAGTAAAATTATCAAAATACTTTTAAAAAAACAGATGAAAAATAATTAATTGAAAATGAGACTTGAATTTGTAGTACAAGTAATAGTTTTTTTTCGATAATATGTTTTCCACTTTCCTTTTTTTGCTACTTAAATAATGTATTACAAAATGTCTCTGAATTGCGAACTTGATTGCCATGTACAAAAGTAAAAAATTTAACCCACAGCTTTGTAAGACCCTCAAGTTCATCTAGAAACGCCTCGTTGAAGTCGGTGATATCGTTTCCAGTCAAATCTCTAGAAACAAAGTGAACAAATAATAAATGACTAGGACATGAAGGAACATTTTACATTTAATTTTAGCTCACTATAACAGGTTTTCCTGATATCTGTTGATTGTTATTGATACCTTTTAAGTGTGAAAAACTACTCGTACATTAAATATTCTTTCCAAGGAGGTTAAGCCAAAAAGCTAAAGATGACAAATTGAAACGCTGAAGAAAGGATGTAAAATGAAAGAATTTTTAGCAACTAAATTCTTGTTCTAATTTTATATCATATTGTAGTTATTATTTGACTCATAACGGAATGACAAAGATAGAAGAGTGTCACCATGGAGACAAAAGCTTCATACAAAATGTTATCTTACCAGCAACAGTATATGTATCTTACTTAAATTTAAAATTCCTGAAATAGTTTACAATGTAGGACACAAAAGCCTCAGGACTTACAGCGTGGTAACTCTATTCAGCTTTGAGAATCCATTGAACTCAATGGTGTTTATCAAATTGTTAGATAGATTTCTGTGGAAGAATGAAAATTTACTTATCAATGACTTAGATGCCACAGATATACCAAACAAAAAGTTAAGTGCTTGGAGAAGGGATGGGAAATGGAATGTGTGAGAGTTGCTATAGTACAGAACCGTTACAAGGTCCTGTATTATAGAAGAAAAGACCTTACATTTTGAGGAGTCTTGAATTAATGACTATACAACGTAGGTTCTCGTGCAATTCATAACTCGATGGATCATTTAACTAGCTGTATACGATTGTATTGTAACGATCACACTAACAATTTACTTACAGAGTTCGCAACGACTGCAAACCTTCAAATGTGCTCTCTTGGATCCGACGGAGTTTCATCCTATGCAACGTCCTGTGGAAAGAAAAGTAACGTAATTACAATCATCATAAACGTTATAATCAATATCATCATTATCGTCATTGTCATCATCGTTATCATCGTCGTCATAGTCGTCGTCATCGTCATTTTCATCGTCGTCATCATCATCATCATCATGCTACTTAGCCTACATGAAAACCATTATTTCGTGTTGTTCCTTGCATCAATGACACATAGTTTCTTACAAACTTGGAAGGGAGGCCAGGGAAATGAATGCTCCCGGTGAAACTGTTTCCAAAGGATTACCAGACAAATTCCTGCAGAGAAAAAGAAATCGAAGACTAGTCTATAACTGAGTTGTAAACGTATACAGTATATCTGTAATCACTGCAGTCTATGTTAATTAGTATCACTGTAATCACTACAGTCTTTGTTAAATAGTATCACTGTAATCACTACAGTCTATGTTAAATAGTATCACTGTAATCACTACAGTCTATGTTAAATAGTATCACTGTAATCACTACAGTCTATGTTAAATAGTACCACTGTAATCACTACAGTCTATGTTAAATAGTATCACTGTAATCACTACAGTCTTTGTTAAATAGTATCACTGTAATCACTACAGTCTATGCTAAATAGTATCACTGTAATCACTACAGTCTATGTTAAATAGTATCACTGTAATCGCTACAGTGTATGTTCAATAGTATCACTGCAATCACTACAGTCTTTGTTAAATAGTATCACTGTAATCATTACAGTCTTTGTTAAATAATGTCACTGTAATCACTACAGTGTATGTTAAATAGTATCATTGTAATCACTACAGTGTATGTTAAATAGTATCACTGTAATCACTACAGTCTATGCTAAATAGTATCACTGTAATCATTACAGTCTTTGTTAAATAATATCACTGTAATCACTACAGTGTATGTTAAATAGTATCATTGTAATCACTACAGTGTATGTTAAATAGTATCACTGTAATCACTACAGTCTTTGTTAAATAGTATCCATATCTGTCAACATGTACAAATGTGTTATCAACATGTATGAGACATACAACTGGACTTAAAAGTACATTTGAAAAATCTTACAAAAATGTCAGTCGATTTAGGCCATGAAAGATGTTTTGTTGAAGATGCAAAAGTCTGTTATCTGCAAGTGACCTGTGAAGTCATAAAGATTGAAGGAAGACAGACATGAAACTTGTTAGCGGTGGAATAAAATTGTACATATAATTTGTTAAACAGATTGTTAAACCGATCACTTACAAGTTCCTCAAGTTTTTCTGAAAGGAAAACGTCTTTGGTGGAATGGTCGTTATTCCATTTCCGGAAAGATCCCTGGAAGAAACAAACAAACAGTGGGCTTAAATGATATGATCTGGATGTTAAAGTTAGTTTACAGCTGCATGCCTAATGAAATCGACATACATTAGAAGCAGACGACGTGTGCATACCATTCTAAATACACTGATGCAACGGCACACATCGAAAGGGTATCACATTTCAAGGAAAGTCAACAATTAAACAGATAAGTTTTCAAGATGTGGACTAAGGAACTCACAGACCAACTAGCAACCATACATAACGTATTCATATAGAGATGGGGCAGGGACTCACAACGAATATGGCGTTTTCGTAAATAATAAGGTGTATAATTTTATTGTTGGTTGATCAGGGTGCAAAAAGCTGTAAATATGTGAGCGCGAGGATGGCTTGTTTGAAACGGTCACAAATCAATAACCCTCTGGAATGATCTTTTCAGATGAAATGCATGATGATTCATCAGTCTAGGTCTAAATGATCATGTTAATTCATTGTTCCTCGTAACTCGCTAAACTTCACACAATTAATACAAGTACGCATGGGTATAATATTTATTAAAAGTTTGTTCCCGGCCCATGGTAACCCGATGGTAACTCCCACGAAGTCACACCAACCCAGTACCAAGTTTCAGTTCAGTGCCACAGGGGGTGTAAGGTTCTTAGCATTACTTTATCTCGTCTCCAGTAAATTACATGTAATAAATGAGATCATTTAAAGCAATAAACTAAAGCATAGCATCCTTACATTTTAATCACAAGTTGGAAATCAGACATATTAAGATGAAGGAGACCTTCAATGGTGAGGTCACTGTCTTCTGCGGACCGTTTATTCGGCCTACTTCGGTGCTGGAGGCGACTCAGTATTCTGTGAGGAGAAAGGTGTCTTCTAATTAATAGCTTTGAAACCACATTGGATAATTCTTACAGCACCCTTTCTTACACTTATTTTTCTGACTCATCAATTCGAATATCTTACTTATATACTGAGGCGCGTAGCCAGGAATTTGTCAAGGGAGGGGCGAAAATGTAGGCAAACTATCAGAGCCGTATAGATACGGCATAGTAAACTATTTAAACGTAGCGCCATGGGTTGGCGCGAAGCGTACAAGAAAAGTTTGGCTGAAAATGCCTCCCAGATCGCTGGAAATGGCACTTCCCAGGGCTTGTAAGTTGCATCTTAGCATTTTCTCTTTTGAAATTACTAGCGATATCATAAAAACATTTAAAAAGAAAAGAAAATATATGCTCAAGGGGGAGGGGGCGGCGCCCCCTCCTTGGCTACGCGCCTTTTATACTGTTTATACTGTTTATAAGATCCTCAAAAACTTTCGAGTTAGATTCGAGAAGTGCTTCGAAACAAGTTAACCAATCTTACAATTTCCGTGCAGACCGAGGAATGGAGGTTGCCAAAGAATAGTTCCAAGGTACATTAAGGCAATGCACGAGCAACCCGGTACACTGACATCCTGTAGGACATGTTACATCTGCACAAAAGAAAACAATGTTGGTAATTGTACAGAATTCAACAGTAACTATCTTTGTTTGTTGTCAAATCTCTGTGTTATTATGTTATTGTAACTGTTTAACTTAAAAGTGCAGGTATATATTGGACATTCTGTCAATGCCTTTCATATAGCTTGCATGGTTATAAATAACGTGAAAATAGTGATTTGACATTACGTATAGAAATGGTTACCATATATTTGTTAACATCACATTTTTCATTCTTACTGCAAAATATCTCGTCGTCTCCCAAAGGACATTCCTTGACCCCATTGCAAAGCTGGTCTATGCTGAGACAATTAGAATAACGGTGACAGGAATATAACCCGGCACAGATGAAGCTGTCTGCGTGAGGAGATAATGCAATATATAAATATATGTATATATATATATATATACATATATATATATACATATATATATATATATATATATTATATTATATAGATACATATATATATATGTGTATATTTGTATATATATATATATATATATATATTGCAGTGTTTAGCAACTAATGTTAGTAGAATTAACATTAATGTAATGTAAGTTTGCTCAGTTAACCGTTATCGCTCCTTCGTTCTCTTCATTAAATCTTCTCTGTACTTAACATATATATAATGGTTAATATTACAACTATGTTTTGTACTTTACAAACAAAGACAGTTGAAGACATTGTTTATATTTCGAACATTTGGCACATATAGGTAAGTGATATAACATTAAAGACGTGGAATCTGAACAAAACAAACTTCTCGTCTGATTTCCATCAGCCACTTATGGATACAGTTAACCTAAAACTATATCAATATATAAAAGAGAAAATGTTGCAAGAAGATAACAATAGTAATTTGTGACACCTGTGTAAGCAACACATATGCGTACCACAATTAATTTCATCTTCTCCACTTGGGCAATCCCATATGCCGTTACATCGCAAGTCCGATCGAATACAATAACTGTTGGGACACTTGAAGGATGATTCTGGACATTTGAAAGAATCTACAGAAAACAGAGAGGATATGCTTGTGAGACTGAAAAGAGATGAAAACTCTTGACTTATTTTTTGTTCTAAATATTTTTAAATTCAAAAGGGTTTGTTTCTTAAGCATTCAAACTACATTGCACTACGCTGTTAATTTGCACGTACATGTCAAGTTGTCTGCAGTTGTCAAGTTGCACATAACTGTTAAGTGTTTCTATAGTCTGTATGTCAGGTCTGTCAAGATTTATGTGCGCGCACTTGTCAAGTTGTCCAAAAATGTCTAGTCTGTCACGTTTTGACGTAATTGCATTTTCTTTTTGAAATTTTACGTAACTGACAAGTTGCAAGTCAAGCTGTACGTATTGTCAAGTTGCACATGATAGCTTTGAAGTTCTACATAACTGCCAAATCTGTACATTATTGTCAAATTGTACTCAGCTGTTAAATTGAATGTTATGAAGTATGACATGGCATTAAGTAATAATGAATACGAAACGATCTCAACTGTAAGATACTGAATTGCAATAAGTAATTATTAATACGAAACGATCTCAACCGTAACATATTGTTATTACCACGATGCTATTACCACGATTGGGATATATGCAATTTGGATGCATTTCTCAATGTTCTGTTATTTTCTCCTTCGGGTCAGTAAATAATTTGCATATACTTTTATCCTTAATGAGGGATGTAACCAGGCCATTATGTATGTGTACTAGTTTATGCTAACTCACCGCATTGAATAAGATGACTCAGATCTCTGCAGCCGCGTTGTATATTATATTTGTCATAGCCAAACAGACATACATTCTCGATGTTTGTGCAGGTACCACTGGAGCACTGGATTTCGTTCTCTAGGCAAAGTTTTGGCGACTCTAAATAAATGGAAGCAGCATACAAAGCCAATATTACCAGCTGAGGTATACATAATAAAAGTGCAATATGTGTTTCGAGACCATCCTTGTTCTGACTCGTGTATATAGAAGAAACAGACATATACACAAAAAGGACAGTTTCCTAATTTAATCATGATCTTAGCCAAATGACCGGGAATCGCGTTTGCTTTTAAAGGCAGTAGATACTACATTAATAACAATTATTTTCACACGAGCCAAGGTTAAGAATATATACCAACTTCATGTTTTGCGATAATAGTGAAGACTGCCACTTCAAGTTTAGCACAAACAACAACAGTTTCACGCAATAAACTCACACATTCGTATCAAAAGAAATATTTCTAACAGCCTACAAAATAATTCAGACTTATTATGTGCATAATTAAGCACATAAATCACCTACTGAAAATATAAGCGGAAAAATTTGGGTAACACCTTGTCACCCGATGTCTGGTAATTAATACAAAACGGTAATAAAGTGGAATTGTACATTCACTCAAGGTTAAATTATGGGTATCAAGTCACAATAACCATCATAAAACATCAACTATGGAGACTTTGCGATGAACATAAAATCTCACCATTTTGCATGTATGTAATCCTTAACTCACTCCAATTACATTGCTGTAATTAACTTTACCAATTTCGGACGTTAAATACGTGAAAAATTGGAAGAAACGTCAGCTTTTTACTAGGAAACCTATTTCAGACATTCCTGAAACATTCCTAAGACATTAGGTGACCATGTTACGTCATCTTTGGTAATCCGCAATCACAACAATGCGTTGAGTGTGTAAAGTTGTATACTTGCGCTGCAAAAAACATCAACATGTAGTGAGTTACAACTCCCTCCAGAGTTGGCTCACAACATGTGTAAATAGTCATGTTAGGATTTCATCGCATTTTATCTATTTCATTTGTTGTATTCCAGTATCGTGAGTTCGTGATACATGTGTTATATTGTCCGTTATGTTTTTTCCGGCATCTGCATGGTCCAAGGAGTGGAATAAAACGGTACTATATAATGATCGGACGTTTTATTTCGTTATTGACTGTCTTGTGATCGTGAAATGTTACTGGTCAAGGCCTGTTTCAACTAGACCTAACTCTATATAATTACACAGAGTCACGGTAGTATTTCGCCCAGGATTGAACGAGAAACGTGGATTTGGATATTCACTGCTTAATTTGGTTTATTGACAGGATACTTTTATCTGACTGTGTTTGTACTTTTGGATATTAAAACGAGTAAGTACTATGTTCAGCAGTCATGTATATGCTACCCTGGTCGATTTGGGCCAGCGTCTCCTCGTAGTTGTTCGACTATGTTTAGTGTTTTTTATGCAATTCATTGATAGTAACGTAAACCATTTTCCCGTGACATATCACGCATGAGGCATCTTTTAGGTATATTCTTCTGTTCAGTTTGCGGTATCTTGCGATCAAATTGTATTACGGAATCGGCAAGCTGCTTGCATGTTCTACAGTATAGTGTACCGTACGGACCTATTGACGCTCCGCTATGTAAACGATGCCTCCATTTGAGTAGAAATTTTTCAAATAAAATAACCCAAATAAAAAACTAAATTTTCTGCTTAAAATTGTCTTAAAACTAGTTGTTTACCTTCATGTGTTCTTGTTTAAAGCTAACAGATTTCCAAACGCTCGAAATTGGAAGTCAAATACAGTACAATTGTTCGCTATCTGTGTATAAACAGTACCTATTTCAGCGTTCGATTTTCGAGGTATAAAAAAAATGACGTCACACGGTGAACAGAGGCTCCTTTGGGTCGATCTCTGTTTTCAGACATTCCAGAGGTACATGTCACGTGACTACCCAAACTGTCCATTTTCGTGGTCGTTTTGTGATGGGTTATAGTAGGTTTTCGAAGATTTTTATTTACATATGTTGATTATGGGTATGTAAACTCCCAAATTAATGGAAAATCCCCCCAAACAATTTTGTCTCTATAGTTCATGTTTAAAGACGGTCTTTTCTTATGTAACGTTATGCAATTAATATGCAATTAAAAATGCGTTCTACAGTATTCTACTACCAATGATGAACGTTAATAGACAGTATTATGGTACTTTTGCGTCATTATGGCCTGTAATTTTACAGAACGGCCAGTGAATATAAATTAACTATGAATACACAAGATTAATAACGTTCCCTGTTAATTTAGACTCAAAACACACTATATTGTACAAAGAAGTGTCACAGTAATATTACGCCAAAATGTCACCTTCTTAACATGTAACGCAGAAGCTAACTGCACTATAGAGGCGACCAACCACATGCCTGGTCTGTGGACTTACCGCAGTTCGATCCCTCATCTTCGTGAAAATGTCCTGGGCAATCAAGGACACCATCGCAAACTAACCGAAGAGGGATGCAACTCCCATCATAGCACTGAAATCCACCGTGACAGACCTCTGGATGAAAGAAAAAAGAAAAAAATCAGTAAACTATCTCTGAGACCAATCGGAGGAAATTTGAGTTGCGATCATCCAGTAGGGCAACAAACGGTTTCAATTTCGTGATGCTAACTAGGTTTTCGTTTCATACCTGGTTGATGAGACCTAGGAAACATGAACAAATATGGCTTAATGGAAGCAAGCTGGAGATATATGGAAACCAAGTAGCAAAAATCTCTGAATGAATTTTCTGTTCTTTTTAAAAATAATTTCCCAGTCCGTTCAGAATTGTTCGGAGATTAACAATATAGAATAGTTTCACTATAACTAATAGTAATCTAATAGTTACTACCATCAGTGACCAATGACCAACCCCACCCCCCCTCGTGCTTCTTCAACCGCCGTCCCCACCTGTCTTGCCCCGGGCCTCGGTCCATTGTCAAACACTATCTAGGAGTTTTGGGGGCTTATATGTGAAAAGCTCGAATCTTTTTTAAAAGTCGGGAGGAGGTTAAAAGTGCCAGGGCACACAGCAACCCTAGTGGTGCCAGTTTAACCGACACCCTGACCCAATTGTAAATATCCTCTCGCAGTTGCCCGAGGGACCAGGGTATATGCTGAGGCCCGCGGGAAACTAAACTCGAAAAAAGACCTGCGTATCCGTCGCTGCATCCGTCCCCTATCGTTAACGGCATATGTCCAGGGGGATATTCGTCCGGGGGTATTTATCCGGGGGTTACTGTGTTACTGTATTCGTCCGAGGAGTTAGTTGTCCGGGTGGGTAGTTGTCCTGGGGGGGGGGATTGTCCGGTGGGTAATCGTCCGGGGGGTTATTGACTGGGGGTAATCGTCCGGGGGGTTATTGACTGGGGGGTAATCGTCCGGGGGTATTTGTCCGGGGGTATTTGGCCCGTCACACATCTATGACCTACATTCCATTTTTACTGATAATCTTTTTCGTTTCGTCTCTAAGTACGTGTGTGTAGCTATTTAATTTTGTAAAATGCTTTCAACTTAGTGTTCATAAAGTGCTGACGTCAGCATCGACCCAAGTAGATTATGCCTATAGTCGGAGAAATTGAAATTGCCTCTAACCTTTAAAGAGGGGCCCTAGTTCTAATAAAAAATACAATACATATGCGATAGAAGAAAAAAAACAATACTTACCGCACAGTCTTTCATCTGAACCATCCACACAATCGTAATATAAATCACAACGTTTTGAGTTCGCTACGCATTCTCCATTATCACATCGAAAATCAGTCGACCGGCATGTTGGGTAACCTGATTAAGGAACAGCAAAGCAGTTTTTATGCTTGTCTATCTGCCTCTTTGATACAAAAGAATGTATCCTTTCTCTTACAGACTGTAATCGTACAGGTAAATTCTACGGTAAACTGTTATCTTTATGTGTACATTTATTACCTAACAATTTATTTAGCACATTCATTTCTTTTAAGTTATACGTGAATAAAACCACCCGATGCACACAGATAACACAGTTACTACTGTAAATCTTACAGTTTTGTACAACAGGATCGTGCTATAAATCGGTAGCATGTGCTATTAGGGTTACAGTAAGAACTGAGGATATGTGTAATTCCAATAAATCCAGTTGTTTTGGGATTTGTTGGAATTACAAATATCCTCAGTTCTTACTGTAAATGTAATAGCACATGCTACCGATTTATCAGATTTGTCAGCACGATCCAGTATTTACTGTGGTACAAAACTTTAGATTTACAGTAGTTACTGTAATCTCTGTGTGAATCGGCTGACAAAACGAACAAGGAGCAAATCAAGCGCGTATAGCCAGCCTTCGTGCATGGTGTGCTGGGTAAAAGCAAAATTGTTGTCCCATTTTGAGATTCATATAATTTAAGATTAATTAACGCTTGTATTGCTCTGAATATTTATGACACCATTACGTTAACAGATTCTGTTATGCTGCTGGAACACCAACGCCCACAACATCAGCCCGGCAGTGGAAGTTATATATCTGATACAGGGTTGCCTGACACACTCAAACGAACAGCTGTTGTACTCACGGTTTTGATACGTTTCAGCACTGGTGACAACGCTTAGTCTAAAATCTGCTAAACTAAGCACTTACACGTGAGTAAAACATCATTCTTTCTGTGATTTGTTAACAAAATTGTTTCTTATGATAACTAATATAAATGAACATGAATAACATCCTGATGGAATATCACATATAATGACTTTGTTGGTTGTATACAAGTTATATATAGTACGGTATTTACTTACTGAACACTCCATTTTACTCAACATGCTTACTGATGAACACTCCATTATACCCAACATGCTTACTGATGAACACTCCAGTTTACTCAACATGCTTAGTGATGAACAATCCATTATTATCAATATGCTTACTGATGAACACTCCATTATACTCAATATGCTTTCTGATGAACACTCTATTATACTCAACATGCTTACTGATGAACACCCCATTATAATCAATATGCTTACTAATGAACACTCCATTATACTCAATATGCTTTCTGATGAACACTCTATTATACTCAACATGCTTACTGATGAACACCCCATTATAATCAATATGCTTACTGATGAACACTCCATTATACTCAATATGCTTACTGATGAACACTCTATTATACTCAACACGCTTACTGATGAACACCCCATTGTACTCGATATGCTACTGATGAACACTCTATTATACTCAATATGCTTACTACATTGGTACTCGTCGGCTCCGTCCTGGCAATCCGTCACAAAGTTACACACGAAGGACAGAGACACACACTCATTGTTCCCACACGTGATCGTGTCGTCACTGCAAATAACATCTTTTGAATTCTGATCTGTTTGTGGATAAAGCAATCAAGTAATATAATGGTGTAACTATGTAGTTACTATGCAATCAGGCTCTATGCAATGGTACAAACGTAGAATGAGGTAATCAAGTATGCAAATGGTGCAATGAAGTCAGAATTATGCATTCCAGTAATAATGGTGCAACGCAACCACGCAAGTCATAATTATGGTGTAATCATGTAAATAATGATGCAATCAAACAAGAAGTACGTAGACAAGAAATAATGATGCAATCAAATAATAATGATGAATTCAAGAAATACTGATGCATGACTCAACTAATAATGATAATACCGACATTAATTATGGTGCTTCTAATAGTAATGGCATGAACGGCAGTCACCGTATGATAATCGTCACAATAAAGTTTATAACTGCATAACGTATATATCATCAATACCCACTTCTTCAACGTTATAACAATGAAGCGATATCGATTTGTTAACAGGGCTATAAATAGGCCTTTGCATAATGAGTTTACAT
The DNA here is from genome assembly GCF_037975245.1 of Apostichopus japonicus. Lineage (NCBI taxonomy): Eukaryota > Metazoa > Echinodermata > Holothuroidea > Aspidochirotida > Stichopodidae > Apostichopus > Apostichopus japonicus. Next base: position 2,501,885 of record NC_092580.1, read on the forward strand.
CAACTAATGTCGTAACTACTATATATATAACTCAAATTGATACCGTACCGTACGAGCAGTCATTTTCATCACTCTCATCACTACAATCAGCAACATTATCACACTGGTATACACCGTGGATGTACTCTCCACTTGTACACTTAAATAATCCATTGATGCGACAATGCCCCGAAACATCTGTAAAGTAATGTAAATTGTTTCCAATATGCAAAAGTATGCAGGCTTTGCTTTAGACTCATGCATGACTCATCAAACATTTTGCCAGACGCATTGATCAATATATAGCAAGAATGAATAGTATGGACAAATCAAAATGATAGTAACGTTCAAGGAAGCAAATTCATGAAGGAATGAACGAACTTTAACTTTAAATTGAAATACCTTGAAATGAGTACAAATAAACGAAAAGCTGACAGCAGCTTAGCATGTAATAAACAGTATACCTTCATCCTTAAACGATGCTGCTATAGGTGTAACAATCATGCGACTATCGTGCTATAGAATTTACATTTATCGTTATATTTGTTCATTCGTTGTCAACTGTAAACGCTTTGTGGGTTAATTGTACTTACGTAAATCTATACTCTTGCAACCTTTATATTATTTATAAAGTTATGCTTCAATCAAATGAACTCAAACGTTAACACAAAATAGAAACATCTCACCAGAATTGTCCTCATTGTTGTATTTGACCACACCTGAAGAATAAACACATTAAAACACATGGAAAAGACCAATAGATTACCACAAATAAAACACTTTAACATGCGTTACTGCGTCATAAATCAAGAGCCTATACTTCGAGGCGGCAATTTACATGATAAGTTACTTTCCATTTTATACGTTTAGAGTTTAAAGTGCAGATAAGTTTATTAATTCGTAAGTATCGAGTCATGAAATAGGTATAAATAATTCTCAAGCTAAACATATATACAGAATCGTGACATAATATTCCTATAGTTTTCTCATTCTGATATCTATAGCGTACCTTGGTAATTAGTCGCAAGTGTTTTCTTGCAAATAAATTGGTTTGTTTGTGGAGAAGCACAGGGTACGTCGTGCCAGTTTGAAATAGACGCGTAATCGGTTAAGTTAATGACAGCGCAATCACCAAACGTACCATCATTAGGTTGACGATCACCAACTTTTAGCCTTGAAATGAACAAACAGGGAAGTGATTGTTACAGTGATGACAAAGAAGATCATAGGGGTAGGAGGCAAGGGGGGGGGGCTGCAGCCCCCAACCAAAAATGTTTGTGAAAATTCGGGCAATATGCTGAGAATTTTATTGGCATGCGATGTAATAACCTATGAATGCCTATGATATGCACATTAAGATGTTGAATGCGCGCGGAGCGCGCCAAAAAAAATTGGTTATAATTTTTCGGGCAAGTCGTTACAGCCCCCCCCCCCCAAAAAAAAAATCAAATTATGCTCCTACGCATATGAAGAAGATATATTTACAACATGAATTGCAGTAAATAGTTGCTGGATTGGAACAAACAAAATTCTTAGAACTTCTTTATCATTGTTAGATCAATGCCCCCCTCAACCTCAATCTGTACTCCTTGCTTCTCTACCCTTCCTCTATCTCTCTCCTCCATCCTCTCGTTTCTTGGAAGAAGCAAATAATAGAAGCCAGCAGCAGTTCATTACATCTACAATATGTACGTATACCTCCGTCAGTTGAGAATTATCGAAATTCTAAACAGTTCCCGGATTAACCAATAGTAAAAACAAACGTGAATATGGGCAATCAGTGCTGTAGATTACCCGCTTGTATAATCACCTGTCGAAATACCAACTTGAAAAACTTAATGGTCTCCCATCTACCCAGCGAAACTTCCTTTCCTTCATCCTATCGGTCAAACCTGTATATGAGAAATGAAAGAGGCCAGCTTTCTTCTGTATCCTTATTCATACAACAATCATGATTCTGCACCAGAATGTTATACACATTGAACTTGTGTTCATCTCATTGCAAACTTCAAACTCACTGCTCATAGCCGTCTCCTTCTTTATAGTAATGTAGAAACTGTAAAATGTCACACAAGCTATGCCGGTAAAAGAAGAGGGCAGCACACTGAGTTGCCCATCTAATCGCAATCATCCTCCATGAACAATTGATCGCGGATTACATTCATATACTCTGCGCTGCACAATGCAGCATTTTGTCCCCTGTTTTTTGTTTGTTTTACCTCAGTCGCCATTGTAAATATGCAGTTAAAACATATGAGGCTTTGTGAAGATTGCATGTCTATTCAACATTTGTCCTTGTAGTAATAGCAAATACTCATTTTCACTTCATACGAGTCATAACGGGGCACATTGCTATATCCAATTTGGCGAACATCGGTTAAGCTTTTATATGCAGTACAATTATATATATGCATATATATATATATATATATATCATATTATGTATATGATTATATATATATACAATATATATATATATATGTAGTACAATTAACATTTTCACTTTTATTACCATGGCAACTGCATATTTCGATAGTACCTGGTATATTGTCATTATACCCGTGAAGGTTTCAATTCAATATTTCTTCTGGGACTTCTAGAAGCAAAAAGCGAAAAAACATCGTCTCAACGGATCTTTCTACTTTTCTTCCTTGAGAACTGCGAGACAAAACTTCCTATCATAAGACACCTTTCAAGGAAGGTCAAAATCGGGCCATCCGTTAATTATAGGAACATTGACTTGCTAAGGCAACTGAGATAGCCGTAACAGGTTCCAAATGCCCAACCGATAACAAGGATATTGAACGAACTTACCAATGTAGATCTCTTCAACCTGGGTGATCCAGACATTCGTCAGCATATATTGTATGAACTCCATTTCTTGAAGAGTTATGATGCTGACAAGGGTTGCGTCATCTCTCTCACATGCTTTTTCAGCCTCCACCCACCTATGATTCTCCTCACTTGTGACGAATTTATAGCAATTATCATTCCATTGAGTGTAGTTCCTTGGGCATGATCCTGTACGCAAGAATAGTCATTCATTGGAAATTACACAAGATTGCATCTAATAAGGAATAAGTAGACTAAAAAAAAATAAAAAATAGAGAACGGGAGGGGTGTTTAGTCATTTCCTTCTTAGATGTTGAGACCATTCGTGTGAATGGTGCCAAAGGCGTTGGATACACTATCGCACGATGGTGGATCGAACGTTTCCGATCCTGCTAGGATCCTGTTAGGATCCTGCTAAGATCAAAACATCAGGCCCTCTAACTTTCGTTAAATAATAAAGCATTAAACAGGAAATGTCTTTGAGCATAATAAGAGATATTAACCTTGCGATAACAACAACATACTTCGTGTTCCGATGCTTTGAAAGCTGAACAAACAATGTTATGCAGGTTGCATAATAATTGTATCTTATAGACAACCAGAGATGCACTGTTTTATATGCGAATATTGTGACTGTATTTTACTTAGGTTCTGCAATTAAGAAAAACATATGAGAGTTCGAAGTATTTCTGAAATGTATGCAAATGAAGGAAAAGTAAGAAAAAAAAAACTTCAAAACTTACCTTCATAAAAGCCATTTGTAGATGTTCCATTTAGGTGGTTGAATTTAAATCTCTTGGCCTGGTACCGGGCGACGAACCCATTACCATTAGATGGCACGTGACTCGAAGAAAACATTATTTCAATTCTGTTTTTATGAGACCTTAATGTCTGTAACTTTGCAGCATTTCTATTGCATAGTTTTACATATGGGTCATTTGAAAGTCCTTTGATTGCGACAAAATCACGATCACATGTTTTTGCAGGGATGTCAAAGACAGTGAAGTATATCTCAATGTAGGTTCTTGTAGATGTAGTAATGAACCAGGTACAATACAGGGAAGAAGGATAGCTAAATGGATAGTTAGGACTGGTTAGCACACCAAAATCAGAGACACACAAGTACGGAACTGCGCATGTACGACTGCCAACACCACATCCTCTCACTCCTGTTGAAAGAAGATTATGCTTAGTTGTTTAATGATGTCAAACATTCAATAGACCATTCTGAAACATAGGGAGATGAGTGATCGGAGATTGGTGATGGTGTTGATGCTGATAGGTGATAGTGATGGGAGATGGTGGTGGGAGATGGGTGATCGGAGATTGGTGATGGTGTTGATGCTGATAGGTGATAGTGATCGAAGATGGTGGTGGGAGAAGGGTGATCGGAGATTGGTGATGGTGTTGATGCTGATAGATGATAGTGATGGAAGATGGTGCTGGGAGATGGGTAATGGGAAATGGTGTTGTTGATGGTGTAGATGTAGATGGATGTGATGTGATGGTGATGTTGCTGATAGGTGATAGTGATGGGAGATGGTGCTGGGAGATGAGTGATGTTGATGGTGGTGTTTATAGGTGATAGTGATGGGAGATGGTGGTGGGAGATGGGTGATCGGAGATTGGTGATGGTGTTGATGCTGATAGATGATAGTGATGGAAGATGGTGCTGGGAGATGGGTGATGGGAAATGGTGTTGTTGATGGTGAAGTTGATGCTGATAGTCATGGGAGATGGTGGTGGGAGATGGGCGATGTTGATGTTGATGGGTGATGGTATAATTGTGATGGGAGATAGGAGATGGTGAAGGTAATTGTGATGGGAGATGCTAATGGTAGTTGTGATGGGAGATGGTGGTGAGAGATGGGTGATGGTCATTGTGATGGGAGACAGGAGATGGTGAAGGTTATTGTGATAGGAGTTGGTGATGCCGATGGTGATGCTGATTCTGATAAGTGATGGTGATGCTGATGGGAGATGGTGATTGTACACATTGATGATAAAGGTTAATATGTAAGAATAAAGATCATACCTGTGAAATTGAAAGATGCCAGAAACCCTAAGGAAGGAACGTTAAGAGTCGTCTCGTATCTGACAATGACTTCACTAGATCCAGAGATGATGAGAGGAGGAGTGTGACCACAGAAGGCAAATGTTACGTTCATGATTGGTTCATCGATGAATACAGTGTCTATGCAATCTTCAGTGGTGTTAGACTTTGAAGCTACTTGAAATCCATCAAAGACAAGAGATATGAACACACCCTCGGGAGCTCGAATAATCCAGGAACATCTTGAGAATGAAGGAAGTTGAGAGGGAAAGTCAAGAGATGAGAATGTCCCTGGTGCTGAAGTGAAGATTTGTTCATCCGCACACCCGCTTCTGCAATTTTGCTGACTGCAGTCTGAAAACATAGAACAGACTTATGCAATAAACCCTGTTCGATGGTATCGTCATCCTTATGTTAGCGCGATCTTCAACTTGAATATCTCAGTCCTTCGCTATACTATTTATTATCTCATCTCCCTACCGCTAATTTGCAGATTAAAATGAGATTTCATTATACCGTACTTTGCCCGAAAAAACTCAGCGCTAATTTACTGTTTTACGAAACTCACACAGAAATTTCAAAAGCATTTATCAGCACAACTTTGTGTTGAAACATATATTACAGATCTAACATATAACCTAACTGTGCCTCATAATGCTCCATTTGACGTCTTAAATTTCTTTTAGGGGGAGGGGGGTGGGCGACGACCCCAGACTGTTGGTGCAAACCGGTGAACTGCAGCAAACTTGCAGAAAAATATCTAAACATTTTGACAATACCTTAACGTTGGCATACATAAGTCAGGTTTGTTTTTGATATAATGTGAAAAACGTTTTTCTGGCATTTTTTTTTCTGGTGCTTCAAATTCAATATGTCTTCTTTATGTCCATGTATACATCTCTACGCACTTTATGCCTTAAAGACTGGTTCCTGTCGGGGCTGACAATCCGCGACAATCTTTTCACTTATTTGCGCAAGATGTAACATTATTATTGCATATTTACCGATAGGGTTGTAAGTGGCCGCCAATTCGAGTAAGCTGGGCATATCCGCACTGATACAGCCGATACGTAGTTCTATGGTGATGTGGTCTGAACGACATATAACTTCAAGATTTGCTTTATTACCGCTGTAGACGCCACGTACTTCCTCCAGCATAGAGTTATTTCTAACTTCACTAACTATGAGTTCATCAAAACAGCCAACCGCAGAGGATTCCTGTCGCAGAACCATTCGATGAATAACCAATCTAAGAATTGCATTTCAAGAAAAAACAATAAAGTCAGAGTTACATCAAGATTATAAACTGAACTCTTTTACTTCATGGTATATAGTGTACATACTCTGTTGAAACTAGCAATTTAAACTAGTGATAAGTATTAAAAACACTTCGGAGATAAGCATTGAATATATTTATGCCTTTCTTATGCACGCAAGCCTTAAGAAATTGCAACTTTGACCTACTTTATTGCCAGTCCAGATGAACCAGTTATATCCAGTTTACACGATGCACCAGACCTATAATAAGGAGCGTTGACAATCGCATAAATCGAACCAGCGGCAGCGGTAGTAGTTTGCTTCTGTCTTCCAGCGTCCCACAAACTTTGGCATTTGAATTCCATAAATTCTAGAAGTAAGCACAGGTTGAGGTTAACCAATGGAAGCTGTGACGTCATCTTCCATTCAAGATAAAGTACCCTAATTAACTTTGAAGTGATATAAACCAGAATACAGTCATGTGTGTTCATTAGTCGTCCAGGGGGCGGGGCCAGTACTACTATCGGTTCTAAACGACTATCAAAAACTACGTCAAGACGATCGGAAAGAGTCGGATTGCGTTCAGTCGAAGCAGTGTGCGACCGGTGTAGCAGCGCATGTTTCCCCGTGGAAAGTGTCCAGCCGGACCACATTTAAGAAGGAAATACTGCCCGACCGAATATCGTTGGCAATGTGGTCGCACTGATACCATACGATATATGTTCTCATACATATGCATATGAATGTTTGAAATTAAAGCATTGGTCCCCTACCTGCATACTTTGGCTTATGACAATGAAATGGGCTGGACAAAACGGAGAATGGGGTTTAGTGATAATAACTTTATATGGGCTTGTTATCACCGTTAACAACTTTCATTTGTATTGTACAGTAGCATGAGGGTTTTGCCATATAACCAATACTAATCCGCTGTAGCTGAAATTTCCACGACTAGTGCTGTATTGTCGTAGGACATTGCAGGGGTCTCAAATTGGCCATGGCGAAGGGACACCAGTATAGCTAATCTTCGTTACTCAGTTAATACATACATAAAACATATCAACACTTCTTAGTTTAGTAGTTTATGAGATTTGCAAATTTGTCTAATATGCTCACATTGTACTGTCAGTAGGAGATAAACAGATTGGCAATTAAACCATATACTACATATATATGTGTATATTACTGCATTCAGTTTAAAAAATACCAGTATTTGCTATCAAAGGAAACCTTAATTTCTTTGTAAAGAAATGACAACATTAAATCTACAGCCTTAAATAGTGGCTGTTATTTCATCTGCAGATGAGAAGCCGATATAGTCTCGAGTATGAAAGAACATCAATCCGTCGATATCTCCTAAACAAAATGTCATGTTTATGTTTGTTTGTGCATTTTGGTCTCAAAGAGAAACTGAAGAAAACAACAGAAGGAAAGAGTAATTGGCAGTTTCTCCGGGGGTGGGGGAGGGGGAGGAGACCAAATTTACTGTCTTTGGCACCGTTTTTAACTTTATTACATGAGAATGTCCGTAGTAGGCTATATTTGAGAACCGCTTGCAGCAAATTTAGGTAGTTATTAGAATTAAACGTTTGGCTCACAGTATGGAAAGTGCTTTGCTAAGGATTGTCCACAAAATGTTTGGCTGAATGTAAATATCACATTAACTATAAAAGTGCCTTTTGCATTAAGGTTTAACTTTTACAACATTATGACGAAGCCATAGTTATATTTACATATATGTGGTAACATAAAACAGTGTAAAGTATTTCCTTGAGCTACGCGGGAAAATGAGGCTATAGGCCTATATACTCACCATAATTACAAATAAATGAGTTTTCTTGGAAGCAGTCAAGGAATTGTTCAGTCGGCCATTCGTTCACTGCAAAGACTGGGCAAGTGCTATTTGTATATATATCTATGCCTCTCGTAAAATTAGCATATGTATCATCGAAATTGACCCAAGTCACGTCCGTTGCATTGCCCACGAAGTCCTGCGACAAAGAACACGATATATTCATTGTTAAATTAATACCTTGAGTTGAGTCAAGATCAACTTATCAATTACAGCTCGTTTCATTCAGATGAAATATGAAGCCCAACAAAAATATTATCTTCCTGTAAATATATTAGTTTATATGAGAGCAATGCGACTACGGATAAGTTCCTCATCTCTTCTTAATAGTAAGTCTTAGATGGCGACAGAAGCTCGAAAGAAGGTCATTGAATTATATGTCATATGTCCCGCAGAACCCCTTCAAGTACTCTTCATATGTCTCGCAGAACTCCTTCAAGTACTGCTCATATGTCTCGCAGAATTCATTCAAGTACTGTTCATATGTCTCGCAGAACTCCTTCAAGTCCTCTTGATATGTATCGCAGAACTCCTTCAAGTACTGCTCATATATGTTTCGCATAATTCATTCAGGTTCTCTCCTTGTGAGTTACGATTTGATCGACATATCTTATCCACGTTCAAATGAAGGCAATGAGTTGTTTGTAAACATGTATAATTAGTTACCAATAGGACATACGTCTAAAGACCATATCAACATGTGATAATGTTTACTTACATGTAGTCGATTAACTTGTTGTAGTGACAGTAGCTGAGATCCGCGTTTTGCGCAAATGTTATTTGCAGTTTCGAAGTCGACTTTGTTTTCGTAAGCAAAATAACAAGAGGATAAGTTTCTGTCGGAAATGACTTTCGCATCTTGAATACCATTTGAGTCAACTATTACCTGACAGAAATCTGAAGAATAAAAAATCATAATAATAACAAATGTGTCTGTAGTTACTAATTTTCACCAGCAATTAACAATTCTTTAATGTATGCAATATATAATTAACAACAATCTATCCCTTTGTAAAAAATGTGTTGTTTATATCTTACAACTTGGAGAGGAACACTGAACAGATAATCAAAGCAATCAGGGTATTTAATATGAAACAAAATAAGTAAAAGTTTCCTCTTTGACAATTAACTATTCGAATACATTGAGAGCGGCTGTACTCTGTATCTACTTGGTTCGTAATTTTCATGATGTAATAAACTCCTAAACCAAAGTAAGTAGCACTTGTATGGTATGCAGTTTTATCTCATTTTTTTTTATTATCTTAAACTACACTCCAGCGCGCGGTATAAGGTCTAGTACAAATTCATAACTGGTATCATACCCGGTATCCACAAAACCATACGGTCAACGTTCATTTTAATATTACTTCGGCTATTCTTTGGAATAGTCACCCAGAGCATGTCAAATGTGCTCAATATGTTAACAAATTTAAAACTGGTACTCAAGACTCATATGTTTTCATTGTTGTATTTATTTTGTGTACATGTTTGTTGTGTGTTGCGCTTTATAAGAACTGTATTATATTATTATTATTTTAGACATAGATTTCCGCTCACAAAGTAGGCTAGAAATCCCATTAATACTTTGAGCCCATTCTGAATTAGCTTCAACACAGATTGCAGGGATTTTAAGTATTGCACGCCTTTTCCCACTCATCATGACTGTATCATAGCATAATACTTGAAAATATGGAGCAACTGCTACACGTGATTTAAAACACTAACCATTGATTCTCTATATATGCGTATTCAAATTTAACTCTCTTGGTATGACAACATACGTAAAAACAAATCGAAGTTATTAATAGCTACTACCTATACATTGCGTTCGGTCACTTGGATCAATAATCATTCCGTCTGGACAGGTGCAGTAATAGCTTCCAGGGGTGTTGATGCAACTGTGGGAACAATCGACCGTATTACCCAAGCACTCGTCAATATCTAAAGATAAAATAAAATATGAAGTATTTTTCGACTTTACGTACGAGTAATTAAAGAAACAATGGTTACAACAAGATTCCTCGCAGCTGCTGCATGGAAACTTTTAATAAGGTATAATATTTAGCAATGTTCTCAAAGATAGACTTTGTTGAGAGAAATTTATGGAACAACTCACCATATTGGCAAAGCGATGCCCTAAGGGTTGCTGTGGACGAGCAATCGTATGTATACCAATGTAGATCGTCGAAGAGTTGCATTTGTACGCAATATTCTTGGTCTAGAGGTAGCTTGTCTATTGAGTATTGGAAATAGTTGACAGTCTGTGCAGTACCATCAGGCCAATAGAATCTTATCATTGTAGTGTGACTGTTACTTTCGTTTGAATTAGCGTTGTCAAGGAAAACAGATTTCAAACCAATCTTGTAGAATTGTTGTTGTTCAATTTTAAATAACGCCACAGATTCTTTAAGAAACTCCATGGTGGCATGGTTCTTAATTGCTAGGAGTGAACTTGCTTCCGAGAAGATATTTTGACAAGCATCCTTGGACTGGTTGTTTACCGACCCCAAACAGTATCCAGCATGAGCAAAAGTTCCATCCATATCACAAACGTCCCCGATATCTGAAAATGATTTGGGATGATAAAGTGCTGGTTAAATTGAGTTGTATCAGTGTATACTTTATTTAACCATGTATGAAAGTGAGGTCTTAGGGTAGTAATAGACATACTTAGTATGTACACACGGAAGATTAGTTACATAATATGCGTATATGCCCATGCATGCGTCCACGCTATGTTCTGTTATAATACGTACCAGCGTAAGGGCATCCTATGATCTCAACTCGCATGCATGGAGTAACACCATTCCAGGAGAACACCTTGATACGTACTCGACTTGTGACAACTGGACGATCGAGAATGTTCAAAACCTCTGTATTTTGATCAAAATTGCCCTGGAAAATCTGTTAAGTCAAAATCATTACAAAATTAATGATAGTTATATGCATATTTTTTTTAGATCTTGAAATGTCTCCTATATACTTGCTCCATGACCCATATATATATATATATATATAAATGATATATATATATATATATATATATAAATGATATATACATATAAATATATATATATATATATTTATATATATATATATATATATATATATATATATATATATATATATATATATATATATATATATATATATATATATTATATATATATATATATATGTGCGTCGCAAACATGGTTAGTCTTATTCCATTTTACCCAGATCAGCAAGACTTAGCTGAAGAAAAAACACGTTAGCACAACACATTTTGTTGATCAAATTGTTGATAAAGAAGCAGTTATCATCTTTACGAACAAAAGAGACTCTGAAAGACATTGTTGTTACCTAGTTATTGTTGTCAAGCCAATTGTTCATAAGTCAAGTCAAAGTTACTGTTAGTGCAATCACACGTGAATTATAACACAAGTCATAAAGTAACACGATATATGTTCCTATAACTACAATCAATGGATAATGTTCAACAAGGTGTAGTTGTTAAGTGATGCTGGTCCGATGTATATGACACGCTTCAGTGAGCGCTATGATGCGAGTAAATTTTTACAAGAGTGGTCCTATTAATTTGTCAGCAATTGAACATTATGGTGAAGCATGTAAATCTCCCTCCCTCAATACTGAATATGAAAATATGCCTTATATTACAGTAAAATTATGAAACCTGAGAAGTAAAATATTCTTTACTATAATCAATAATGACTATATGTAGCCAACATTACCCCTCTTGTATCATCAGGGAGTCACCAGACCTTAACTTATAACTCACCATGGCTATAAACCACAGCACTCATACTTACTTATAACTCACCATGGCTATAAACCACATCAGATATACTTACTTATAACTCACCATGCTATAAACCACAGCACACATACTTACTTATACCTCACCATAGCTATAAACCACATCACATATACTGACTTATAACTCACCATGGCTATAACCCACAGCACACATACTTTCTTATAACTCACCATGGCTATGAACCACATCATATATACTGACTTATAACTCACCATGGTTATAAACCACAGCACACATACTTACTTATAACTCACCATGGCTATAAACCACAGCACACAAACTTACTTATTACTCACCATGGCTATAAACCACAGCACACATACTTACTTATAACTCACCATGGCTATAAACCACAGCACACATACTTACTTATACCGCACCATGCTATAAACCACAGCACACATACTTACTTTATACCTCACCATGGCTATAAACCACAGCACACATACTTACTTATAACTCACCATGGCTATAAACCACAGCACACATACTTACTTTATACCTCACCATGGCTATAAACCACAGCACACATACTTACTTATAACTCACCATGGCTATAAACCACAGCACACATACTTACTTATAACTCACCATGGCTATAAACCACAGCACACATACTTACTTTATACCTCACCATGGCTATAAACCACAGCACACATACTTACTTATAACTCACCATGGCTATAAACCACAGCACACATACTTACTTATAACTCACCATGGCTATAAACCACAGCACACATACTTACTTATAACTCACCATGGCTATAAACCACAGCACACATACTAACTTATAACTCACCATGGCTATAAACCACAGCACACATATATACTTACTTATAACTCACCATGGCTATAAACCACAGCACACATACTTATAGCTCACCATGGCTATAAACCACAGCACACATACTTACTTATACCGCACCATGCTATAAACCACAGCACACATACTTACTTATACCTCACCATGGCTATAAACCACAGCACACATACTTACTTATAACTCACCATGGCTATAAACCACAGCACACATACTTACTTATACCGCACCATGCTATAAACCACAGCACACATACTTACTTATACCTCACCATGGCTATAAACCACAGCACACATACTTACTTATAACTCACCATGGCTATAAACCACAGCACACATACTTACTTATAACTCACCATGCTATAAACCACAGCACACATACTTACTTATAATTCACCATGGCTATACACCACAGCACACATACTTACTTATACCTCACCATGGCTATAAACCACAGCACACATACTTACTTATAACTCACCATGGCTATAAACCACAGCACACATACTTACTTATACCTCACCATGCTATAAACCACAGCACACATACTTACTTTATACCTCACCATGGCTATAAACCACAGCACACATACTTACTTTATACCTCACCATGGCTATAAACCACAGCACACATACTTACTTATAACTCACCATGGCTATAAACCACAGCACACATACTTACTTATACCGCACCATGCTATAAACCACAGCACACATACTTACTTTATACCTCACCATGGCTATAAACCACAGCACACATACTTACTTTATACCTCACCATGGCTATAAACCACAGCACACATACTTACTTTATACCTCACCATGGCTATAAACCACAGCACACATACTTACTTTATACCTCACAATGGCTATAAACCACAACACACATACTTACTTATAGCTCACCATGGCTATAAACCACAGCACACATACTTACTTTATACCTCACCATGGTTATAAACCACAGCACACATACTTTGTAATAACAAATTGGTAGCCTCTACTCTATACTATAGTGATTCAACATATATTCAAGTCATTTTTTTTCAGCAATTCAAGTCACAAGTCATTTATTAGTCAAGTTAAGACATGAGTGGAAATGTCCAAGTCACTGAGTCAACAATAATGCTTAAAGAGGCAGTCGATGTATTTCGCAGTGATTTTCCTTTGTATGAGTAAGTAGAGTCCATTCACCACCAAACTTGCATTTCATTAAGAGAGCACTTCGAGAGCACTAAGCGACTAAATTCTCTACTGCATTACAAAGGAAATAGTGAACAATAAAAAATACAAACCTTTTCGCTACCATCGACTTCAAGATATGTTCGGTAACGCCCTGTTATCATAGACAAAAAGTCCAAGCGGTAGCTGGTCACCCAGGAATAGTATTGTTGGTCACCGCTACCTTGTGTTATGATGCCAGAAATAGTGTGTGGTTGAAGCAAGTCAATCTGTAATTATAAATGTGATCTGATTTTCATTTTTTGGTTCATCTATAATATATTGTATATAATATTTCATTTTCATACTCACCGGACCAGAGCATGGTGTACCTAGAAAATCAAACAAGGCATTTTCATAATCAGGGGTCAGTTGATTTAATATCTGCACCTGAATGTACTCATCTTGACCAAGGACACCTCGTGATCCCCAACAAGCCTCGTGATCATTCGGTTCCTCCCACGTCTCGTAATGCAATCTGGCTGAAGTGTCATTTTTACCGGATATATATGAAGATGACGATATTTGATTATCGGTTATGACCTCTGTCTCCATCCCAAGACGCCCCATACACACTAAAGCAAATGGAAAATAAAGTACAGCATCATTACATTAATTTCGTCGAAATGTTTACAAAGTGGAAGACATGAGTCGTTGGTAAACTATATTGAAGAAATGAACCGCCCTTCCACCAGAATTTCCTTAACGGGCCCGTCAACTACTCATTATAACGGTGAAATTTTATGATGCGATATCAATATTGACCCCTAAACGGTATCCCGATGGACTTTATACTTAGATGAGTTGTGTCTGGGCACGGGATATAGTGACTCTGTGCCTAAAGATGTCATATGCTTAATTTCAGAGATCAACGCTCAAGTAAAATATATACAAAAAAACAGCATTTGACACTAACCCATCTAGGGTATCAGACTCAGATTTTTACAGTGCATTAATGAAGATCAACTTGGCTAAATTTACACGTGTATTGATATTAAAAACATGTCAAAAATTTGCCGCATTTTTTTTTTAAATTCGTAAAGGGATATTGGCTGAATTTGACTGGTGCATATTTAGCGGAAAGGGTCATACACATACAATAAGTACTGGCTGTTAGAAAGAATGGTTTGAATGTCATAGGTCATACAGTCAGCGAATTTAAAAGGTTCCGCAAAGGGTGTGTCGCCAACATCACATACACCGAGCAGCTCATGTACGCCAAACTAGATGGTTATATGACGATCGATGTACAGCCACAGTGATGATACTAAAATGGTCATACAACCTAAGTTTGCTTCAACGTGAAAGAGTGCACTAACTGTTTTCTTCTGTAAACACTTATTATACTTAATTTAACGGGGAAAAAATCAGCATCGAACCAAAAGTTTTTAGTATCGAAAATTCAATCCATGAGAAATAAAAACAGAATTAACCAATTTAAATTACTAATATATTTTGGGAAGATTTATTTTAGTGACGACTTTGGGAAAGAATATTAAGGCTTTAAAATGATCCCTTATGATAGCATAACATTATCGAATTTATTTGTAGAAATATATTAAACTAAAAGAATGCTAAGATGAGTATATACAATCAAGTCAACGAAATATTTTCCTAAATTAAACTCCCAAAGTGTTAATTGCACATCGTAGCATTTCGCCAGAACACCGTCGAATGCATCATCTAAATCAGTATATAGCGTTGATTTTGATAACATTGAGGGAATGATGCATATGAATAATAAAATGTCTATGAGAACGGTACCATTAAGAAGAACACAAACCTGGAGGAGAAAAAACAAACCTCTTTGCAGGCAGCCTACAAATTCCAACCGGATACAAATAGACTTGTTCCAAGAAAGTGGTCTCAGCCGAACTTTTCTCGATACAATTGGACGAGTAAAATAATTTATCTGTAGTAATTGTTGATCATTGTTGCCCTGAAAAACCTGAAAAAATAAACGTATAAGTTATATCAGGGATATCTTAGGGCGGCATACTCCTATTAGAGTCAATATCCATCCGCTCGATTGTTCTCCTTCAGGAAAAATGCCAAAAAGCAGCAGGAGAACATTTTTCTTTGACCTGTTATCAATCATGATCTAGTTTTTGCGTGGCTTGCATGTTGAAGAGCATGAATGGAAGTACATGTGGTGAGAAAATTAGGTAACTTGAGGCAATCTCTTGGGAAGTATTTGCCATATTTACTCACAAGGGGCCAGGAATAAACCTGTCAATCACACCACTAGGAAATGAAAGCATTAACTAAATCTCAAATATTCGCAATTTGAGAGGGGTGATTTCTAGAGAGAGCGTTTTTTTCTCAAATTTTAATACCACCCCTGCAGGTTCAATTAAGCCCTATAGTGTATGTTTGTCTGTTTCTATTTTCTTCGCTTGTGTTCCCATCTATCACTCTTTGTAATAAGGACTCTATATTCCCTTTATTTTTCTTCGAGCATTTAGTAGCTGAAAATTATTGTTGCTGATAAAGCTATACTTTGAAGTGAAGTCAATCATATATACTCTTCATTGAAACATCATATATGGATTAATACATTGCATGTATAGTTTCTGTACAGTTTCTTGATTTATTTACCACAGTTTTATTTTCGATATCCGAGTAATACGTTAATTGCCCTTTTGCGAAATATTGTAGACTGTATTCGGTCACCCAGCTGTCTTCAGACCAGCAACCTTGTGTGACAATTGCATGGAGTTGGTATTCTTTCAGCAAATCTACCTATTGAAAATGAAGAAACAAGGAGTCGTGGGCGTTATAACAAATACATCTCAAGAAATCAATCCTTTCAAGCGAGATCAATTTTTAATTTTTTTTTATACAATGTTCTCGTGATATAGATTAGAAGCGGGACTGAGTTTTGGCTCATTTCAAGGGCCCAGTTGGGTCAATACGTTTTCGCAGACACCTCGTTAGCTTATAAGCTCAAGGCCCTGGGCTTGCGGTCTATTGTACTATTATATGATATGTGTATCAGTAGTTCGTCTTTGTCAGTGACCTATGTGTTAATGTTACAGTGATCAGTAAATCTGTTACATTTTAATTTTTTTCAGTACTCATATATGACATAAATTGCAAGTAACTTTTATGTAGTGACTCAATGGTACCTAGTTACATGAACATAACGGATCGCCCGGTCCAGAGAGCATCAGCGGAATACTCACTTCAATCCACGTGATACGTGACGACACCAATGGAACCCATCCGCTACCACTCCCATGAAATGGAAAAACTCTTGCGCGATGTGGGGAGTGTTCAACTATTCCATCTGTTGAGGATCCAGTGAAGCTGGTATCCGGTATCTGCCCGGTCGATAATCCTACTGCTCTATCGCAATCTGGTGTTGAAACCAAAAATACATTTCGAATACATTGAAACTTAAAGGAACTTTTACTATAAGAGTTATCACCGAAGAGTTCGCTGTGAAAAGTTAAATGCAATGAAAGGTTATCCTACAAGGCAAATGAAAACAATTACCTTTAAGCGGCATTGAGTTGCAAAATGAGGAATATATTATATATATATAAATGAGGAATATAATATATATATATATATATATATATATATATATATATATATATATATATATATGTGTGTGTGTGTGTGTAATGAGTTGAAATTACCGTTGTCCATACAGCCAATTAGATCCAATCGAAGTCCTATCATTTGACTGCCTTTCTTTGGATAAATACGCACACACTTTGCACGAAGGGAAGTTCCAAACAAGATCGTCTTGACGCACTGATGTTCTCCGTTGCCTTGTAACTCCTTGATGGAAATATTTATTTGGAAATTGTTAACATGTTTAATGAACGAAAAATATACCAAAAATGTTTCCTGCATAGGGTAACTTAATTCAGGAAAGAACCATTAAAGAGTTCTAAGGTGCTGTCCCGATCCGACAGTGTGGTGCAGCAACATAAGGAGAGGTTGTGGTATGGGTAGAGAGAATCGGAGTAAGCGGCTGGAGAAATCGGACCGAAATTATGTATTCTGATTCAACGTACAGTTTGCTTAGATATCTTATTTCTTTCTCTCCTATATGCAAGATGAGATTGTATTCGGTGGTTAAACTCGGCAGG
The DNA here is from genome assembly GCF_037975245.1 of Apostichopus japonicus. Classification (NCBI taxonomy): domain Eukaryota; kingdom Metazoa; phylum Echinodermata; class Holothuroidea; order Aspidochirotida; family Stichopodidae; genus Apostichopus; species Apostichopus japonicus. Next base: position 2,519,820 of record NC_092580.1, read on the forward strand.
GTGACCGAAAGTCTATAATTGGGATGGGGTAAGTGATGTCTTTTCTTTATTTGTGAGTTTGAGTATGTGTGTATGTTTGTCTGCTATACGTCTGCAATGTTGTGTCATAAACAAATTTAGGCCGAACTTCTTCAGTTTTAGCAGGAAGGTACTCATGATGAGAACTTGTACCACGCAGACCTTCAGAAATCGAAGGTGATTTTCAGTGACGAATAGTAAACAGACGTGTGTAACCATCAAAAGTTAAAGGCCATGAGATATGGAGCATGTGACTGTTCACAATGTCATTTGGAATACTTACAGGACCAAGAACAGATCATACGTGTTTCTGTCCTTTGCTCAGACTTGGTCGAAAATAGAAATTTTCCATTATTATGCGTTAGGAAACGTTTGATAACTAAAGTAAAATTGATTTCTTACAACATGTCATAACAGAAAGTAGTTAAAACTATTGCTGCTAAAATTTCACCCAAAAAAAGGTTTCTATATAGGGCTACTGTGGTAAATTTACCATGTTTACCCCCAATTTAACCAAAGTTTACCGCTGTAAGACTAAGGTACATTTTTTGCTGGGAGCATATGTAAGTTGTTTCTGATATCTTATATAGGGTGATATATTATTGTATTCACATACTTGATAACTGTTCGACCAAACTTTCTAGTCATTCCTGGACTTGCCTTTCATTTATACATTTCGTCCAACTACTTTACCTCAAGTCTTTTCATAGTGTTTCAGAGCTTGTTTATGAAGTGGTTGTGCCATCATTGGCCACTATATTGTGTTGTCTTGTAAATATCTAGGAAAAGTGGATCATCATACTGAAATTGCACCCGATACACATAGAGAACACAGTCACTATTGTAAATCTCAAAGTTTTGTACCACAGCAAATACTGGATTTTGCTGACAAATCTGATAAATTGGTAGCTTGTGCCATTAGGATTACAGTAAGAACTGAGGATATGTGTAATTCCAACAAATCCAGTTGTTCGGGATTTGTTGAAATTACAAATATTCGCATATGATCAGAAATCTAATGTCGCGTTGTATTAAAAAAGTTCATAGTCTAAATTCCCCTGTTGTCCGCTTAGGGTATTTGAGCAGCATTGATCACATGCCCCAGTGTACAGCAAATATAGGGATATTAAACCACGTAGTTACTTTATCCTAAACTATAATATCCCCGGATAAGTAGGCTACTCTAGGAGAAGATTTTACACTGTAATACTGGCCACGTAAAGCCATGAGCTAGAAAGCTAAAGGCATATAAAAACATCGAACTTTCAAAGCAGGCGAATCGAGGACAAACTTGCACAAACAAGAAAATCTAGGACGTTATATACACTGTTGAAACTAAACATATATTGGCTATTGCAAGGTAGGCAGGCGAGTCTAGGACAAACTTGCACCCACAAGAAAATCTAGGACGCTATATACAGTTGAAACTAAACATATATAGGCTATATTGCAAGGTAGGCTATATGAGGGATTTCGAATTTTCGGGGTCCCCCCCCCTGCGTATGTTGCAATGTTGTTTAAGTCTTCCAAATCTATATAAAATCATACATAGACGATATGTATAATAGCAAATCAAATTACCTCTCATAGCTGCTATAGTGTAATTCCATCACAGATATGGTCCAATAGCAGGGGTGGGCAACCTTTTTGAATGAATGGGCCAGATTTAAGGAATGAAAAATTGATTGGGCTGCACCTAACCAACGACCTGCTGTTGATTTCAAACCTTTGATTCCGAGGACTTTCAAGCAATAGGAGTGTGTACTTAATCTGTATTCACAAACATAATGTCAATACAGTACAGTTGATAATTAATGGGGATAATAGGCCTACCTGACAGCATCATTAGTGCCGGTAAATTCTAAGCAGCTAGCTACTTTTTTGTTTTTTGTGATGATGTAAAATAGATTTCTTGTTTTCTTTTTCTTGAGACATCTCACGGGCCGCTTAAAAATCACTGGCGGGCTGCATGTGGCCCGCGGGCCGTAGGTTGCCCACCCCAGTCCTATAGCATACTATCAACGTCACTTCACATATGGTTTATCCTACATCAAGTACACTACTGTTACCCATCATATAATTCAATTGTTTCTTATAGGAAATCCTATTTCTATTGAAGTTCTGTTGTTTATATGAGTTTTTACCCCTGTGTGGCCGATTTAAACCGCTTTATTTGTCAATTTCTCTTGTGATTTTCATAACATATTGTCGTATATACTTACGAGAACCCTTCTCTTGGCATCCTCGTAATTTCTCAATAGCCACCAATTTATTGAGTCAAGTGAATAGCCAACATTAAAGCTCTCGACCCAACCATTGTCTGGGTGTCCCGAACCTTGCATCATGAGACCAGTAACAATGGTTCGACTTCCAAAGCATACCTGTGCGAAAATTGTGATAAAACTAGATATTTATTTACAATTTATGGTTGTTATTTGAAAGTGAAAAACAAATTACGGGAAGCGAAACTTGCATGGCTTAATATAGATGAGATCTACGTGTATAGGTAATGGCTATATATATATACATATATATATATAGGCCTATATATATAGGCCTATATATATATATATATATATATATATATATATGCGATCTATGTGTAGGTTAAGTTAAGCTTGCAAATAATTAATCGTGTCTATCTCCCTATCACGGTATTTGCAGTTCTGATGAAACAAAGAAACAGCGAACAAAGGGGAAAATATCGCCTCAAGTTTGATAAATCTATTTAGTTATTAGTAGTTGACGAGAAGCAAACGAAAACAAAACAATGCAATCTACCTGCATCCAAGGATCGGTGTCATTGTCTAACGGTCGCCACCACCTAGCACCATCGAGTACTGCATTCTCCGGCAGGTGGTTGATGGAATGGTAACTAGATGCTGAGACCTCTACCTCAAACCGGGTCTCTTTTCCAAGTCCCATGGGTAAAGGACAATCGTCTGCATGTAGTAAGATACAAATCCATTGACGTCATTGGAAATTTGTATGTAGAGGGTGACATTATACTACCATGCTAAGAAGAGTACAAAACTTGCAAAGCCGCGTAATCAGATTAAAAGGTGTAGACGATCAGTTATAAGGAGAACCACCTTGCTTCTTGAGCATATCAAATGGGAGAATCAATAAATAAATTAATCAATAGATAGCGAACTATAGCTACCAATTCCCGAATCAAAGAGCATATTGGGAGTAACATGAAATACACACGTCGAACACCTACTGCTCCCGGCCCCTTAACGTGGACCCAAACTACCTAATACAGGCGCGTATCCAGGATTTTCTAACCCGGGGGGCGCGAATTACTATCTAAGCGGAGCGCCACCATCGGTTGGCGCGCAGCGTACAAGAAAATTTCTGGTTTTGATACCACCCAGATCACCGGAAATGGTACTTCTCGGCCTTGAAATGACCAACCAGATGTACACTTTTGCCTGAGAACGAAGTATTTCCCAATAGTTTTTTTTCCATCCATAACCTTTTTGAATATTGTCACCAGTCACAAATCATGTTCGACCTCATCGCATGACCTGTGGATCATTGCTTCTGTAGGTGATTCTACGTCGCGGCCCACAATATCCGTCAGCCCCACTTTTAAAGGTTTCAAGCCCATTATTTGTTCAGAATTTGAAAATTCACATTCTCACTTCAAAAAATACCCATAATGTCGCACAAAATTTCATCTATGGACAACCAATATAGAAAAACCTCCATCAACCCCTAACAGACCGGTCAAAATTGCATAGCTCCCAACTCTTGAGAAGGCAAAAGCTGGTCCATGCCACGAATCGCCATCCTGGGGGAGGGGTATAAGGGGAGGGGGTGTCCTCCTCCCCTTTTGAATTTTTTTGGAATCCTGGTGATGCCTACATGTAAAATGGTGGCACTTAGAAAGGCTTTTGACACCAAAAATTTTCTGAGAACTATGCATTTTTTTGTGTGTAACATCAATAAATTGAATAGTAGGTGATAATTCATTCTTTCCCGTGGCATGAAAATGTTCGCTGCTCGCCCCAATGAAAAGAAATAGAGGCTAACTTGAGGTTCAAATGATGCTGTAAAGGAGGTTTTATACTCTATTATGCTAAATGCTTAAGAAATGATGGTTGCTAAGTCAAAATTTAATGCAATATTTTTTATATGTATACTTGACAATTAAAATGTGGGTTTTTCGGAAGCTTTCGCGGGTCAGCGGGTTTGGGTGTTAGAATGCGGGTCCAACCCGCGAATTGCGGGTCAGTTGGGAGCTCTGAAATTGCACGAGTAGAGGGAAGTGTGATGAAGAATGATGGTCAGAAATTTTCGAAAATTCAGACTCAGTTAATTTATTGGTGTACAAATATTAAAACCTCTTATAACGGCTATTATAAAACTCCGAAACCGGACACTTCACACATAGGCGTAAGAGGCGAGGGGTGCAGTCCCTAATTCTCCATGACTAATGTAACAGCGGCGTAGGAAGGTACTTTTGAGTGGGGCGGGGGGGGGGGGCTGAAGACTGATGGCCGGCCTGGGGGAGGGGTCTAAGGGGAGGGGGTGTCCCCTCCCCTTTGGAAACTTTTTGCATTTTCAGGTGGCCTCAGATGCAATTTGGTGGTCCACATGAGATTTTTTTTCTCATTTGGAAATGAAAAAAGGGGTTTTCTGACTTGCGAAGCGGGGGGAGGAATGATACTTCCGCCCCACCACACTTTTCACTGGGGGGCTGACGCCCCCACCCAGCCCCCCGGTTCCTACGCCCTTGTAATGTAAAATATAGTTTTGACATAATTGGACCTCCATGCTTTTTCTCCATCTGCATAAGACATTTCGTTGTTTACATTATCATCCCCACGGACCGTACGGTACACGATGGCATGCAATGTAGGCTAACAACCGCTGCTTGCTTATATGATATTGACATCAACATGTTGAAAATTTTTGGTTATTTTTTCGGGCAAGTCGGACAGTTTTGAGGCTGTTCATCCTGGAACGCCATTTTCATGCTCACTGATATGATGTGATATCTGCTGTTTGCTTTGCAAATTCGAACACCGGGCGCGTAGCGAGGAATTTGCCAAGGGAGAGGTGATGCCTGTAGGCAAAGTATCTAAGTGTTGCGTCACCATAAGTTGGCGCGAAGCGTACAAGAAAAGTTTGGCCGAAAATCCCTCCCAGGTCGCTGGAAATGGCACTACCCAGGACCATTTGTTGGCGCGAAGCGTAAAAGCAAATTTTGCCGGAAATTCCTCCCAGATCGCTGGAAATGACACTTCCCATGCCTTGTAAGTTGCATCTGAGCACTTTCAATTTTGAAATTACTAGCAATATCATAAAAAAAAAATATGCTGAAGGGGGGGGGGCGGTCGCCCCCTTCCCGAAATGCGTAATGTTCCCCGACGACACGGTCGAGTTCGAGACCAGCCACAGTTGGTTTCATAACAATTCTACAATTGTTTAAGGCATATATACACACACACGCGTTATTGTAGATCATATATAGTATATTGATCACGAGTGAGAGAGGGAAAATGGAAACGTCAAAAATTGAGTTGTCGGTGTAAGGGGTAGGGTGAGGCACACGCCCCTTCCGAAATCCTTGATCCGTCACTAGCTACCCTGTGTATATAATAGGGATCAGCGCTGTAATAATGTCACTGTTCCTCTTTCTCTTCCCGGTGTCTTGGCGTTTTTCTTATCTCCCTCCTTTTCTCCCTTTTCTCTCTTTCTTCTTTTTCTTTTCCCTTCCTTCCTCTCCTCCTTCTCCTCTTTTTTCCCCCTCTTTTTTCTTTTTTCTTCTCTTTTTTTCTCTCCTCTTTTTCTTACCCGGGGGGCGCGCGCCCCCAACGCCCCCCCCCTGGATACGCACCTGTAATAGGTAGTAACCTGTGGCCAGATGTTAACGAAGCCTGTTATACAGACAGGTGTGCTGCCTTGGGGTAATTTAAGCGAGCTCTCATTATATCGGGATGTATCGGGGGTCTGGATTCTGCCCCCCCCCCCCCCCGTTGATAGGATTATACCTGGTTGGCCTAGTACCGGAATGGTGAAATTCAACATCATCATGGCCATGTATAAATAACTTTCGTTACATGATACAGATAGTTTTATTGGAAACAAATGTTGAATTTTATGTAGCCTCTAATTTTCATAAGTTGTGGCATTTTTCTTTGTGTAAACGGATACAAATGAGAATGCCTCGCGCAGGTTTGAAAACATACACACACGCAAATAGCAACTCAATCAGAGAGTGGGCCTACTTTTTCAACTGAACTTGACACCAATGCCAGGACTGTTTACTTACCTGGGAGATTATGTTCGACAAAGGCATCGCATACTGTAAAAGAAATAAAGCACATCGTTGTAACCCCGCCTGTTGTGTGTATGCATAATTGAACAAATCTTCAACAACATAACAAACTCATTTAACATAGTGACTGTACGTTTACAGGCCTTTTGCAGTTTTCTAGTCCATAAGGATAAAAACTGGATAAAAACCACCAGAGAGTTCAGTCAAACTAACAGAAAGAGGGCATGATCGAAAGGAATAGAAAAATGTGAGGTTGCATTCTTAATGTGAATGAAAGCCTTCAGCCCAAGTTTGGGCTCATTTTTAATATCAATACTGGCAGCTATACTAATAACATTATAATGTAACTCTAAAAGCTCACACGTTGAACAAATGATAACAGCATAAGATACTCTTATTAAAATATCCAAGATATTACACATTAAAACCAGGGCGTGACGTCGCGGCCTTCACATAAGATCATAATTAAGTTTGTTGATGATAGTTGGTTTGTCCCACGATTGACTCATTATAGAGATATGAACATAAAGTTCTTATACAATGTGATTTTCTCCCACGTAAGAGCACAGGAGAATTGAAGATGCTTTACACTCGAAAGCTATATAAAGATAATGCTTTACTATTGTCTGGACTATTATATTACTTTTATCTGGAAACATGTATTTTCTGTCAATTATAAACAACGATGCTTGTAATACGCTCTTGAAAGCAATCTGTAAAACTTCGGTCGGTTCCGAATCCTCTTGTAAAGTGTGTTTAATTACTAATGAAATTATCAGCGTGCTCTGTGTTATAACGTAACTCCGCCAAATTAAGTATGATCGTGATGGGATGACTAAACATTTACCCCAAATCGAATTAGTACTTTAGCTTACCATTCCTTGTTTATATCAGGGGATTGTTCCATAACAACTCCCTGCTTATATTAGGTTAAACTTTAAATGATGAAGTATGTAATGAAGTTGTCTACAGCAAATTGTTCCGGGAACGTAAAATTGACGAGTGAGAGTATGGAACGCCAAAAGGTTTTCGATACTGATCCAGACATGATTTTACACCGTAACTCTGAAGAGAAAACTGACAAATAGCTCGAATAGAGAAGCTAGAGAAAGCACCCAAATAGTGTTAGCCCGAATCGAGGACATAACAGCTATTTCCTTGTTCTAGATACTAGTCGGCCTTTTTGACTGGTATCTTCTGTACTCCAGTAGGTAACATAGTCTTCATCGTATATACAACACAACGTTTACATCCTTAGATCAACATATTTTGACTAAGGATGTCTTTAATGTATTAAATTCGTATGGCAATCCCTATAAATATGGCTCTCCATTTGATATTATCATCTCATTACTCCAATTGGGAGGATGAGATATTGTACTTCCTTTGCCAGTTGGGCCATATACAGCTATCTTAGTTGCCATAGCAACAGTTGTCATGATAAAGGTTAATTTTCCTAAGTATCTACTCTCGGGGGTCACCCATGGTGTGTTCCCCCAGGTGACCGGAAGTCCATGACTGAGGGAGGGGTTAAAACGTGTGTGAGTATGTCCAAAACTCCATTTTTCTGCTTTGCTATAACTCCAAGGGGAACACTGCAGTGACATGAACCGTCACAGGTATAATGTAAATGTCAAGTACTACCGAAATATGTGGTTGCCATGGGAACCGAGGTCAAAGGTCACTTGGTTAATGGTCAAAATTACATTTTTACAGCAATTTTGTGTCAGAAACTCCTCCTAAATGGCTACGCCGATTTTCGTCAGACATTTGCGTAGGTGAACCACTGTGGGAACTTGTGTCTCGCAGATCCCCGGAACAAAAAGTCAGAGGTCAAATTAAGTGTAAATCGGTCAATTTTAATTAACCCCATAGAAAAACATTGAATTAACATGGAACCTTAACAGATATAACGAGAATGTCAAGTGCTATCAACACATGTTGTTGTCATGGTAACCGAGGTCATAGATCAAATGTATATTTTTAGTGTAGTTTTGCTGTAGGGGAGATATGCAACTCCATGGATTGCCCTTTTGTTATTATTTTTTATCTCTTTACTGTAAGAATTCAATACGGTAGTGTGTGTTTGAAACAACTTACTTGTGTCGATCCTTGTAAACAGATCGATGGAAATTCCGGAGGGTAAATTGTTTGAAAGATCAAGAGAGTAGATATTCTCTGATGTTAAGATGCAGAGTCGATCAGTGAACGGCCACACTTCTCTATACTCGAATCCTCTACAGACGAAAGCTGTCTGTGCAAGGCATTGTTGAGCACAGTCTTCGGCAGTTATCTCATAGCCTTCTATATACCGGGTGTTATGACCGGGAATGTACACTTCCTCAAGTCGTCGAAAAGACATTAGAGCATCGGTCTTACCTATATCGAAAGATAATGAAAAACGAACCTTATTTCACTTTACATAGACCGTTGCCAAGGTAACCAGCTTCCACGATAGTATACAGAACGAAGGTGATGACTTAAAAAGAACTTAAAGGAGTTAAGGAAAAGAACAAACAGTGACAAGACCACGAAAAGTAACACAAAGATGTAAAATCTTCAATAAATTAGGAGATGGACAATGTCGATTCATTTGGTGCGATTGCATTGGAAGCTAATTTGTTTGACTACGGTTATTTATGGTGTTTGTTTATGATGAGTGACGATAACTATGATGAACATGAAATAAACATATAATAACACATAATAACAAAACATACAATAAGCATATACATGCAATGCAACATTTGTTGATAGAGATATTTGTTAGTATTTCCGAAATCTCTAAACAATAAAAGTGTCTTAGAATAGCTAGCTGTGTATATATGCGTTTTACCAGTACTCAAAACGCTCTTATATGTTAAAACAAACGATCGAAGGATAGTGGACAAGTAATGAACGAATTTGGTTCAGTTTTCAAGACTTTGACTCATACATGCACATTCTTGTGCATTAGCACTAATCTCTCTCTCTCTCTCTCAAAAAAAAAAAACAGAACAACTTCGAAACAAATCGCTTCTTCTTCTTCTTCATTATTTGATCCAAATGACCTAAAATATTACGGGGATTTAGTATCGAATATCATCAATAAGTTACCCAAATCAAATTAAAAAGAAAACATGGATTGAAATTTTAAATGTCAAACAATTAAATGGTACCTTTAAATGTATTAAATTTTTTTTAATAGATTTAATTACATATTTAAGTAGAATAAAAATGTTGCTTATTCCCCCATTATGAAATCCCTCATTGAGGGCTCCTCTGGAAAGCAGTGCTTCTGCACTGAGCAGGACTACCCTCATTAAAGATGACAATAATACAAATTAAAAATTAAATCAATTAACCTAAATATTCACGCAAACTATTACAAATTAATTCGATATTTAGGGTAACACTTAGTCCATTTGGTCTCCACATCTTCTAATCGACTTATACATACATTCCAACATGTAGAGAATATATTTTAAAGTTAGACCTCAGGTTGAACTCATATAACCTTTAATTAAATGAAGGCTGTCATTCGTTAATTCGAGGTGGTGCTAATAACTGAAAGATATATTGTGAATGTTACAAAGAAAGAAACTGCGGTTATAACAAACATAATGTTGTTTAATCTTTAGGGAGGTGGCTATATAACACAACGTATGAATAATACATGCAGAATTTATGCATATTTTTTTTTTTGTAGACATAATTATGTAGGTCAGTTCAACACAGTTTACATAAGTTTCTGAATTATCACATCCAGTCGCTTTGCTATTTGACATCCATTGTAATATGACATCCAAACAGCTTTTTTTCCCCTCTTACTTTTATATGTTATGATCATATAAGTACTTCCACAAAATGATCAACCACCGAACGCAATGAAGCTTGAAAAATACGCAGGCGTCGTAGGTTCATAACAGCATGAAACAAGGGTTACAAACATCGCTAATAACTTGGTAGGTCAAATTAGGCTTAAACGAAAGATTAGAGAATCCAAGTCTTTATTTGAAAGAAAATGGTCAGGATGCTTGAAATAGCCTTGGGCATACCATCATTTGTTTATTCTTTGCAATTAGCTCAACTTAGCTGTAACAAAATTGTGTATATTGTAATAGTTGGAAGATAAAGCTAAGTTGGGCCATATTGGCATACCACGTAGGGACATTCCGGCAACTTTCTGTGATGTAGTTTATGCATACGCTCTGGTTATATATAAAGCATGAAAGTATATGAAGAACTCTTTATGATAAATTTGATATAAACTCTTGGAAATGATCATTTTCGCACCCGTGCACATTGCTCTCTTTCTCCTGCTGTTCTCTCTCAAATTGGCCGACCAATAAGCAATCAAATTCCATTTCCACTAAATTAACTTGAATCCATTAAAGCCACTTAACAGGCCTCATCTCTTTCAAGAACAATTCTTTAATCACTGCGAAGTCATGATTGGAAATAGTTCATTGGTCTTGTTTATTTTTCTGAAAAGAAAGAACGAAAGTAACCCTTACATTGGTCGATTCTGCAATAGTCCTGTAATACATCACCGGTTATTCGATGAATATAATAACACCATGGAAACGTGGAGTCGTCGGGATTTCGACAGTAGTTTTGTCTCAAATCTACATGAATTAGGAAATAAAAATTTACGTTAGTTCTGAGTGTGTGGTTGAAAAATAATATACAAACCAAGTAAAAGCAATCCATGGAGTTGTAATCTCAAATTGGTGGTTAATATATATCATCACGGAGGCAAATCGTGATATATACACACAAGGGCGTAGGAACCGGGGGGGGGGGGCTGGGGGGGGGGGGCGCCATCCCCCTAGTGAAAAATATGGAGGGGCGGAAGTATCATTCCGCCCCCCCCCCCCGCTTCGCAAGTCAGAAAACCCCTTTTTCATTTCCAAATGAGAAAAAAATCTCATTTGGAGCACCAAATTGCATCTAAGGCCAGGTGAAAATGCAAAATTATATACAAAATGGAGTGGGTGGGTTGAAGTGTGCTATATTGCACCAAATTGCATCTGAGGCCACCTGGAAATGCAAAAAAATCCAATAGACCCCTCCCCCAGGCCGGCCATCAGTCTTCAGCCCCCCCCCCACTCAAAAGTACCTTCCTACGCCACTGTAACACACCAAGATTCAAGTACGTGAGAATTATCATTCAGGAGCAATTTAACAGGGTGACCTCTTTTTTGAAACTTTCAACTCCGTTTAACTTGATGACTATTTGTTGCAAGGTTTCGAGATTTAAATGTTGACCTCTCACATATGACGTCATAAATTCATGAGGTAATGCGACCAATGCCCTTCAGGCATCACTCCACTTTAAAATTCATCATCCGGGCATTGACGAAGGCTTCGCGCAACATTTTGTTTAGGCACAAATTTGGCAGTTTTTACGTTCCATCTCCATTTCTGGAGAGCCGATGATGTCCCCGTTTAATTTCAAACACTTATTCATATAGTGTTACAGAAGATTATTTTGAAAACAGAAGGAAGAACATGATAATGAATGTCCTTGCTTATCAATATTAAACACCTTGCTTATCAATATTAAACACCTTGCTTATCAATATTAAAACACCTTGCTTACCGTTAGTAGGATATAAATCAGGATTGATTGGAAGACTGTAGTTGTTTGTCCAGTCCAGGCAGAGATGTCCGGAAAGTGTGTACCGTGCATTGTCTCTGTAAGTTGTTCCATTCCCCTCGACACATCCACTGTGTGCTAAAAGCGTAACATGAAAACAAACATCAGCTGGATTGAACTTATTTTCCAAAAAGTCCAATCAGAATACGCCAATAATTTGCATATCGAGCAGGATATGGTGTATTTTCATAACTCATCCAATAAAACTAGTTATAAGTGAAGCAAACATTACATTACGACCTTCTTACAAAATCGCAGTCGAAACAAGAACGGGTCATCCTTGTTGTTGCGTTCATAGATGTGATGTACATATATTGGGTACCAGGCATATAACACGAAAAGCAAAACGTCGTTGTCGACCTGTGCAAACACATCCAATGGTTTTTACTAACCTTTGCATGGGGGAATTCTACAGAAGCCTAACACAGTCTCATTACGTTTGCTCGTGTAGAAACATTTGGCGCCTTTGTCATCTTGCTGCAATATTCTGCAATAGTTTTCTGACAGATCTTTCAAGAAAAAAGAATGTTCATATACCAGGTTAACAGTAATGACCTATATTGTGTGTGTCTGCAGATGTTCAAAATTGTTTAAAATTTATGGCTATCAATCTGCAACTATAAATCAAAAGTAGCCTAGATCCCCGTACTATAAAGATTCTGAACGATTTGCAATAAACCAGTAATTGACGAATATTCCACGAGGACTGTAAATACGTGATTTATAGAGAGGCGAACATAAGGTGCATACCCCCCCCCCCCAAAAAAAAATAAGATCCTACGAGAGACCAAGAAATATCTCAAAATACAACAACTTCCGGGGATTTGAAACAAATTCCATAGAAATTGAATTTTGCTCTCTCACATGTATTTTGTGATTTAAACTCGAGAGAACATAGGGAATATATGAAATCGCTTGATCTACCAGGCTTCTCCCTGGGAACCTCATTAGAAAACACCTATAAGTAACCTATATAGTGCTGGAGAAGCATTTGCCACTTACCACCAATGCCACTATATGGAGGGTTCGTCTGCTGCGAAGCCTTATCTGAAATAACCGTTCTCCCATGATCACTTCAGCTTCCCACCAGCCACTAATCTGAAGGACTAATTCTACCTTCTCTTTCTGATTTCAAATAAACCGTCATGGATACTTTTCGTCTTTTTTTTCCATATTGAGTTGTCGCACGGAATGTCCTATTATAATCGTATGGATGCCAAAGTTCATCACATTTATAATAATTACACCGATGCGATTTAGTCCTTTACATGCTTGTTTCACTTGTAACAGGGACATAAGGTACCAGTGTAGCGGGTTCGCCATCGGCTGTTACGCCCCCTATTTTTCGGGAGACACTTTGTCCCAGGATATGAGACTGTTGAGTGATGTCCCCCTTCGTTTAAGCATACTTAGGAAACTTTGTATGGGGAGATACTATACATACCAGCAGGCCTATACTGTTAAATGTACGGGAGATCAAATATACTGAAAATTCAGGATAAGCTGTCCTAAGGAGATTAGGAAAATATATGTACCAGATTACAGTGACAGGTGAGACGATATATACTGCCACACTCCGCCACTGTTTATAGATAGATCTTTAGCTAAATACATATACAATGTGTGAATAGCTTCTCATATTCTATGTGATCGCAGTTATTTCTGAAGGATTGCCATGAGTTAGACAATAAATTGATATCAATGATAACGTCGATCATGTATAAATGGGTATAAAGGCCTACTCTGCCTGTTGTAGTTAACAGGATACATTTCCTGAGGAACATCCTGCCACATCAGGCACGTGTAGGCGAATCCCGATGCACCATTGCCCTCAGGAAGAGCGTAGTTATGGGTTCCATAATACTCATTAGTATCCGTATCGATGCAACTCCATTTCCCTAAAAAGGAAAAAAAAAAGGGGGAGGGGGTTACGGGATATCATCACGACTCTGGATTAACAATAATATCGACAATTGTGATTACTGCGCATTGAACTTGAAACTTATCATATCAAAAGGTCGAAACCAGGGGCGTAGCGAGGAATTTGCCAAGGGAGGGGCGAAAACTGTATAGCAGTTGTAGCAAACGATCTAAGCGTGGCGTCACCATGTGTTGGCGCGAAGCATACAAGAACAATTTGGCCGAAAATGTCTCCCAGATCGCTGGAAATGGCACTTTCCAGGCCTTTTTAGTTGCATCTAAGCATTTTTTATTTTGAAATTACTAGCAATATCGAAAATAAACGAAAATACAAAAAATATGCACAAGGGGGGGGGGCGGGGCGGTTGCCCAATTCGCCCCCCACCCCCTTGGCTACTACGCGCCTGATCGAAACTGAAAACAGCGAGACATTTCAACTTGACTCGGTTTAAACTTATACGTTGCTGATATCACTATATCATTGTTCTGTATGTGGTGAACTTATGATGAAGTTCTGCATTGCACCCAGACTTCCCAAAGTTTCTTATATATTTATTACATCTCAAGTTGTTCTTGTACTCATACTCGTGCATGCTTGTGTACGGTACCGTATAAGGTCGCTTCTCTCTGTATCTCATCCCTGTGAGGCGTGTATTGCACATCGCAGATGAGGCACTGTCGTCAGTTGACTGTTGCAGCCAACTGGTGATCCATATAGGTTACCATAGCAAACGTGAACCATGGAAGTACATCGTTTTGTAATTGTATGGGTATTAAGAAGGATATCGTGATACCATATCCAATTATGAGTTATATTTGGATCACATGTCACCCAAATTTTGGCATGACATCTTCATTTCCATGGACTACTCACTTGTTTTTCATTTGCAGTAGCTGAATAACTAGCAAATGTGTGACTCACCTTGAATAACAGACTTCAAAAGGCACAGCAGAATAATTGTGATTCTCATGAGATTACTCCAGCAAATAATCGCCTTTTCGAGGTAACTGTTTGATCAAAAAAGACGTATAATTACGATACGATCGAGTATTTTTTTTTATCGTAACCGACTTAATTAACTTCAGAGTCTTCTTTTAACAGACTCTGCAGTGTTATTATATTTGTTTTATAATTCTCCGTCTAATCACCATCTTACTTCAAATAAGTAAACAACGTTGACAATAACAAAGATTCGACTTTCTTATATAATCAGTGCCGTGCTAATAACATACGCGGACGATCAAACAGGAATCGTCTTACAAAATTAACTTAATTATTGCACTGATTCAAAAGACAGATATACCATTTGCGGAAGTTTAACATATTTTACATTAAATCTTAAATTCGTGTTTTCTGGTGCTTTTGGGCAAACAATACTTTCATTTCATATACAACCATCATTACAGTACTTTATGCGATGAACATATTTACGCTATGAAGAATAAAGAAAATAATTGTTTTCCGTTTAATTATGTTAATTATGTTAATACTGAAAATAC
Source organism: Apostichopus japonicus (assembly GCF_037975245.1). NCBI lineage: Eukaryota > Metazoa > Echinodermata > Holothuroidea > Aspidochirotida > Stichopodidae > Apostichopus > Apostichopus japonicus. The sequence goes on from NC_092580.1 coordinate 2,535,188, forward strand.
AGCATTCTACTGAAGGTATATGCATAGCTTAAAAAGCTTAGAAGCAAAAGTACAAATCATCGTTTTTAAAAGTATTTTAAGTTGCTTAAAAAGCAAAATTCAAATTTATGACTGAACTTGAATCATCTGATCTGATCTAATCTACATCAAGTTGACAATGTTTTTCTTTGGGCGTCATTTGAAAAAGTACTCTCAGTATGTTCATGATTAAAATACAGCATTCTACAAAAGGTATGCGTAACTTAAAAAGCTTAGAGGCTAAAGTTCAAATCATCGTTTAAAAGTATATTAAGTTGTTTATGAAGTTATTTTGAAAGTATATTATGGCTAAGTAACTTGAATCATTCAATCTTGTCATATCAGGTTTGCCAATGTTTATGTTTTTTGGCCTTAAGGTTATTTGAAAAAGTGTTCAATGTTATTGCTACATGTGCCATTGGTGTGATGCAGGGATATTTGATAAATTTCTACTATGCAAGTGGAGACTCAGTAACATTGGGGATCTTCCCAAACTAATGATGGCAACACAAACATGATAGGTGCTCATCCATAGCCTTTTTTCTCATTGTCAGCTCAATGTAAGTACAGTCCCAGCAAACTATCTAGCAACTTGTATTTTTGGTCATGCACAGGTGCACTTTCACCAATTGGTTAAGAATATGTTGTCATATCATGGTTCACACCAATTTGATGTATGAGTGAACTTATCTCATTACATCATACGTTTTTACAGCTTAAAAAGTTAGTTTAAAAATTTCAAGTTTCTTAGAAGCGACATTAACATTTATTGATTAAATGGAAACATGTAATCTACTAATGGAGTTACCGGTGGTTTATGTTCTGATTAATTAATTAAAGTTACCAATATTTGATGGAGATAAAAATTGAATTGTCATGTTTTGGACTTTACTTGATTAGGGATACGGTCATATTCAGCATGCATAGAAGCATGGGCGTATATATGGAATGGGGAGCAATTAGTGGGATGAGACCGCGAGACGCAGTAGTCATACACCCCCACCCCCTCCCCAAGTCACAATGAGAGTATATTACAATACTTAGAAATGAGTTTGTCTACCAGTGTGTACTATTAGGCGGGCTGTCATGTGCCAAGAAATTGCATGTAAAATTATTTAATCACATACACATTGAAGATTTTCATTTTTTGTCCCCAAACCTGTTCCTGGCCATCATTTCACTAACATTCACATTGGGGATATTCAACACATATCCACAGTTCCATGCAGGCGCGTAGCCAAGGGGGGGGGGGGCGAAGGGGGCGACCGCCCCCCCCCCCCTTTGAGCATAATTTTAAACATGGCCTGGGAAGTGCCATTGCCAGCGATCTGGGAGGCATTTTTAAGTAAAGTGTATCCCCTCTCTTCATATAAATAACTAACACAAGTGGCTATTATTATATTCACATTGGGGATATTCAGTACATATCCACAGTTCAGATCTCCATAGTACAGATCTGCAACATCAATACTTTCTACGAACAAAGGTTAGGCACTTAGGCAAATACATTGTGCTACGTAATTGCACATTGGAAAATTATGTTTCTGTGCAGAAAGAAAGTTTAAACTTTTTTCCACCAAAAGTAAGTGTTGAACAAAGTAAAACATGTCGCAGAATCATAAATAGGCAGCAAGGCCTACTGTAGTGTCTCAAACAATTAAAATAAAACATCTGCAAAAATACCTACGAACGTTTTGCTCTCGGCACTAAGTGCCCACAACTAATGACACTATAGTTATAGCGGTCAAACTCCCATTTAGTATAGGTCTACTGTTGATTGTCAGTAGGGAATATAAGATTATCACTAATTTATATAATTTTGGGTGCTAACAAGCTGTCCTGAACATTATACTACATTAAAGTATAGCTAACATAACATCCTTCTTACAAGTCAGATATACAAGATTCTTTGAAGGAGACCAAATATCTTATGATATCTATGCGGACAATATGTCCTAGAACATTTATGTACTAGGATATTTCGTCCGGCCGGACTCTTTATACTGTGAGGACGGGGACATGGAAGTTGGGATACTTTGTCCGGCCGAATAAAATGTCCTGGTTATTATTGTGTTGTTACCTAATAGGTCTCTCGTTGTTCTATATCGATAGTTGCAGGTCTATTGAACTATAAAGCGAGCACGAATATTGTCCTGATATATGTTAGCTATGACCATTCTCTCTCTCATCGTTGATATATAACGATGCTTCAAAGTGTGTAAACCACTTATAATCTGTAAGAGTGTGTACATTGCTAAAAAAAACGAACAATTTAATACAATGGCTTAAAAAAAGTCATCGAAGAACCCCTTGATCATAAACTGAACAACAAAACTGTACATTTCAAACGAGGTTCATTAAAAAAATAAACGTTGTCCACACAATCAGATCTGCACACATTCCAGTATACAGTCATTTGAAACAGTTAAAGTGTGTGTATAGTATAGTATAGTCGCTTGCAGACATGCGCACAGTACAGTCGCTTGTAGACATGCGCACAGTATAGTCGTTTGTAGACATGCGCACAGTATAGTCGCTTGTACACATGCGTACAGTATAGTCGCTTGTAGACATGCGCACAGTCTTGTCGTTTTCATATTTTTATTTGAGCTAATGTTTAGCTTGTAACAATCATTTAGAATGAGCGTCCACCTGAAGCGTTGTCCGAATCATTACCCCCCCCCCCCCGTCCGAAAAAAAACTCGCTAATATTGGTTCCGATCGGGGGTCGAATTGGTATTGGATCGGGACTGAGTTAAGACGCCCCTCCCCCATCCGAAGTTACATCTGTGACTGTAAATCTTTCCACCAATTAGCAGCTTATATAACGTATGGATTGGTAGATAGTATAATAATATAAAATATAATCAAATAAATACCATATATTAAAGTGCTGTTATCATGAAACAAAACATGCTCAAGAGCACTGTACAAAAGAACCTATACCTGGAATATAAAGTTACCAAACTTAAGAAAACCTAAAAGTAATAACAACAGCAATAAAAGTAGAAAATTATATAAGACTGGTTATAAACCACAGTATATTGGGGAGGGCAGGGATTTATATATGTTCGCTACATTAGGATTCGATTACTGTGTTGTAGTGAAAAAGTTTATAAATGTCCATTTCCTCTCTATGATCCTACTACTCAAAAAGTCTGTAAAACATTGCAAAACACATGGGTGGCGTAGTACGGGGACCTCACCCTCAAAAGTGGCCGTTTCATAAATTTGGGGTTTTGGCAATGTGAAAATGCACTTTTATTGAAAGATTATACAAAATTGTGCATAAAAAGAGCTCCGTCGTTGAAAACCAATTTTTTTTAAATCTGCCATTAATTAAAGTTCGCTGTAAAACATTCAAATATTGGAATTTATGTTACGAAATGAACAGAGGAACACTTTGTCCCAAACTCTTAAGGTAACTCTGTGGTTTGCTTCCTTGAATAGAGGGAGATTCTACAATAGTGGAGAAGTCAGCTTCAATGAGCATTTGAAAGTATATATATATATATATGGTAATGAGAGTTATAAACCCTCTCTTTTCATACTCTAAGATGCCTTTACAATAAAACATGACTCGTATAGGAAAGGAAAGTCATATTACTAACACGACCATATCCAAGTTCTGTTACATAGACATTACATAGACATAGAGCAGATGGTAAATTTATGATCAAAAACATACTCATAAATTTTGCTCTTAAAATAGTTAGATAGATGTATCATTTACTTCTATTATGAAGGTAATTAGCATAGAAACGATGTCAGAAATTGGTAACTATAATATCCGAGAGAATGACAGATTGAATGATGACATAACGCAGGTTATTCGACTTTACCTAAAGTCGGCACCCATAGAATTGGTAAACAGATGTCAACAATTGTTGCTACCAGCATATACACTCAAATATCAGTAACAATTAAGCAGCCTTGTTTTTACCTTTATTCTTCTGTTAAATAGAATACACATCTACCATACCATATACACAATGAAACGTTGAAAGCTATTGTAACAAAGCCAAATTTGTAACATAATCTTTAACAGAGAATGCTCTGCCATATATACTGGATACTGACTTAACGTTTATACTTAAGACAATATTGTTTGTCTATTGTAAACAATGTGATATGTCACATATTAAAGAAAAAACTCACCTTTGTATAGCCAACATGTTTCCTCACCCTGGTGTATTATCAAAATTGTAGAGAAAGAATGCGCGTGGTTAGTTCATGAAATTGACAAACTAATTATGACCTCTTCTAACGAAAGCCTTCGCACTTCGATTAAACTGTACTTAATTATACGTTCTGTCGTATTCAGTCATGAATATGCATGAGCTTACGCAATGATGTAAGCGACAGACGGGTGGCAATTGTGGTCATAGTTGTTAAACTAAGATTACATGGTATGTAGAGTATTGCTAAAAATCTGCAAATTAACCTTCAAAGAAAGCCATGCATTTCGAAAGGTTTAAAGTTAGCTGATTGTGGCCTTAACAGAGTTCTGTGTCTCACAACAAAATAACTAGAACAATAAGTATTTCATTTGTTGAAAACGTTCACTGAATTGGTAATGATATAATCATCATGAACACATTGTGTCATAAACAATTTTGGCAGCAAGCTTGATATTCAAACGAAGCCGTAAGGATAATTCTGCTATAATAAAAATAGCTGGCTCTATGCTTATCGTTGATATTTGTTACTGGCTTTATGCAAATTTGTCATAACAAAGATCAGTACATCTACATTCTCTTCATGCCAAGTGAATTATATCAGCAAACGATGAAGGTCTACATAATACGAGAAGGTTGGCTGTAGACAATTTCAGATTATTTCTCGAGTGCTGCTTTGAACGAATTTGTTGGTACCCGCTCATTTAAGCTTATTGCCATGCCAAGAAGTCTACAGTGACTAAAGAACCGTGTGGACACATGTTCATAGAAAAGAATGCAGTAAAATTGGTCGGAAAGACAAGAATGGTCTGACACAATGTACTTAGTGAAGTGTCAACAGGGCACTTTACAAGATGATGTTATAAAAATAATCCAAGGCGCATTAAATTACAATGCTTTACATAGAAATATAGTTTAGTTAGGGGGGGGGGGGGGGTACAATACAATCTGTCCATGCCCTCACTTAACATCTTCTTCATTGGTTCCCATGATATATGTCTCATGCGATAATCTGACAGTTTAGTGTATTTGTGCGACTATAAAGCTGTGATTACCTGTGTCAACAACTGCCTGAGGAAAGTTGAATGATTAATGGAAAGCTGGTTTTTAATATCCTAATATAATGTATTGGTAAAATAATAATAGTAATAATAAACACTTATAAAAGCGCCGGTATCCAGGAGTCGCTCATGACGCTTTGCAAAAATAATGACCAACGATGAAAATCAAATCAAAGATAAATGATAATCTGTGACCTGGAAAAGAAAAGCCTTCAAGTTTGTTTTGTAAAGACTCATGTTGGTAGAGATAAGCCTAACTGTGGTAAACTGTTCGACACTTTGTGGCAGCACTGAACACAGAAAGTGCTACAGCCCCATTTGTTCTTAGTAGAATACAGCAAAATAAAATAAAACCGCTAGCAAACTGCTTATCCACTAGAGAGCCTGTGTAAGAGAATGTGTAAAAGTAAGTTGGCCTGACGTTTCGATCCTAGCATGATCTACTTCAAAGGCTAAATGACAAGTAACAGTAACAGAGGGGACAAAAACACGCACAGAAATACAGACAGGTTAATGAGCATGGTGAACACAAAGAGAGATAAATGTAAGGGGATTAGTAGACAATGGATGGAGAGATGAAAGAAACCAACGAAGAATGATCTGCAGCACCATTTGTTCTTCAAGTTAGTAGAATACAGCAACACAGAAAGATCTACAGCAACATTTGTTCTTAGTAAAATGCTCATGGAGAAGCCTTTGTGATGTAGATCTGATTTCTAGCACCTGCTTCTTATGGATCAACTAGATTTGATAGATTAATAGGAAAGATACTGTTTAGAATTTTGAGGACAAAAAGAGCAACATTGTGTACAATTTATTAAGACAGGTGTAATATGAGAGTATGCTGTAGTGAAGATAATTAGTCTGGAGGCAATATTTTGAATGTACTGGAAACGACTTGTTGTGTATTGTTGATGCCATAGAGGAAGGAATGTCCTACGTCAAGCTTTGATGTGATAAATGCATGTACCATGCACCATTTCAGCAGTTTCCCTAATCACATGCCTTTGGATACAGCCAATGTTCCTAATTGAAAATATGAGCTGCTCTACAAACAGCTTCTCGATAGTGAGTGATGAGTCCAAATTAATTCCTAGGTTTCGGAGTTCGGATGTAGGAGCTACGCTATGCAATTACCGATCCTAACATGTTATGAGATATGAACCTATACAGTTTGAATGCGATTGCCAATAATCATGATTCAATATCATCATCATGAAGCATTTATAAACTTGAAACAAGTTTGGGAATACTAACAGCGTTCAGAGTGACATGCTAAAGTGGAAATTTGGAATTAAACACGTATCTAATCTGTTAATGTAAAACCATTTAATTCAAATTACGCAGGAGTCCATATCAATCACGTTGTTGGAGATTGTGTTCTTATTTAGTCAAACTGTATATAGTAACGTCTGAAAACTGCATTTTAAGTTACATGTTGTCAGACATTGTTAAGGCAAGATTATGCGACCTAATAATCCACTAATAATAAAACCCCAAAATGCAGCCAGACAAGTAAAATTACATTCGTGTTGCATAAAAAAAGACACACATTTCCCTTTTTTTAGTTGTTATTATGGTTCTTTAATGGTTTACACCATATGGCCTTATTTGATAAGCAGATGGGAGACACCCAGCAAAAATAACAAAGACTTACATATGTAATAACGCACAAAACTAGTTTCTAACACACACCAAGTTAAAACACCACAGAAGATAAACCGTGAAATAATGTTTACGTGCAGTGAAGGTGAGCTTACTTTTTTTATTATTATTTATATATCAATCGTATCTTCTACATGTCCAGCTTGCAGTTGATTTGAGATGCTATAACAAGGAAATTAAAAGTATTTAGAATTCCTTTTTCAATATTCCTGCTGCTCATTTGTATATTCAAAGTACACTTTATCAAATATTCTCATACCATTAATAAACTACCATTTTGTCTTCATCATATTACGCTGATGTTTTCACCTATTTGTCTCCTATTTTGAAATTTCAGTTATTTTATCTCGACATTAAAGATGGATGAAACAACAGCAGCAGCTGGAGAATCGGAAAACAAAGACATGTTGAGTGAAGATGAAACAGAGATAATTACCGTAGACACCGGCAAGACTGATTCTGGAAGAGCGGCCTTGATTTATGGCATTAGCGATCAGCCACCTTGGATAATGTCATTTGCATTAGCTCTACAGGTAAATCTATGTTTTAATTAGTCGAAAATATACACTCTAAAAACTGTTGGGTAAAAATTTGCCCCAACCAGGGCACTGCTTTAAACCAAGCGCTGGGCACTCCATGCCTCCTGCCCCCCCCCCCCCCAAAGCTAGGTAAAGCAAGGATACATGTAAAACACTGTTTCTTGTTAGCACAATTTGTCATCAACCCAGTAAAGCAATGGAATTTGGAATAACCGGTACCCCCACATGTGTCACGGGCACTCGAATATCTTCATTGTCACATTTTTTTGTCAAAAGCCCACCTTTAAAGATTGTCCCGCCAGACAGGGGAAGTGACGTTACATTATAATCATTACTTTAAAATGTCATACGTGTATTTCAATTAGCATCATATGACATTTTTATTTCTAGCGCAGCTGGATAATCTATCAATGTCAAGTAAGATATGTGATAATTGTTGAAGTTTTGAATCGATCCAACCTGTACTCATTTCAGATGGTCAAGTAAACAACAAGTAGGCAATCCATTGAGTTGCAGATCTTTCCCCAAAAATTGGCTATGCGACCACTCTGGAGGCCTATCAAGCATGATACACATGATAAATGTGTGTGTGTGCGTGCGTTTGTTTTTCTATCTGACCGAGGACTTGAACAAAAGAATTCCAGGTCCTCGGTTGTGATTTCTAAAGAATCACCACGTCCTCGGAAGAATTCTATTGTATGGGGTATTGTTAAGGTTAGGGTACGTGGATTTGAACAATGGAAAATACAATGGGGTCCTCGTTCTGAATGTAATACAAACATGTATGTTTTAATGCGTATTTATGTCGTTCATTGCAGCATTTCTCATCCAACTTCACCTCCTGCATTGTGCTCCCTATCCTCTTATCTAAGAGTCTGTGTTTTGACAAACAAGATGAACTCCTTACAAAACTGATAGCTACGAGTTTCTTCACTACCGGGATTGGTACAATGCTTCAGGTTTTCCTTGGATGCCGGTAAGATTTAACTGCAGTGTGTCATTGTGGCTTTCGTGAGAGATCCACAATTAATCAAGTTAAAAATGTAATTATTTGCTCGCTTATACGTCAAAGTTTTATCTTCATTGTATACAGCACGCTCTGCACTCACAGCAACAACGGTTTTACAAACGCTATTATATTGACAAATGCAAAGTTCACAGTAGATACTGTAACATTGTCCGATATTGTGTGTATATGTGAAGCTCTACTTTCAGTCAAATTAAATCAACTATAACCCGTTATGCAGAGTCTGTCTTGATAAACCACTCGCTATATATATGGCTGTTGCAAACATATACCGTATAGATTTATGCAATGTTTATTGATATGAATATATATATATATATATATATATATATATATATATATATATATATATATTAATGAAAACGTAGTGAAAGGAATATATATATGTATAATTTTTTTTTCTTGAAGATTACCCATATTACAAGGACCATCTGCGGCATATTTAATCCCACTGATCGCCATGTTGCAAGTGAGAGGGGATTGTCCTGAGATTTCGGCAGGTTTGTGTATATCATGGTATTTATCAAATTCTCCGTCACTATGCACCCGGGAGTTGTTCCATAACAACACCCTGATAGCCTCTTTTTACATCACGTACACAATAAAGCACACATCGGGCCGGGAACCGATGCACTGTTTAACCATTTTCCCCACTGTAGCAGTACACTGCATGGGGTGTCAAGGCTGGGGACAAGTAGTAAAACCAATATGTGCGACATGAAATCCTATAATAACATTTTCATTAACCTACAGCGAATACTACGGCGGTTGAAAACAATCTGTTAAGGGACGAAGCGCTTATCAGAATTCGTGAGGTACGTACACTATGGTGTGACCAGATATATACACATTCCTATTAATTTCTATGCGTAAAAATACACCAAAACGCTATCGTATTTGTCATTCAAAATTAAGTTCGTGTCCCGACTCCATCGTTCAGCTTCTATATACATAGTCTAGATGTGGAATTGTTTTTTGTTTTGTTTTTTAATTTAGCATAATTGTTCAAATGTTTACATAAAACATAAGTGGTTGTGTTACGATGAAAATACAAAATAGCCTTTCCATTTTAATGTGATCGATGACGGAGGCTAATTAGAATAGAGGCATTTATTTTAAAGTGGTACGTGTACTGAGGGTCGATTTTTTTTAAAGTTCTTCAATGTTTACTTTTGTTCGTAAGAGGTATACTTACAACCGTCATTGAAAGATATACCCATATATATATATATATATATATATATATATATATATATATATATATATATATATATATTCCTGTATGTGTTCTTTTACCATGGACTGAAAACGCAAAGAGTAGGTACTTGTTCATTAATGGCGCTGCATATCTTTTACGTAGTACAGAAAATGAAACCTTTTTGATGTGAACTGTTAATGTTATTCTTTGGGAGGGGAGGCCATGTAGTATCTACGACAGGCAAGTGCAAATGAAGAGACAAAATAAAATCGACCAAAAACATTATTTTGACAAATGATATTTGGCTCTATTTGCTCCCTGGTAGATTTGCATATAATATCAACATTTTGTTGTTGATATTTTACGTTCATTGCAGGTTCAAGGTGTGATGATGTTGGCAGCGCTGGTGCAATGTATTCTTGGTTTCACTGGACTCATCGGGACCCTTCTTCGCTTCATAGGTCCCATAACCATTGGTGTCACTATATTTATGATTGGTGTTGGCATCATTCCTGTTGCAATGAACCTCGTTGAAGATCATTGGTGTATTTCTATCCCGTAAGTAGTAAACCTGTATTTCAGTCAAGAACAAGCCCTTCATATTAAGATGCATATTGCAAAGACATGAAGGGCTGCAGTTATGGCAAGCCATTTTAACCTTTACCCCCTTATTCTACTAAAGCAGAATTAATTACACTTAGGTCCTAAGTAGAATACAATTGAGCCTAAGTGAAATTAATTGCACTTAAATAGAAATTAACAACCTAAACCTGCATGGAGAAATGATCTTAAGTTTTCAAGAAAGTTGAAATGATCAACTTTGATATCACTTGATTGTGTTTGATTGGTTGAAGAAAGTGTGACCAAATGAGAAATATTTCAGTGTGTATTTGTTTTTGATCTTGTGTTTTTTTTACTCTTGCAGTACAATATCTCTGGTTATTTTGTTTTCGATGTTTCTGTCAAATGTGAGCGTCCCATTCCCCGGAAGCAATGGAATTCGTATTTTTGCCCTTTTCCCAGTAAGTATATAAATATTTCATTTCGACTTATCTTAAATACAGTTTCACAGCTCTGTCAATAAGTATGACTCGTCAATGATAAGATGTTGACCTGGAGTATAAGATGAGCTGAAAGGACTTCTCAAAAATATTAACAAAGAATTTTTTAAATTTTAAAAGCGGATAATTTGAGGCTGCACATACTTAGATTTGGTCACTTGGATGCATTCGTTAGATGGATATTGGCAATGGTCAAGCAATTTTTGCTGTTTAATATGGTAACTAGGAGCAAAGCGACTTGGTGAAAAACATAAAGATAACTTGGTCACCAGCAGAATGGGTAAGGCAAAGTGATAAGTCACAAGTCCTTCTACTGGATGATAACACCTTTCTATTGATTGCAACATTAAGAAGAAGTTTGCGAAACGCTTTTTCACTCAAATTTGTCCATCTTTGACTTTGACGAACTATGGCGTTTTACATTAATCAAATGCACTGCAGACTTGCAGAGTCTGATATATCACATGGTTTTGTTTCATACGCTTGTAATGGTCAAAATGCTGTTCTTGGTTATTTGATTTGACCTCTGACCTTTGACCATATTAGTCACGAGTCACGGAGGTGATAAGTCCTCGCCCATCCACACACTCCCCAAGTTTGAAGTTATACGGTGTAGGAGTTCGTGACACACTTTATGTTGACGCACTTCACGCACACACAAATATCAAATCCACGTATCCTTACTGTTACAAACCCCCATGAAAAACTTTCCTGAGGACGTGCTGATTCTTTCAAATGACGTCTGAGGACTTACAATTCACTCGTTGAAGTGCTCAACCTGAAAACAAACACGCACCCCCGAACACACTCTCGTACACTTCTTTCTGACCCCCCCCCCCCTCACATGATAACTTCTTCCATGTTATTGTGTCATCCCATGATGCCCCATTAAGTCAGAGCAACCCACCCAGCGCCTCAATTAGGGGTGTTAGGTGGGCAGTAGTTTTAGTGCAAAAATTGTTGATAGAGTACGATTTCTCATTCTCAGTACAATTATAGGCATGAGATAAAGCACGCAGGGAATCCATGCAGTTGCAGATTGCATCCCAGAATGTGTTGCTTTAGTATTATACAGAGGAAACTTAGTGAGCTCATTAAAAGGTGATGTTCGTTATACGCTAGTGGTTACCGTATATTATTGAAAACGTTTTACATTATGACATTAGTAGTAGATAATACAAGTCTTACTTCTTGTAAGTCGGTGCTTGTTTAGCCAAGGTTCGTTTTTTTTTCTGTTTGCAGATGATGCTTGCTATCGCTATTATGTGGTTCGTATGCGTCGTATTGACATTAACTGGTGTTTTCCCGGACGATCCAGAAGTGTACGGTTATGCTGCACGTGTAGACACTAAAGTGGATAATATTAGGGCGGCTCCCTGGCTTGCACTTCCTTATCCAGGTATTTGCTGAAGTACTATTTAAGACATGGAAATCATGAAAAAACATTCGTTCCTAGTATGGTTGCTTAAAGTATAAGATACTTTCTTTAGTGGACGATTTGTATCTTACTTTTTAACACTTTTCAATAGTCATCATATAGTACATTAATACACAAGTGTGTTACATTCCTTTAACATTGCATGTAACAGCTGAGACCATCGGTAATAGCTTCGGCCGTAAGTTTTGTTTCACGTGAAAAAGAAATTCAATAGTCAAGCTTGAAAACAAAATAGCAACACCACTTGCCATCAAGTACAATATCTCATCCGTGGTGGGCTGCATTACATGTATATACGGAATGAATGCGCGTGTATCAATAATTCAACTTTATCATAAAGGATGGGGGAATACGGACATATATGACTTAATCTGACTTGCATGTTAAAGTTTTAAAATAAAGGCTCAATAAATTTCTTTCAATGTATTTGAAATATTACGACAAGTGTTACCATGGTTTCATCATTCCTCTCTTGACCACCATCATAATTGCTCCAAGACATTAATTGATTTGATGTGAATTTTTTCACTTGGTGAAGGTGAAATATTGATAGGGATTTAAGGATAAAACTTTGCTTGTCGATTTTCCCAAGTATTCTGAATAATGACGTAATTATCAATTATCTTTAGATTAAATTGTTCAAATACCGTCCTCAAATCAAAAGTCTTTATTTCCCATCCTACTGTGTGCATCCAACTGTGTTCACACCCCCCCCCCCCCACCCAACCCGGGATAATTTGACACTCCGAGTTTGGTCTCCCAAAGTAAAGACTTTGATCTTTACACATTTCTTATCTTAATCTTAATCTTCTCCGTAACGTCTGTTACATAAGGTCAAGATGCTCTCTTTCCACCCCTGTCGATCTTCTGCAGCTTTTCTCACATCGGACCAGCTTCTCCAGTCATTCTTGTCTCTCTCTTTAGTTGCTGTCCTTCTCCAAGTCGTCTTGGGTCTGCCAACCTTCCTCTTTCCTTCTGGTGCCCATTCCATTGCTACTCTTGCATGATTTCCTGTCTCCTTCCTCATAATATGACCAATCCAATTCCATCTGCGTCTCCGTATCTCTACACTTATTCTGTTTATGCCTGTTTGCTGCATAATTCTGTCATTGCTAACTAGTTCTGTCCAAGGTATCTTCAGTATTCTTCGTATGCACTTGAACTGAAAAGCATCCAACTTTTGCTCCTCTCTCTTTGTCACTTTCCATGCTTCACTTCCATATAACAGCACTGATCTTACTAGCGTTTTGAATAGTGTTAGTTTTGTCTTTCTGCCTATTGCACTATTTTTCCTTATCCTTCTTAGGTTTCTTAATGCACCACGTGCCTTTCCTAATCTGTTTTTGATGTCTTCTGTACCTCCTCCATCTTTACTGACTTTGGCCCCCAGATATACAAACTCTTCTACGTCTTCCACTTCTATGTTGTTGAATTTCAGTGGCGCATCTACCCTGTTATTCATTCTCATGTGCTTACATTTCTTCACATTCATATTCAAACCAATTCTTCCTGCCATCTCTTCTACTTTCTCTGTCTTTTTCTGGATGTGGTCATGCTTTGCCGATAACAAGGCAATATCGTCCGCAAAATCCAGATCCTCAAGCTGCGTGGTATATCTCCATCTGATGCCTCTTCTTTCTCCTGCAAGTACTCTCTTCATCATCCAATCTATTGCTAACAAAAACAGGAACCCGCTCATGACACATCCTTGTTTCACCCCAGATGTTACGTGGAACCACTCAGTTGTTTCACCTTCATCCACGACTGCGCATTCAACGTTGTCATATAAAGCCTTCACAATTCTAATTATCTTGTCTGGTATCTGGTACTCTTTCAATATATTCCACAAGCTGTTGCGGTGTAGAGAGTCGAAAGCTTTCTCAAAATCAATAAAATGCACATACAGAGGTGAGTTCCATTCAGTTGACTGCTCTAGGATGTTACGCAGTGTAAATATATGCTCTGTTGTACTCCTGTTTGGGCGGAAACCAGCTTGTTCTTGCCTCAAAACCTTGTCCACTCCGTCCTTTAATCTGTTGATGAGCACTCTTCCGAAGATCTTGCTCATAACTGGCAGCAATGTCACACCTCTCCAGTTGCTGCAATCTGTGAGGTCCCCCTTTTTGGGGATTTTAACAATTAGCCCCTTGTTCCATCTTTTTGTGGTTGACTCCTCTGACCATATTATATTAAAGAGGTCTGTTAGTCTTTCCACTGTAGCATTTACATCAGCTTTTAACAATTCAGCTGTTACTTGGTCTAAACCTGGGGATTTGCCATTGCTAGTCTTAATCAATGCATCATGTACTTCCAGCCTTGTAATAACATCTAAATCGATTTCAACCTCTGCTTCAATACGCTCATCAGTTTCACGAACCCAGTTCATTGGATCGCCTCTGTTAAACACAGAGCTAAAATGATCCTTCCATCTGTCTTTTCTAGCCTGCTTGTCTTTAATAATATTGCCATCTATGTCCTTAACAGCAGCAGTAGTGCTCTTCCATTTTACCTGTCATTTCCGTGTTATAGCGTAAACATCTTTAAGCCTTCCATTCTCTGCTGCTCTTTGGGCATCTTGTGCCATTTTGTCTATCCACTTTCTCTTGTCACTTCTCGTACTTCTCTTTACTTCTCTGTCTTTTATTCTGTAAGTCTCTCTCCATCTCTCTTTGATCCTCTCTGATTTTGTGCTATTAATCTTCGTATTAATTTCCCTCCTTTCATCTACCTTAACCCATGTCTCTGCTGAGACCCAAGGTTTACTTACTCTCTTGGTGTACCCTATTGTCATCTCAGCTGCTTCTACATATACTTTCTCCAGCCCTTCGCACCATTCCTCTAGTGTTTCGACATCCAGGGCTTCATATCTGTTCTTGACCTCTACATTGTATTGCTCTCTCATCTGCCTGTCTTTAATCTTTTCAATATCTAATTTAGGCTTTACCTTTGATCTATTCAAATATTTACACAGTTTCAGTCTTATTGTGCATCTGACAAGGTAGTGGTCGCTTATTGCGTCTGTACCTCTTTGTGTTCTTGTGTCTAGTACTGAGGTCCTCATACTCTTGTTCACTAACACATGGTCAATTTGGTTCTTCGCTCTTCCATTTGGCGAGACCCAAGTTTCCTGATGGATAGTTCTGTGTTTGAAGATCGTACCTGTGATAACATATCCATTCACTTGAAAGAACTCACATAGTCTCTATCCATTGTCGTCTCTAACACCAATACCTTCCTTGCCCATAATGTCGTCCAGTCCTTCATTGTCGCATCCCACCTTTGCGTTGAAGTCACCTATGATAAATACCATGTCATGTCTGCTGCATCTGTCTACAATCTCTTGGAGCTGCCCATAAAACGTGTCTTTTCCCTCCTCTACTGCAGCTTCTGTCGGAGCATATACTTGTATGATTGTGACCTTCTTGTGTTTACCAAAAAACCTTGCTGTAATTAGTCTACTACTGACTGGTGTCCATTCAATGAGAGTTTTTACAATTCTCTCACTCAACATGATACCAACACCTTGTACATGTGTGTTGTCGTTGCCCACATACAACAGAGTATCACCTGAAGCAAGTCTCACTTTCCCTGCACCTGTCCATCTGACCTCACTGAGGCCTAGAATGTCAATGTTGTGCCTCTCTCTTTCTCTTGCCACAATGGATGCAACTCCTGTTGCATACATAGTCCTCACGTTCCATGTGCCTAAGAATAGGCTGTGATTTGGCGTCACCACAGTTCCTATCGGGCGTTGGGCTTCCCGAAGGCTTTGGCCCAACGGCGTCATCCTGCGTCCAGTTGTGAAACTGTCTGCTACTGCAGTTAATCCAAAAAGGTTTTGTGGTCCATCATTAGGACCCTGAGCATCATTGATTTCTGTGATAAATGGGATTTTTCCAGGAGGCGGTTATCAGCCGACTGCCCAACCCCCACTCTGGAGGACCGGGTTTTCTCTTAGGGTACCTTCCCCTAGACAACTGCGTGCCAACGCTAACGAGCTCTGCCTGCCCGGGTTTGGAATCAGAGTTTCCCTCTCCTAGGGGGTTTTAAGGCTCCCCAGCCCGTTCAAGCCAGTCTAGCCTGTGATCCCCTTGAAAAGAGAGACCGAGACTAATCTTGTATAGCGCTGGCTACACGCTCCCACGCCGCTTTAGCTGTGATAAAAGTACCACACCCACCCTGCCCCATGTCCTGCTGAAAGCAGCAAGAACACCCACGTTCGTGGCGAGGAGGTGCGACTGCGGAGTTCATCCTCGCCTCTGAGGGAAAGGAATCTAAAACAGGGCTTTACACATTTAAATGTGAATAATTCTGGTTTATTTTGCCAAAATAAGTTGATATTGTTCACTGTTTCATATTTGTTTGCAAAATTGTTGCTTGTGTTTGTGGAAAATATGGAAATCGCCAACATTATATACATACACACCGCAACATCGCTCGTAAATTCTTTATTCATTGATACCAACAGAGCAGCAAATTCCACTCTAGACTGTTAAGATTCAGAGCCGTATATTTAGAATATACGGCTCTGCCAAGATTGACTGGAAAGCGCCCTCTATTAGACTATAGTGACACACGAAGTTATCGAATAGTTGCTAAAAAACCAATGGTGATTGGATATATTCCCCCAGAAGAAATATATTCTTTTAAATCTATATCTTTCTTTGTTATATAAGAGTAAGGCACCTTGTATACTGTGTGTAAGCGTCATATCTTTAATTATCTTTAACACAGGTCAATGGGGAATGCCTACTTTCAACGTTGCCGGATTTGCTGGCGTTCTCACAGCTGTAGTAGCAAGTATGTTAGACTCACTTGGTGACTATCATGCGTGTTCTCAGGTATCTCTTGTGCCGCCGCCACCCCTCCACGCCGTAAACCGAGGAATAGGGCTGGAAGGAATTGGTTGTATGATTGGTGCATTGTGGGGTGCTGGCGTGGGCGTCACCTCACATAGTAGCGACATATCCGTTTTAAACCTTACAAAGGTAAACAGATGATATTTTCACTCAATGTAACATGTTTATTATGTAAACAGTTGAAAAGATCTTGATTTAATACAATTCCGTGATGATCACATAAAGAAATTAAGTTTACGAAATCTAGAATATGTGCTTCTGCTATATCAGCGGGCTTCAAGTCATGTAATTTTTTCAACTTAATTCAAAAGAAACATTTTGTTCATAGTTTACACAATTCAAGCTGGGGGTCGCACTGGTTGACTGCAACGGACAGGCAGAAATAAATCGCAATGGTGATGCTTACAATTATGACTAGATTGATTCAAGTCCACTTGCAATGTTGGTCCTTTTGTATGAACTCTTTAAAGTATTCAGTGCCATGCAGGCCAGCATAACGCCTACATAGTTTACCACTCACAAAATTATTTGATGAGGTAAAATCCTCTGCATTGAAAAGAAAACTCGAAACTGCATTGGCATGGCAAATATTCTCATTGAAGCCTTGTACTACATTAGAATAGGTTTGGCATCTACTGTTAGTCAATGGTTACTGTATTTGTTCACCGCTCAGTGTTCAAAGTAATGTTAAATTCTAGTTCACTGTATATAAGCTTTGAGCTTTGACTCGGAAATAATGTGAAAGTTAACCCTGTTAATTTAACTTGATGATGTCAGATAATGGCACACTGTGCTGGGGAGTCACATGTATACAACGGTAGTACACAGCCATTCATTGACTTCAACACGCGAAATATTAATGATTTGATCGTATTCATCGGTCAATTACCAATCGAGCAATACCGCCCAGGAAGATTTGTCCACATTTGTCTGTGACAGTTACGAATATTCAAGTTTGTTATCTTCATGGACTCACGTCATTAATGTTTACTGTTAACCTCTTCCGATTGCTTCAGACTACATTACCGTCAAGTGGTCGGTCTGGTAAAGTTAGAATAATCAGCGTTGCTAAGCGAAACATTGAGTAACAAATCATTTGGTACCAAATATGATTTTTAAATTAGGCCAATGGGCTCATAGTATTGTTTTAAGCTGTTTTGGCTATGCAAAACCCAGGCTCAGACATAGCCTCTTTTTAGTATTTAAAAAAAAATTGATAGGGACAAGAGTCCAAAATAAGTTGATCGTTTCTCACTCTTTTAGTATGTTATTGCGCCTTTCATTGTATTCAGTGAAAAGCCCTAGTGCTGGTTATATCTGGCCTATAGAGTCATAATGTCCTTATTTCTGTGTTTCTCGAAGTTGTTGCCAGTTGACGACATTGACAGGAAATCAGACGATTTAATAGAATTAGGTCGAGAATACAAGTAAACATTTCTCTGACACAGGAGATCAATTTTTCGGCAACTCTTCCTATATATGTCAACGGTGTTTCTTTATTCACATGCACAGTTAACACGATTACTGATATGGTTTTCACAGGTCGCGAGCAGAACTGTCTTAATCCTGAGTGGGTTGATTTTTGCGGCCGTCGCGTTCCTGGCGAAATTCAGTGCCCTTATGAATGCAATTCCATCACCTGTGCTGGGAGCTTCAGCGGTTACCATTGGTAACTTTCACATAGACAAATACGTAACAGTCAGAGTTTATGTATGAACAAATTTCAGTTATAAAGTTAACATCTCACTTATCCTGATTCCAAGGAGTACCGTATATATAGGCCAAGAACAGAGAATTGTCTAATTGTTTCAATCCCATTGTGTGAAATCCCACAAAACTATACTTCATTAGCTTGACATTCGTTAATTACAAAGGGAAGTATAGTTGTGAACCAGCGTATTGCATGTGATAAATATTAATGTGCAAAGGGCTTGAAAGACTAACTGTTTAGTTGGGAGGGGCTGAAGGAACGATTTGTGATTTGAAAAAAATATGTGGGTGTCAGAGTTTGAACGGATCATGCAATCTTTTAGGAATAGTAATAGCTAAATTTGTGAAATAAAGAACTGAAATACAAAACTTTCTTTAATTGAGATGTCGGTAGTAGACGCTGTGAATCATATACTGTATGTAGAAATGCTGCAGCCTTATGCGCCAATGGTAGAAACCGATTCCTGGCAGTAACGTTTGTCATGAAGAGTGTTGAATTTAAAATTAGAATACCTGTCGAAACCTGACTGAGGGGCAATATGGCAATTTAGGCAAACTGACAAAATAATTGATCCAATAAGGTATATGAATTTCAAAGCAAAGTCCTGTGTTAAGATATCCAAATGGTAATTATATAATTACCTCAGAAAATGGGAATATTTGTTATAAATTGCATTTTGAAAAATATTGCAATCATCGTACCTTGACAGGTACGGAAACAAATGGATGTACTTCCATTAAAAAAGAAAGATTGACTAGATTAAAAAGCAACGGAATGTGCCGATCACGTGTCATGTCTCCTCTTCTTGAGTTTCAGTTACGTTTACAACTATTAGTGTGGATTACCGTTGTCTTCTGTGTAAGTGATACTTTTTTAAGGAAAAGTCGCCCAGGAAAGAACCTGGGCACGAAAACCAAACTACCAAAACGACTGATCCGCTTCTAACCCCAGTCCCCTTGCATCGAGACTGTGACTGTGTGATCATCGTCAGGTGTGCATCACCATTCCCCTCGAAAGGGAACAGATACTACACATGATCTTAGCCAAAAGGCCGAGAAGTGATACTAATCTCCCATCATGAATACCCATTGAAGGAGCTATACTACGTTTAAAAGATAAGCTATTCATTGTTGTAGTTCTTAGAAAAGGGACTTAGAGAAGCACTGAATGTAATTTAGTGAAACAGACTGCAAATGTGTTCACTCCTCTAACTGTGTGTATATATTCCACATTTCCTTTCAGGAATGATATCAGCTATTGGATTAGCTAATTTTCAACACGTTAACATGGAAAGCTCGCGAAACATACTTGTCGTAGGAATCTCCATTTTCGTTGCCATCGGGATTCCGGGATATTTTGATAAAAACCCTGAAGCAGTTAATACTGGTAAGTAGTATCACAAATTTACAGGGTTTGGGCTTGTGAGAAGGGTCTCTATAATCACGTGGCGTTTTTATATCAAATTTCAACTGATGTTTGTTCGAGTATATCTTTGTCTTCCTGATATGTTATTAACATGTCTCGTGTTTTTGTCTCCTGTCTCTAGGAATTGGAGTTATCGATCAACTTTCCCTTATTCTTCTGTCAAATAAGATGTTCATGGGTGCAGCTGTTTCCGTTCTGTTAGATAACCTCATTCCTGGTACGTTTTTCTATTACTATTCTCGATGTGTGTCTTAATATAGTTTAGAAAAGATTTTTGCTTAAGAGTCATTTTTCTTTCTTCTTCTCACAATATTATAGGGACATATGAGGACAGGGGCATGGACTGGAGAACTAAGACGTCTCAAGACAATACAGCCGTGACAATGAGTACAGAATTGTCTGTTTACCAGTTACCGTTCGGTATGAGATGGATTCAAAAGAAGAATTGGATGAGATATGTTCCATTTAGTCCTACTTTTACAGGGTTTCGTCGACCGTACAACACTGCAGTTCCAGATGACTCGTCTGTTTAAACCCGTATTATCTTTGTAACATATAGGTTACTTCTTTCCAGTGGCGGCAACAAATTTGGCTCCCATTGTATCCGGAGTCAACGTGTCAGCTTTTCAATTATTAACATAGTCATTATGAGCTGTATAGCGTTTCGTTCTTTTTGTTGTATTATCCTTTTTGTTTCTTATGTTTCTATGTAACGGAATTAAAAGCTTTGTAATTTTAAACTTGGATACGACAAAGCTTGGCATATTAAAGAAACTTACTTGATTAACGGACACGACATTAATACTCTTTGCCACAATTAAATTGTTATAAGAACTTCCCCAAAGGACCTATAGAGCAATAACAAACACAATTTCCATAGACCTTTAGTCTCATCACAGTAATATTTAACTCCGTGCCCATTTTAAACTACTAAAAAACTAAAAAAGGATTTGCTAGATCTTGAGCATAATGTTTTAGCAATAATGTTAAGACCAGTTGACGTTATTAAATATCTTAACGCCCATGCATCTACAACACTGTTTCAGTCTGGATAATTTAGGGACATAATTCAAGTGGAACACTTCATTCTTATCAGTTGTAAATGAAATACCAGGCATATCCACAGAACCATGTATAACATTAATATGAACATTTGTCACAAACTTTGGAATTCTTGATGCTAAAGGCCCAAATAGAAACCCTCTACCCATCTGGCTCCCTTGAAGCTAATAATTGTAATACCACAGGAGCTCAGTTTGAGCCGTCTGTGACTTAGTGCGAACTTCAGAGGTTTCCCTTATACACAAAGCCTGCACAAGCGAGGTAATACAACAAATAATCGCCTGTTCTTTTACATGACGTTCTTTTGCCTAAAATTTTGAATAATTGACACTAAATGATCTCATTTTAAAAACCAGTGCTCTCAAAGTGAAGCTGGATGTTTAAAACTGTAATAGATAATATTCTTCTTTTATATGTGAAAAAAATAATATAACCATACTTTTATTACCTTAATCGTTATATTGATTTACATGCACGTTTTACTTGTTTCTTATAACTCATTCAGTTGTTCATTGTATTTACTGGGTTAATGATATTGTAACTGGTAATTTATTTTGAAAAGTCTCCTGTATGATAAGCTGCAGTGTACACCAAAACTGCATCACAAGACGGAGCGTCCAGTTGGAAGTTTTCGTGACGTTGAACTTCCGAACATCAAATGAATGGAAATATACATTTAATTAAAAAAAAAATTGCAATTTATTGCAATTTAATTCTCCTTCATGATCTCTGCTCAGAAGATAAATAGATTTCTAAACTTTACAAAAGTGGTGCAAAACTCATGCAATATCCTAAGTCTATCGTGGCATAGAACAACTGTATTTGTTTGTTTATGATGCTTACAAGCTGTTTCAAATACTTTATTGTATAAAAATCATCAAATTTCCCTTCTACTTTTAATACTAATACTTGGCAACCATTGACAATAAAATATCGCCGCACATCTAGTAACTTTTGTAATCTCGGGGATCTCAAGACAAAATGTCATTCAGATGAAAAAGATGTTACATAAATCAAAGTAAACCATGCTTTGGCATAGCCTAGCAGTAGTTGTTGATTATGCAATCCACATAAGGGAGACCACTGTATATAGCTTCATGGTTTCACGAATTGGTTGAATATCGAGGCTCCTTCTTTGAATAAAAACACTAACAGGAACTAGATCACAAATAATGCGAGTAACTGAACAAAAAACCATTTGATGACAATCAAACATTGGATGACGTTACCATAAAGGTTTGTAGGTGATGCTTTCATAATACCCAGGAAGCTAAAAAGTTATTCTTTTTAATACAGAATGACAATTTGTCTCTTGTAAAGACTGCATGATCGGGGTAAAACTTTCAAGATATACTTCACAACAGTTGCGGATCAGTGACATGATTATTTTTGACTAGACTTAAGTGAATGTTTGTGACTGAGTGATGGTGGTACGTATACCAGCTATAGCAAATATCCAAGTCTCAAAAGATTTACACTGTCCAGAAAAGTGGACGGTCTTAAAATATCTTAAAATATATATCACATGAAAAGGGATTCAAGATTATGAGGCATATGTCTTTATCATTTTATTGCTTGGCTTATTGTTTGCCAATCCATAATGCTTAAATCCAGCTGATGTTTTAGCACTACCGTGGAGTGCATCCAGAGTTGAAAGAGCTGTAGGACAGCAACCTGTCAGTTTACAAAGTGTGTGTGTGGGGTGGGGGGGGGGGGTGGGGGGGTGGGCGGGGGCATTGTATGGTCTCAGATAGCATTTATTAGTTTCATGCAAAATTATCAAAGGCAGTACGTGGTGTAGGGATGCACCGGATCCAAATTTTTGGATCCGGCCGGAACCGGATTTTACCGGATAGTACATGAAACAAGGAGCAAATCTTAGGTGAGGTATACGCATATTATAAAAAGGTGAAATTAAGACCCCATTTATGAGATTAAATATGACTTGAAGTGGTGTAATCTACATTCTTTAATAAAATAACTACAATATAATTGTTGACAAGCTTGATACAGTATGTAACTTTGTTTAAGAAAGAACTTTAAGATGAAGTGGTTTTTGTGGAATTAAAAAAAAAATCAGACGTATTTAACCATATAAGAGATTGTTTCACACATAAAAATTCAGAGAAAACATGAATGCCAACAATAAGGGAAAGTAAAGATTCAATGGAACAGTATTTTGACTGATAAGTATATGAATGGTCTATTCTAACTGCACAATATTAAACTGATGAAGGCTGCAAGAAATGATTTCACTGCATTTGTTGTATATAGCTTCATATTATTACAGTAGTTAGTATTATTTTGGTTGATCTTTAGAAACAGTGGGTCAGACCTTTGAGAAAATTAAATTAAACATGTTAAACCAAATTTTTCCTTACTTTGAATGTTTTTATTAATTTTTGGAAATAGTTTACACTGATTTAAGTTAATACCAACACCTTTTTAAGGAATAATTCAGGCCAGATTTTGAAAAAGATCCGGCCGGATTTTGAAAAATATCCGGCCGGAACCGGATAATTGCTCACTATCCGGCCGGATAGTCCGGCCGGACCGGATATCCGGTGCATCCCTAACGTGGTGTTGAATGTCATGCAACGGCTCTCTATTGTTCATATGTTTTGATTGAGCTATTGGAACTGAAAACAATGGATTGACTAGTATGGCACTTTCAAAACGAAGTGTTCCCTTTTAATGAACATGTGGAACGCCAGTGCTTATGTTTGTTGCTTATAACTTATATAGTTCTACTTATAGTCTATATTGCAGATATAATGAGATAAACGGTAGTGTTAAATGAGTGTTGATTTAGGTATGTGCATACCATGGAGACAACAATTAGTTGGTCACCTTAAAAACCTATGGAACAACACTAAAACACAACCACCGAAAGCAATAAAAGAGGGGGGGGGGGGGGGGAATGGGATCAGAAGATGACTACAACAGAGCAAGAACAAAAAAAGAAAATGAAAATTTATAAAAAGGTTTATAAATATATGAATAATCAATAAAGATCGATAAGCTGTATATAAAGGGCTTTAACATTCTGAGAAGCGTTCGATTAGTCTAAAGGTCATCAAAACGTAACTTCCTCGATTCGGCCAAAGGCGACCAGCCCTCAGGCTCGGCCATACTGGACGCCATATATACGTATAGAAAAATGGTTACCCACAAGATCAATTTGACGTTCGGTACAAGATCCAAAAACTGTGAACGGTTTCAATTACTAGTAACATATACACTACATATGAAGATAGGTAATTGTATAAATTTGACAGGAACATCCAAACTATCATCTTCATATACTCAAGCGCACTGCCACAAATATGACGAATAATTTCTCGAGCCTTTACCCTTCTATCGAGAGAGCTACAGTTTCACAGACAAGATGGTTAACATGTATACGTATCATCCATAGAGCAGAATATAAGATATGAGGGCGGACAGCCCAAAATAACTGTGCCAGCATGAAAACCCCGTCGCCTTTACCAAAACGATTTTAGTTTCGGGTCTGATATCAGCTATCCATTCACTCTCAGAGGGGCAACACCATTAGAATCAGTTCTCTTATGCTTTATGAATATCCAGAATTCTTCATACTGTCAAAGGGGTTTGGGCTAGCAGTAATAAGAGCAACGATGTCAGACATATAATCCCATCCCATTATGCCTTTCGCAGGTCTCTCTGTAGGCCTACCTCTTTCTTTAAATTTAAGACGCACTCTTCATCACAAAGTCTCCCAGACTTCTTTGAGGTTACAAGGGCTTTATTTCGTCTTCTAATTTTCCCGACCAGTACCATACATCTTATTAACCACCCTTCAATATGCGTCAATGATAAGAAAGATCTCATTTAAAGTGATCAGGAGTGTCAATACTGAATATAGTGTCATGGGTGTGGAGGGGGTGGGGGTGCTCACCCCAGACATTTGCACGTACGGTAGACGTCACGCGCACGCGCACACACTACACGTACGAAGGCCTGTTGACAAGATGGCACAGTAGTTGCACTAGTGAGACCGCATCTCATATCAACTTTGTACAGAAAATCCTCTTCTGATGTGACCGGGACATCAAGTATTGCATAGCCTAAGCATCTCACTGAAAATCAAGGATCTGCACTTTTATCTTTAAAATTCGGGACGTTTAAAGGCCAAATAGTAAGTAGTTTTAATGCAGGTGCTATTTGAGTACATTGGCTAGTTTAGTGTAACGATAGGCTTGGACGACAACGTACACTGCGTACAACTAAACGAACCAATGTCAGCCAGAATATTAACACTAGGTTGCAGCTGCATTCGTAGACAATACAGAATGGCATGAATGTGATGTAGCCTAACATCAACAATGCATGCTTGCAATGTTGATGTTGTTGTTATTGGCAGGACATTAGGCCTAACTTTAGAATCCGTACCATATGAATGGGAAAGCTTACTTCGGATCGGCAGAATAAGGTTAGGGGTTAGAAAGTAGGGTTAAGGAGTAGCTAGGTTAGGGGTTAGGAATTAGGGTTAGGAAGTTAGGGAATATTGTTAGGGGTTAGGGAGTAGGGTAAGGAAGTAGGGAATAGGGTTAGGGGTTAGGAAGTAGGGTCGATTGGTACGGATTCTAAATCAGTACCGGACATTACTAGTGGGGTCGTTCCACAAGGGTCTGTTTTGGATCCCTTGTTGTTTGTTGCCTATACAAATGACATTGACGGAGATATTAATTGTGTACAGCTACAGTAAGAAGTTTGCTGATGACACCAAACTGTATTCTTCTGACTGAGGTCTTTTTCAATAGCGATTCTGAGATTAAAAAATTTCAAACGCATTTGGATTACGTTTTTTAATGGTCTCAAGGATGGCAAATGCTTTTAATATTGATAAATGCAAGGTGATGCATATTGGTAGAAGTAACCAAAAGCCTGTATCAATCTTAATGGTGAGGAGTAACAGGAGGTCTTTGTTGAAAACTTGACTCATCTCTGCAACCTTCTAAACATTGTCTCGAAGCTGCTAAGAGAAGTAATAGGGGTTTAGGTATGATTAAGAGGAACTTTTGTATTCTGAAAGAGGACAAAGTTGTAAGGCTTTATAAGCAGTTGGCTATAGGCCTCATATGGAGTATGTTGTACAGGCTTGGAACCGATATTTTGCTAAGGATAAGGAAGTAGCCTAGGCCTACTCGAAAAGGTCCAGAGAAAGGCTTCTAGGATAGTTAGTTAAAGGTGCCCCTTATTAAAGGCGGTTACAACTGTTGAATCTCACCACACTGGAGGTTACGTGGAACGGGTTTAAGAATGCTTTGGACAATAACTTTAAGCATTGTAATCAGCTCTGAGTGTTTGTGTCTTCAGCTTTTTTTTCTTCTATAGGGTCCTAGATGGAGACTTGAGTGTCCCTCCTGATATTTTTTTCTAATAAACTAAATAGTTCCAATAGTACTACTTATAGGCAGCTAGACCTGGCCTCATTGTCACTAGGTTAGGCCACGCTTCCAGAATAATGTATGTGTGCTTAGGCCTATGCAATTGCAGCAGCCAACCTCTTAACCAATTTGAACTAGAACTTTAGAAGGTTACCTTAACCTTTTAGAAGGTAAGCTTAACTTTTTCTTTGCAAATGTTACAAGAATAGGCTGTGCAAGAGTCGTGCCAGCAATGCAACTGCATGAGGGAAATTCACAGTAAATAATTGCTCTCGCACCCACAGATGGACACATGTTCGGTATATATAATACTAATCTGGATTTAAGAATATAAGTATGTTTATTTGCTGGTCAACAGTTATTTAAGGTATCATTTAATTGTAATTAGTTACTCCATCAGTGATCTCCCCTTTTCCAACGGCATTACTGGAAAGACTCTTGCTCAGCCGCATTACACAAACACTTTACGAACAGAATACCGCAGTTAGCTGATAGTGAACTATGTAAGGAATCTTTAAATTAGGAAAAAGTTTCATATTCAAGAAGAAATCAAATCTCAACTTTTTGATAAAGAATGGGATGATTGCATGGGTAGGTGTGGATACCTTTCAGCTACCTCAAAGAGGGAAGTGAAAGTAATACCCATCACCTCAGAGCTTATACCATCACAGACTTGTAAACACTCACTAAGTAGTACATAAACTGTAGCTTATTTGATAGTGAAGGTCCACTATATAGTTTCCATGAATCATCGGTGACTGTTATGGAGCCATCCAACATAAATAAGCAGTATTATTTTCAACTTGCACAACAAAATGACAGTTGCCAATCAACTATAGAAGCATGGGACATCCCTACAACATCCAACACAACAAGTAGTCATTCCAGATAGGAAGTTAAGGAGAGCAGTGAAGATTCAGATGAGAAGTAGAACTTTATCTGCAAAGGAAGTTAAAGTTAGTAACAAAATTTCCAATATTAACATGATTGTCACATGCATGACTGCATTTTCTTAAGCTGTTCTTTTCATTAAAGTGCAATATGAGAAACTGCTGTGTAGCATTGCTACACTGATACTAATGCCAGTGTGAAATCTAACTAGCTCTGACCCTACTAATGGGTGTACAAAGGTTTCTGAGACTGTACAGTATGTTCCAATAATTGACATTAACACTTGGTAGTAGCAGTTTGGTGTCGTACTACCAAAATGTACAACAGTGTTTATAACAGGGATATAGGAACCTTATCTTATTTTGTGCTAAAAGGTTTCATGGGATTCCCATGGAAAAGAAATGAATGAAGCAAGAGACCATATGGTGGGATTGGTTTAGATTGAAATTGTAATACCATAGGGTGGCATACTCCTATTAGCGTCTGTATTAATCCGCTCCTAGTGTTCTCCTTTAATTTAATGGGCGTATGCTACAGTAGCTACCTTAAGTAAGAATGAAAATTCATTGTCAATGTAAACTCTAACAGCCTTGATTGTAGAGCTCTGAAGGTGTTGGGTATGATGTGTAATCATGAAATATTACAAAATATCTCATCATTTTATGCTTTAGTGATTTTGGTGCCAAGTTTCATGAAATATCACCAAAATATCCCAATATTATGGAAGAGATTGCCACAGAAGTTACACATTGGTACACCATGTGCCCAAAAATGCACTGATGAAGTAATGATTGGAAGAACATGTCCATGGACTGAACCATCTGTGTGTGTCTGTTTTGAGCTGCCTGCTACTAAGCTGTAATCTCATTCATTTTTCTTTTTCATCAGACAGTACAGCATCTAAAGCAGCCAGCATTGTCACACAATAATGATTATGCCAGACCCTGCAACTTTATTCAACGATGGCTCATATTTTGTATTGCACTTGAGAAGTGTGTGAAGAAAAACTAGACGTAATGAATCGCTTTTTGAAAGGTAAAAATGCAACAACATTTTTTTGAATATACTCTATATGGATGAATGGCTTCCTCCAAAATCATTAACTGCAGTTTTACAACAAACTGTGAAATAGAAGTTATTGTCCTGAAACTAAATCAGTATTTATGAACTCCTCACATTGGCTTTCTATGACCTCACCTTAAAATAACAAAAACAAGCATTTTACAGCACGTGGCTTGTGTTTTCGTCTTTTTAGCTTTGGTAGGCTATACATATGTTTTTTGTGGCATTCTTTTCCTCTACTTCCTTGGACACTTAAAAGGCCATTGTTATTAAAATGAAACAAGCTTCTTTGAACTCTTGAGAGAAGGGCAAAGAAACAAGAAATTTAAAAGGAGACAGTAAAGAGATACAGTAGCAGTACAGTTGCTTTAGTAAAAATTGGTCGTAATTATCGTAATGGGCGTTTGTGACGGTCAATAATTACTACCTTCCTGGGTTTGGATAAACTGTTACAAGCTTTTGTCACTGGGTCCTGTCTTTCTTCCAACCTGTTATTGAAAAATTTACCTGTTTAGAGTTCCTCTTGTCGAGAGTTACAAGTCTTACTTTTTATTGCTCTTTGCTATCATCTCAGTGAAGCTTGAACATATACTGTATGCAAGTGTAAAGTTGATAGGAGGTATGATACTTTTAATGCATTTATCCATATAATTATTATTATGATGAACCTCTGCGTGCATGTACATTATATCAAAACTAACACTATCACATTTCTGCTTTCCGTCTTGAGAGAGGGATGTATATTTGACAAGTCTTTTTGCAATATTTAGTGTCATATTTTCCGCCATATTGATGGCCGCCATGCCTCATGATGGCCTCATGATGGCCGCCTTTATATATATATATATATATATATATATATATTACAAATGGAAGAAGTATGAGTTAATTAAATATTAAACACATATAACACAGAAGTATGAATTATATTACACATGGAGAAAATTAAACTGACAAATGTGATGAATGGTTCATCCTCTGCTGATTCTTGTCCTGGTCAAAGAGGGATGAGAGAAACACAACAGAGGTAGACCATGGGATGATGTGGATTATCTTCTTGTTTTGTGAATATTTCAGGGCAGGACGACAACAATGCATTAAAATATATTGTTTTAAAAATGTTACAAGAAACTGAATGTTGTTTTGAGTAAAATCTGCTCAAACGGTTTAAATATGATAAAATGTATGATTATTAGCAACATTCTATTGTCCAATCACATGCCATGTAAGAATAACGACAATCCAATCACAGCGAAGCTCTCATGTAGTAACATTTTATTTACAATCTAGCATATAGCATAGCGCAGTAGGTCTATATGTGTTAGTCACCGTGGCAGCTACACCACACGCGGAGAACGAATTGTCTCCTAAATTTTGCTGTATGCACGTCGTAACTAATACCAAACAGAGTTTGACACCTTTCAAAATTAAAAGCTGGTCGAAATTCATAGAATGCCAAAGACGGTGGCTAAACATAGACTATTTTGAGGGTGAAATTGCCAGGCGAACTACTGTACACAACAGTTTGGCCTGAGCCTAACACAAACGGAGCCTAATGTTATACCCGGTTCTGGTTATCACCGTGAGTGTTACCAGAAATTTGTAACGTACGAAGGTTACAGACAGCAGAAAGCAGGAGAAGAAAATTGCAAACAGATGAAGGTAAGTAGGCCCATGTATAAAATTAGGGATTTGTATGACCCCTATACTAGCCTAGAGCATAGGATATACCTATGCTATGGTACTCAAAACTTCAAGCCTAGGCTATGCCTAACTACCATGCAGTGGTTAAGTGAGAGTGGCTCCATGTTGACTGCATATTTGCAGTGGAGGGCTGAGTCACAGCTAGTGAAGCAGTGCCCTTTTATCTTGCTGGGAAACAATGGGGGTGGGTAATGCTTAGCCTATCATTGGTTATGATGGAAAAATGCTGAATTTTTCATTGTATTTTTAGTGGAGGACAGAGTGACAGTGATGTTTTGTGATGTCTGACTAAATTAATAATAAAGTTTTTCAAATCGAATGCAGGGCCGAGTCGAATTGAAGAAATGTAAAGTCATCTTGTGTACCATGGTTAAAATATTATGAGTTCGGAGTTGCAGTTGAACTTCATGAGAATGACTCATCAATAATATAAGGGCCTAGGTAGCTTGATGAACTTAAAAATTAAGTTACCGAAATGTATTTTGTGGTGGAGGGTTCAGTCAATGTGATGAGATGATGTATTATTTTATATAGGTTAATGCAACTCTGCCCCCTGTAAAGTCGCAGTAATGGTTTGTTGTTGGAGTATTTTGGAGTTGTGCCCCTTTGATAAATGTTGTCTCATATATTTGGTAGAATTTTATTCATAATTATTCCACTGGTTGTGTGTCATAAGTTAGGGTTTAGCCAGATAGAAAAAAATGAGCCGAAAACGTCAGCAAGCTAAGTATAGCTTGGTAAAATTGTATGCTATGTTTTTGAAGTGTGCATGGCGCATATTCTGACGGCACCTGGCCGATGAACGTATATTTCTATAGTTTACTAGTTCTGCCAATAGGGCCCGAATGAGCATATTGTCCTGCTTAATAAACCAGCGAGAGTGTAGGGTGGTGATCAGTTGTTATATTTGTGGGATCCAGATATTTATGGATGATCTGATCTGACAAATGACCAATTTAATTTAATAAAGAAGGAATAATTGTTTCCTCCATACACTGCTATACATTGCACGGTAGCAGTAGTGTTGCAAATGAGGGTGAGCACATGCCCCCTACAAATTTCCCATGTAAAAACCAGGTGCTGCTCCCCCCTAAAAGGTGTCTGACAAAATAATTTGGTTTAGGCATCCCCTGACCACAAGGAACTGGGAGAGTTTAGGCTCACGCCCGTTCACACAACCCTTCGGAGTAAAAAGAAATATTGATGTTTTCCACGGTTGAGATCATATGGTTTGAGGATACCATAACTAGCTGACTTCAATACATCACAATGATCTTAAAACCAAGGAGCTACCATGAGTGGGGGGTGGGGAGGGGGCTTGCGTCATAGCCCCAACCTTTTGCCTAGTTGAACATCTGTTTGATTTCACAATTTCTGAAAGTGGTTGTTGGCCTTTTTGTGTACATATGGTCCATAGTGGGTAGTTTACTCTTAGGTTTTAATCATCATGTAGCTTAGGCTGGTAATTACTCCTCGGCTAAAGATACTCATATGCTAGGAAAGTTAAACATAGGCCTAGAGGTAAAGTGCTACACAATCATTAAGTCCCATAGTGTCTTATGAGGAGTTGAAGTTGGGAGAGTTTGTTGTTCCAGTCATCTCTGGTTGGAAGTGGTGATCTATATGGTAACTGGTTCTAATGGACACCTTACTTAATTTTTCACACAGATGCTGATATCGAGTCTGATTGTGGTAATGAAGGGGACGCATCAGTACTTTTACAGGCATCAACCAGTGGTTCGAAGGTCTTGAGGTCCAGTTTCAAAACTCCACAGCATGATAAACACCGAAAAGATGTGCTCTCGAATGTGTGTCTGATTTGTCAGAAAGATGCATATCTCAAGACTATAACTGGAACCAGAAGTAAAGTAAAGTTAACGACCTGTGAA
Source organism: Apostichopus japonicus (assembly GCF_037975245.1). Lineage (NCBI taxonomy): Eukaryota > Metazoa > Echinodermata > Holothuroidea > Aspidochirotida > Stichopodidae > Apostichopus > Apostichopus japonicus. The sequence goes on from NC_092580.1 coordinate 2,567,387, forward strand.
AGGAAAGAGGCACACATTTTGCTGGAAGCTGCACGACTCCATGGTGATCACAGGATCCTACTGCAGATTGAACACAAAGATTTGGTTGCAGTTGAATTCCGATACCATAACTTTACACGTGGTGTCACTGAAAAGAAGTCAACAGCTGAGAAGGAAAGCAAATTTGAACCATCATTCAAAGTTTTTGCAAAGTCAATTGTAACAGCCCGCCTTATTAAAGGCCAGGAAATCCTCCGTCTCAAGACTCTAAATGTGTTGTTTTGTCAAATAGTCAAGAACACATAGGCTCTTGATGCTTCACATTTCACAACACAACGACTGAAGGTTCAGTTGAGGACACGGTTTCATAATCTGGTGTTTGTGAAACCATCAAAGAGGTTTGAAAGTCAAATTGTCTATGCCAAAGATATTAATGTTGTTGAGAGAGTAGCAGAACAATTCCAAACTCCCACTTCAGAATGCAGCACTACTACTTCTGATGAGTTGGATGCACGTACCACAGATGCCACAGCAGATGACCACACTAGACTGAGAACATTGTATCATGCATCACAAGTATAGTGATCGTCTTCTGTACTCCCTCTATCAATTTTATTCTGTCTTTCCATTTGTCTACAAAATCTTCTTCAAATTGATGCTACTGTATACATAAGGGCATTTATGAATTATGCTGAAAAATCTATGATTACTGGATGATGGACTATCAGGGGTGTACCATCATTGATCTTTTCACTATCATGTAAACCCAAGAATTTTGAACTATTAACAAATTTGGTATTTCAAGTTTCTCAATTGGGATTCATTCAGATTGCAGTCATTGGTTTCACCAATGACCATGTAAATTTCAGGAAAAAATAAAGTGCAATTTCAATACTATGATTGTGGAGTATTTTTAATCAAACCAATATAGGCTATACAAATTCATTTTTATCTCAATACATTACATGTATAGAGATATTGTAACAGTAAGTGGGACTTTCTCTTCTCTTAAAAATTTTTCAGCGTCTTCAAACAAAGTTCTTTTTCTCTGGAATTTCCAGAGCAAGAATATATCATATAGACCAACAAAAGTTACTATTTTTTATTCCAGAATTGTATCTCATTCTGTGACTTTTTCACCGATTTATGTCCAAATCGGGCCAATTTGCACTGAAAACACACTTTGACAGACCTGTTTTGCACACGCTCCAAAACTTATGTTTTATGAAAGAGAATAGAATAGAACTGTCTTTTAACAGTGGTATCGTCTAAGATAGGGTCCTATGTATTATATATTTTATTAAAATTTTAAACTTTCATTTGTTGTTTACAGGTAGGTATTAATAAGAATTTTACTACTTGTATATGACATTTAATGGCTTTTATTTGCTTGATTTGATGTTTAAATGATTTTTCTTTCTTAAAACAACACTGAGCTGCCGCCCCTACTTTTAGTAAAAAGGTCCGTTTTTGATGATTAAGCCCCGCCCCCAAGTCTGTTTTGTAGCAGATTGGCTATGACTCATAACAGCTACATGTTAGATATACGAAAATGGCTACCCTCGCGAACAATTTTCTGTTCTGTAGTTAGGTACGCGGAAAAACGTGGGTTGTTTTGATATCTAGAAGTGGACACAGTTTTGATGGTAGTCACCACTACAGTCTACAGTAACATACAGTAGGTCAATAGGCCTAGCTCTCAAGGCAGGCATCAAGAATATGGTCGAGTTGTTCGCCTCTTCTAATTTGGCTGTTGTCATTGACGTCAAAGTATATGACCAAAAAGTCCAACTGAGACTGACCTACAGGGATGTAAGTCTTCCGTATTTTTACGGAAATCCGGTTTTTTTTTTATTCCAATAAAGTTCCACAAAATTGTTCGAATATCAAAGACACAACGCGGCAAAAATGCCTGGCCCGTTGCAGCAAGCTAACTTCAACTTTCACTCATCGATCAATCAAAATACCATTCCTGTTTCGCATCATCGCATTGCACTGTACAACATTGTGCCATGTGAATATCGTTGCGTACGTGCGAACTTCGTCGTCTTGCGAATGAACTTCGTCGTCGTGCGAATGTTTGTCGCCTGGCAAGGGTGTTGTTCAATATCAACTTCCTGACATGGACGTTAAATGGATGTGTGCCGAGAGATTGGCTTCGGTCAGCTTGCGAGTCTATAAGCCTCCATGGCTTCTTTCGCGAGTTCCTGCTTGCGGGAAGATCACTATACATACATACATACATACAACTTCAAATCGCCATAACTCATTTCTGTTCTTTGAAAAACCTTGCCTAATTCACGTTGATTGGACTGCTAATTAATATCTTCGTAACTGCTGGTGCTTGACATAACTTTCGGAATTAACGCTTGTGATATTTGTGAGCGGCGGAAATCTACGGGATACGCATATGAAAGTCGATATTTGTGATCGCATTCGAATGTGAGACTGTTTTTTATTCCGTAGTTCGCTGCGACGTATTTGTAACTTTGAGGTAGCCTAACTTAACGATAGTGTGTAAGTAGTAAGAACTAGGGGTAAGATTTGTTACCGCTAATACTTCTGAGCTAGCCTAACATAACGATAGTGTGTAAGTAGTCAGAGCTAGGAGTAGGATGTGTTAGGACGGCATTCACCCGGGGTCTCCGAATAGCTTTCCGGTTTTTTTTTTTTGGCTGCACTTACATCCCTGGACCTAAGATGAAGGATACCACATAAAAAACAAGTTCTTAAATATTCTATGACATTACTAAACCTTGCAACGTCGTTCTTTCGACTAACAGGCAATGAGCGCTAAAGGCAAGACTAGCAGGATAAAGTGTAACCTGCAGAGACTATTCGTGGCAAAGTAGCAAAAATGCAAGTTATATATTTGTTGTACCATGATTGATATTGATAATTGTAGAGACAGAGCAAAGATTTGAAATTAGGAATAAAAATTAAAACTTCCAGTATTGAGATACTGCATCATTGATGCTCTTGTTTATGTGGGGTGCCCCTTTAATAATTTGAGAAGCTAATTAACCTTCCATCGAGCATGTTCAGAGAAAAACAACTTCTTCCAAAATCAGCACCTTCAAAAATACTCAGTTGCCAAATTTTAGCTCCTGTCTACAAATTTAATTTTCATGTGGGGTTCCTCTTTAATTTATTGGGGAGCTAATTAACCTTTGATTGAGCAAGTTTGGAGGGAAGTAACACCCTTTTCAAAATCTGCCCCTTCAAAAGTACTTAGCTGCCAATTTTCAGCTCCTGCCTATAAATTCAATTTTTAATAGGGAGTACTCCTTTAATCAACCAATTAGAGAGCTCGTTAACTTTGATTGTGCAAGTTAAGAGAAAAAAAAATCACTTATTCAAAATGAGCCACTTCAAAAGTACTCTATCGCCCAATTTCAGCTCCTGCCTATAAAGTCAACTATTCATGTGGGGTTCTCCTTTAAATAATCAATTAACTTGTGATTGAGCAAGTTTACAAAAAAACAACACATTTTTTCGAATTCAGCACCTTCGAAAGTACTTGCTTGCCAACATTCAGCTCCTGCCCACAAAATACGCACAGAATTCAAAATCTAAGCATAATTTTGCCTATCATCCCATGGTCTAAGGGCTTTATAAATATGAATTAACAGCTCACACCTCGTCTTCCTTGATTTTGCCCTCAGCCAATCGACCCGAATGCTCAAGTTTACGCCAAGTCTAAAAGGAATTATCCAGAGGGAGTACCAAGACGAGGCTGTACTGTACATGGCCTTTGCTCCAAATACACGTTGATGTCAGAGGGAGAAATCCTTGATTACAAGAAAGAAATTGCGGACAAAACTGGTCAAGGTTTGTTCATCTCATTTTACAAGTCCTTGTTTTTTTATCCAGGTTCTTTTGTTTTTTGGTGGGTGGGTGGGTGGGGTGGGGGGTCCAGTGGGTGGGCATATTGGACTGATATGAGGGCTAACTGACACGGCTTGGGTGTATGACCTTTCAGCCCTTGTCCCCCCTTCCCTTCCCCTACCCCTCCCAAGGAAAGGGAATTGCCATGAAAGACAGATTTACACCCTAGTTTAGATGTTATCAGTATAAGTCTGTCTGTTTCACTCTTCAAGGAGAGTGAGAAACCCATCTCCGTACGTTTCCTCCTCCGCAACACATTTGAATCTCTCCTCAGCAGTTCCATTTCTGGCTTAAATTATGCTATCCCCCTCCCAATACCACCACATTAAATCCTGCTCCTACCCTCCCACTCCAATTCTGTTAAACTCAGCTATCATCCCAACCCCCCCCCCCACCACCACTGCTACCTACTTACACCATCACCCTAGCTTATACCCTGTTTGTAGGCTGAAATAGAATGGTCTGTCGTCACACCTCTGGAGGGTGGTGTTGACCCACTCTCAGTCGATGGATTACATCATCATCATCTCTCACTCATAGATCTACTTTACTCTCCTCTAATCTACTTTTCTCCTCTAATCTCTAATCCTCTAATCACTAATCTCCTCTAATCTACTAATCTACTTTTCTCTCCTCTTCCTCGCTACAGATGTGAAGGAGATTGAGCTGATGGTGCAAGCCAAGGAGACTGAAATGAGAAGAAACCGAGGAGGAGAGTGAGGATGGAGAGAAGAGCAGAACACAGAAAATAACAACCAAGACTGTGACCATTCTTGGAGGTAATAGTCTGCCAGAACTTACCACTTACGACTGGTGGAGAGAGAGTGAGATGGAAGGTCGTTGTCATTCCTCCTGTTCAAGACACGGCTACATAACCTAGCTGTGGATTGTGATCTTACAATTCATTTTAGTCCTGTATTCTCCAGCTTCCTCTCTCTTAACCCAGCACAACCCTCTTAAAACTTAAAATAAGTTGGCTATAGTATGTGTGTGTGTATGTATGTATATAAGTTCTAAAGCCATGAGAGACCATACTATGGCCCACTCAATACATCACATGCATAAATAGGTGCGTTTCTGTTGGGTTTGATACAGTCATGGTAGAATTTAATTATGATCTCATCAATGTCTCTCTCTTGTACGATCGCAGTTTTCCATCCTCTCTCTCTCTCTTCACAACTATTTCAGATCAACCGGGGACGTTAGAAACGACCACAGTCATTCGTGAATGGCAACGATGACAGGGCACCCTCCCCCACCCCGAGGGTAGTCAGAGCGTGGAAGGTTCCCCTCGAAGGACTATTTCCTCTTGCTGTCCAAGAAGAAAAAGAAGTACCGAACGCCATCATTCTTGTCAAAGAAGAAGAAGGACAAAAAGGCGGAGAGCTAGAGGAAGAATCGCTACTTTTAAAATGACAAGTCAAATTTCTTTTCATAAGTTTGTTTGTGTGGAGAGTTGGTTGGAATCGTTAGTAAGCAGTCCTGTTAGAGTTCAACTGTCCAACGCTGTGAGAAGAAGAGGGGGCCAGCATATTTCCCATGTACAGATCACAATAATCCTCCCTCCCCTCTTGTTATTACGATTTTATAATATTTTTTTCTCTCTATGCAAGTACTATGTTTGTAGACGCATTATAACAGCTACATGTAAGTCAAGTATATGCCTACTCTGTGATGTGAGACGCTTCTCTCGAATTTCCACGGCTACGGGAAGTAGTCAGGGCAGAGGTCAATGTTATAAATATGTCCAGTTTTTTGGTCTTTTTTTTTGGGCTTCCCATTATATGAGTTATTTGGGTTGTGTTAAATAGTGAAATTAACTCTAGACTGGATCAGCATTATGTTCCAGGGGAAAGTTTTCTCCCTCTCTTTATTATTTTCCCCCTTACATTTCACTTAAATTTTAGGCTAACAGGATCGCAGATTGTACACGGTCTATTTACTCCAGTTGCATAAAGTAACTTTTTGGTATAGTACATAATATCATGTATTTGTTGGAACAGATTTTAAGCATTGGAGTCGTATCAATTTCCTTGGTTAGCATTTTGTGTAGATATGTATGAGAATGGTGCACATAAAGGCTCCTTCCTTCCTTCTTGCATTCCCGGGTTCCGTAACCAAACCACGTGTTGGTTCGGTTTGTGTGTTTCCCTGAAATGTTATTCTCATTTGTATATATTTTTTTTAACCTATCTGAATGTTTGTTGTTAATATCATGTTGTGAAGAGAAAGTTTGTCTTTTGTTTCTGTTTCGAGGCCAGGTCACAGTGATAGAAATCATGATAGCTACAGCTCTTTGACAAACTGTTTTCCATATTTGAAGGATAGTTTTTTTTTTCCGTTTTTTTTCCTTCTTTCTATTGGCTTTGGATTATTCAGACCTACTTAAAACTTAGTTGTTGGAGTACCTTAGTAAGTGCAATTTAAAAAGTATCGAAAACAAAACAAAAATAAGGTAATTATCATATTTGTCTTTGTGTAATCTATGTCATATATATAGAAATATTAAACTGTGTTCTGTTTTTTATTTAAAGTCGAACACAGAAAAAGCAGTGAAATACGGCTACCGGTTGTTAAAGTATGAAGTCTGTTAGCCCGCTGTTGACTCGTTATTTGTATCTAGTCTTGATCTTGATTTATGAAAGGTGTAGCTATGATGATGATGCAGAATAATATTTGCCTGTAAACTTCAAATGCATTTCACAAGTTTAAAAAGCTAGCATGGGGGGGTGTGAACAAACCTGTAGTTATGCATGCTGTGATTTGATAACAAGGGAATAGCTATCTTTAGACCACGAGGAAGTGTATTCCTGTGTACCTCTGGGCGGGTTCAGTGACAGGGCTGTACCATTGTCCCGTGGATAAATGGAACAGTCGTACCAAGGGCCAAAAACTTGGCATTGTGTCCACATGGTAAACATGTACAACTTAACAATGATCAGAGGCCACCCCAGGAACAGATGTTCATTGGGATATATAACTATTGGTGTTATGGCTATGAATATTTATTAGCTGATGTTAGTTTAGTGCAGTGCTAATGAATATTCATGAATTTGTATTGACATATCAAAGTATTCAGATCAGCAGGAAGAGAGCAGCCAAGTAGAAAACATCCCATTTCATTCAACAACTTTCTTGGTATTTTGCCTATTTTGTGAGGTTACCATGGTGATGTTGTTGCAATGACTCATTCTACAGCCATTGTGTGTATGACGGGTGATGCCTTATTAAGAGATTTGTAACAATAGCAGAGGTTGAAGGGAAATATTACAAATGGAAAGTGGTAGTATTTATAGACAAGTTTGGAGCAAATTATGTTCGTTACAGATGTACTGAAACTACAAGCACAATGAATATTCATGTCATATATCAAAATTAGCATGATTCCTATGCCTGATTTTCCATGTTGCCGTCACGTGAGCGTTCGTGTTTAATGGAGGGTTTGCAGTCACCATGGGAACCGATACCCCAGGGATTGTATAGTCCATGCATGTAGTTAGCTTAACTAAAATTTTTGGAAAAAGATTCTTTGCACAGAAATATGAAAAAAAAATGGGAAAAAAAATGAGAAGGTGAAGTGAGGTATAACTGCAAGGCTGTAAAATGATACAAAGTTCATGAAAAGTTTAAATTGAGATAAAAAGTTGAATGTATATATATCCTGTATGGTAGTTAATTAGTGTTATGTAACCAAATTTGAATATTGACATAACGAAACCTAAAAATGGTTATAGGAAAGTGAATGATGACGGTCAGAAACGCTGTTAAGAAATTGCCATGGTATTAATCGTGACGTTGTATTTGTACGGCAAGATCACCCAGGTCGATCTGAAGTGTTTTCTTTTTTCCTTTCCAGAAAAGAGGTTCTGTTTTGTGAAGCGTTTGGTTGGTTTGAAGAGAAGACTTCTGATCGACTCTTAACCCCAGGCAGGGGAGTGACAGGGTCTTCTCTTTTCCAATATTTATAGTTTTCGGACAAAATTTACTGTTACCCTAACCTTTCTAAACTCGGAATTAATTTTCAATCAAAACTGATGGGGCGGGGGGGGGGGGGGGTAATATCGTGTTCCGCAAGAGGTGGAAAAATAAACAGGCATTCCTGAAATCCCTTTTCTTTCCGTGTTTATTTCTTGTCTGTCTCTCTCTCATTTCTAGTTGTAGAAGAAAAAACAGAGAGCGATTTGAGAACTTGTCTGGTCCTTACAAATGGAACTGGAAGTTGACCTTGCCTAACATACCCACACATACATATAACAGGATGTTATGAATAATCTGACAGACTAGTTTGCCAACAAAATTGTTTTGACAAGACAGGATGATATTGCAGTCGATATGAAAGGTAGATATTTCTCAAAAATCGTTTTGCCCTTTGAAAGGCCTTGTAACTAAAACAATAGGTCTACTACACCCTTTTAAGCCAATTGAAGCATTCTGTAATGTGTTTTGTAATGCATAATACAACCCAGCCCACCCCACCCTTTCCTCCCCAACTTTCAGTAGAACAATTTTGTCAAAAATTAGAACCTTCTAAACCATAAAAAATCAAGATGACAAACAATGGTTTGATTTGACAGCTTTGAAATCACGTATCACTGGCAAGATGCGCCGAGCTCACTCGTACGACAAAGTCGATAAATGTGTATTTTTTCTGGTAGTTCGCGACACGCTGTTTACGAATCTGAAGGTTATTTTGGAATTGGGTGTTGTGTGGGGGCGTGGGGGCAAAAAACCTGATTTGATTTTTTCCCCAAAACTGACCCAAAATCGGTTTCGCCCAAATGACGTAACATGGAGTAATCGATGCTCAGGAGCCCAAATCTGCAACTCCCAGGTCCATATCTGCTTCCGTTCGGGGGATACGTGGTCCCAAAGGACTAGAAATACGTGTTCCCTATAAGTGCACAAATTGGAAAACCCCCTCTTTTCAGCCCCCTCTCTTGTCCTCTCTGAAACACCCATCGACATTAAAATTGGACGTGGAGTAGAAGACACCCTTGTTTTTGTTATACACTAATTTCGTGTAATTATCTGACCGGGAAAGGCTTTTTGTCTATAGATTTCTATTTTTTTCATAAATCATAAATCAGTTCCCCCCCCCCCCGCACGCCCCCACACAACACCCAATTACAAAATATACTTCAGATTCGTAATCAGCGTGTCGCGAACTACCAGAAAAGATACACATTTATCGCCTTTGCGACAACAAGTTTTTTTCACCTAAAAAAAACCGTAATCGGTACGTACCCCTTGCAGTTTTTGCCAAAACTGACCCATTTATTCATAAATGTCAAGATAAAACTCAAAATGACAAACAAAGGTTTGATTTGACTGCTTTGAAATCACGTATCACTGGCAAGATGCGTCGAGCGCTCTCTTATGAAACTTCTTTCGCTCAGTTTGCAACAGAACAATAGAACAATAGAAAAACTTTTAGGGGCAACAAAAGATTTTAAACCTTTGTTCGTCGTAAAAGTTTTTCGGTCTTATTTTTGCAAGTTTGAGGTGCAAAAACTTGGTGTCGCAAAATCGATAAATTTGTATCTTTTCTGGTAGTTCGCGACACGCTGATTACGAATCTGAAGTTTATTTTGGAATTGGGTACCAAAAAGAGGTACTTTTTTAACTTTTCAGACAAAAAACCTATTTTTGGCGCAAATAAAAATTGTCAAAAATTGACCCAAAATCGATTTAGCCCAAAAGACGTAACAGGGAGTAATCGATGCTCAGGAGCCCAAATCTGCAACTCCCAGGTCCATATCTGCTTCCGTTCGGGAGATACGTGGTCCCAAAGTACAAGATAGAAATACGTGTTCTTTATAAGTGTACAAATTGGAAAACCCCCTCTTTTCAGCCTCCTCTCTTGTCCTCTCTGAAACACCCATCGACATTAAAATTGGACGTGGAGTAGAAGACACCTTTGTCTTTGCTATACACCAATTTCGTGTAATTATCTGACCGGGAAAGGCTTTTGTCTATATGATTTCTATTTTTGTTCATAAATCAGGTTTTTTGGCCCCCCTGCACGCCCACACACAGCACCCAATTCCAAAATATTTCTTTTATACGTGGCAAAATGCGTCGAGCGCCCTCTTGCGGCCTCGTTTTTGGTCAGTTTTTAACTTCAGAGGAACAATAGGAGAGCGAAAAACTTTTAGGACGAACAAAGGTTTTGAAATCTTTTGTTCGACTTAAAAGTTTTTCGCTCTCCTATTGTTCCTCTGAAGTTGAAAACTGACCAAAAACGAGGCCGCAAGAGGGCGCTCGACGCATTTTAATCTTTTTTTTTTATCTTTTCCTTCCTGAAGTAGAAATATTAAATACGAGCATTCGTTTACAACAGTCGCTGTGGCGCAGGGGTTAGTGCTCCGGACTGACAAACACTGTATCATGAGTTCAAACCCCAGTGAAGGCAGTTTTCCTTTTACTATTCTTATACCTCTTTCCTTCCATTATGAACCTTAAATATTAGAAATGAGCATTATTTCTCAACAGTTGCTGTGGCGCAGTGGTTAGTGCTCTGGACTAAGAGAGACAGACAACACACTGTCATGAGTTCAAGACCCAACCAGAGTCTTTTAGTTTTCTGTTCTTTGGAGCAGGTGGAAGTATAAAGGTAAGAAACGAAGGTTACTTTATTGGGAACCAAAATGGTGTGATCGGTTGTTCCATCTGCAATGATACTGAGCACCATGGGCTCAAGCCCCGGTTGGGCCGGTGAATTCTGTAAAGGGAGCTCGTCGGTACCCCCTCCCCCTGACAAGGCTCCCAAGCGACACCCGCATTTGCTGCCCCCCTCCCTGACAAGGTTTCCAAATGGGTGAGGCGAGTAGGCAACCACCCCCCTCCCTGACAAGGTTCAGTGGAGGTGTAAATATTTTACAAACAACCAACAACCAGATCTTTAAATATTGGAAATGCATCCTAAGGTAGCTGATAGACAAAAAAAGTAGGCATCACAACGTCCCTGGTTCAATTTCAACTCACCTCTTCTTTTTTATTCTTCCAGTGAAAGCACATGTTAAAAAAAACTCACCATACATTTTTCACATTTTCTCAGTTTGCAGCTTACAAGTAAAAAACAACCAAAACTTGCAAATAAACAAACTGTGTCCACTTAGTGACAACAAAATATTGCATCTATATCAAACCCCCCAAAGAGAGGAGTTTTAGCATTCTCTAGACAGGGGGCAAAGAATTGTGATTTTCTTGCCATATAATTTGCACAAAATCCCACTTGACTATCTGACTGATGTAGAGTCAAGTGAGTTAACATTGGTTCAAGAATTAAGTGAGAACCAGAAATGATCAGACAATTCAAGCTCCCTAGACCACAACAAGGTGTACAAACTCACTCTTTGGACATCAACCTATTCAGTCACTGAGAACGTTTTACAGTACATAAGTTTTATGGCCAAAAATGGTATAAAATCCAGAAAGAACAGTCTTCCTTTTATGTGAAATATAGACCCAAAGATGTTGAATATGTAGGAGCAAATGGACATTACCCCTTCAATACAATAAAATATTTTAATAACAAAGCCATCTAGTATATAGACTACACAGAAGAAGGCAACTTTTCAGACAGTCTGTTGACCCCCTTGAGACTCAACTAGTGACAACTGCCAGGGATCACTTGAGGTGTGCTTTAAGATCATCCAACACATGATTATCACTTCTGAAGCAGATATCATTTACCTGATTGACTGTTTATACATTGTTCAAGGTTACTTCAGACCTATCTGTAATTTGAGCCACTTCAAAAACTAAAACTGAAGTTGACCAAATTATGTTCACGAAAAGGAAATGATTGCAATGGAGAACTCACAGTGGGGGCGCCATCATACCAGGTGTTCGATTCATCCGACCTTAACTTTTGGAGTTATTAAGGTGGTCAGAATTTGACCCTAAGTGACCTTTTACCTCTTCATTGAACATTCAGCTCTTGCACATTTCTGAGCATGAGGATGTCGAAAAGGATTTCAGGCTTTTGGCAGCTGATGACTCCAATTTACATTTCACCTCTTAACAGAACTGCTAAAAGTGTAATGCTCAGTGAGGGGGGGGGGGAGACCTACCATCAGCTATGACATTTTACAGATGCTACAGATGTTCACTTAACTCGACTACAAGGTTTTTGTATTTTGGCCGCTGATGACCTCAATTGACCTTTCGGACTCCGCTCAATAACTGGAGCAGCCAAAGAAATCAGTGCTGTAAATTTACATCCTGATTTTCATAAAATTCATGCAAGATATGCTTGGTGAGTCATCCCGTTTACAAGTTGGAACATGACATAAACATACGTTTACCTGCATACCATACAGTGGCATACACGCCGAGATTCCTTTTTGCATTTTGGCTAGAAATCAATCAAGCAAAGATTCCTGGCCTAGGATACTTATAAATTCCTCTCTTCTGAATTTACAGACTCTTTATGCATTAGATTATCCTTTAGCATCATCACATGACCATCTTTAACGAAAAACCTTTTATAATTTCCATCTGTAGATCTGAGAAAATTTACAACACGATACCCTTGAGAAGAGCACTTTTGAAAACATACAAGAGAGATAAAAACACCGGTATTTTAAGGTGCAGGGCAGAGATGGTCTTATGGTATTGCAGAAGTATTTAAGACTATGCATGAAATATAGATAGATTCCTCCAGAAAAAAAATTCTGCCAAAATGTTCCTTAAAATTTAGGAAAGCAGTTTTTCAAGTGTTTTAAGTACAGCTTTCATAACAGTATTTTCCATTTTATCTCTTGCTACTTCAAGGAAAAAAAACTGCATATTCTTAGTGCTTCAATATTTACACACATGGTCATACAAAAAAAAAATAGAAAAGCTTACATATATATAACATATATGTATATATATACTTATATCTTTTATGAAGCTGCAACATCGGTGGCTCAAAAAGTTTGTGATCCTGAAAGTTCAAGACCGGCAGGACTATCTGGTAGCTGGACTAAATCACTTTCAGATTCTTCTTCAACTTTAATCCTATTTCTAATCCCTCTGAAGGAAACTTCCATCGGCTTGTGTTTTTGGATTGATGAAGCGTTCGGCACTTCGCTACCAGAAATGGAACAAACTTTTCTGTCTTCTTCTGCCTTCAGGAGGTTATAGTCTGGTAAGCCTTTCCTGATCTGTTACCAGTTAGACCGTACTTTACTCGGAGATGAGATGGAGGCTTTCATGTCCATAATGAGACTAGAGAAGGGATCTGAATCAGCTACAGGGGCTTGAGATTCCAATTTATTGTCTCTGTCTGATGTTTCGTCATCTTCCCAAATCTCTTCTGGAGGTCTCTCGGGGAGCTGTTCCATGGTGGACACCATAGGTGGTTCTGTCCATAAAAGAGTATGAAAGAAAATTACTAGATAGGAATACACAAGCCATGTAGACAAAAGTACTGTACTCTGCATAAAGTGTAGATCATGCATGTTTCATTTGAAGACTCGAATGAGTCATGGATAGCCAATAAATTTAAGGGCGAACACTGACTGCTTTGGGTGATGGGAGGGGGTGGGGGGGAGTAAAATTTTCTTGGCGGGAGGGGGTCAGAGCCACAGACAGAGATGTAAGAACATTTAATGATTTCCCTAACTTATGTAATGTCAGAATGTCAATTTTTTTTTCTTTTTATAACCCATCTACTAGTAACATGTCTAGTATATATTGTTGTATCAACTACAGTAGTTACAGAATACTATTATGAAATGTAAAAAAAAAATTGTAAATAAAAAGGAATATATTACAACATGAAGGCCAAAAGTATTTGAGTTGCAATAGATTTACAAGCCACTGTATATTACAATGGAAAGACATGAAGGAAAACTTCATAAAAAAGATGACTTTAGAAACAAACCTCAGTTAATTTGTTGTCAAAAAAAAACTGTTGAAAAACAGTGCTATCAGGCCAGGTTGGATTTTTATGCCAATTTTAATTTTTGAGGGAACAACCCTTTAACTTTCCGAGGTACATGGTTTAGAGTGACAAGACTATTTACAGTAGTCTAATACTTTAACCATTAAGCTCAGTTCCTCAAATCCAACACAAAATCACAAAAAGAGTTTTACCTGTCTCAAATGACATGTTTACAGTCAGTGGTAGTACAAATTTGTCAACTTTTGGACAGATGGTGTTTAATTTTTATTCCATGGGTGCAAGGGTGTTGTTGTTTTAATATCAAGTTAAAGGAACATGCTTTGGTTGAGTGAGTTATTAGAATTTATGTAAAGCAATGGGTTAACATTAACATTAAAGCCTGTACTAGAAGAGCTGATATCATCAAGTTAGCCCTTTAAAGGAACAAACCAAAGGTTTTGCATATTTTAACGGTGAATAGCTTGAAACTGGATCAGCAGTGTATGAGTGTAAAATCTCAAATTAACCTTGTTCTGGTGGACTACGATATTATTGTGTCTTAAATTAAGCCTACATTTTGTCATTTAGGTAGATACTGAAGAAGTGACGGATATGAAGTCATGCTGTCGAGGAAGGAAACATTTCTTTTACAATTTTATATTAATTCTTATTCTCATTTCATTATCTGACAATAACACGGATGGATAAATGAACTACATCTCTAACCTACCCATAATCAGAAAGCAAAGCCATGATTCAAAGTGGAGGGTGGAGTGGAGGCAATAAGTAAGTGTTTACTATTGTGAATACAGGTGCTGAAAGTTTCTCTATTTTTCTATCATTATATTGATGATAATACTAGAGTTTCTGTTAATGGAAAAAAAAATAACAAGATTCTCTCTGGTAAACAGAGTAACAGAGTTTGGAGTGGGTTTAGTGGTACTGGATATGTGTTTTGGTGGGGTTACAGACAAAATCTAAGAGATGGGGAATCTAGGTCCCACCCCTGGCTGCATCCAAAACAGCAAAATACTAAGTAACTAGGTGTTTATTAACAAATAAATTACAGGTATTTAATTGAGATGGAGAACAACACACAATAACTGCAATGTCCCTAAATATTCCACTAAGACCAGCCCCCTCCTCTCCCATCCTCCCCGACCAATTCTCTCCTAGTCTCTTTAAGTGTAGGGTTTCCAGAAAGAGTTCTGACCATCCGATGTTAATATTGTTACACCCTTTTCAAGATTTTCCCCTTAAATATATTTATATCTTTGGGATTATAGAAAAAAATTATCACTGAATAGAACAAAGCATTATTTGTCAAAACAAACAAGACACAATGCACATACAATTTAAGGGAACACCCCCCCCCAAAAAAAAAAAAAAATCATGCACAGTTGCATATGGCAAAACTAATGGCAGGTATAATATCATTTCCAATACACTAGTAACTGCACAGCTACTTTCATGATGGGTTAAAAACAAGCAATTTGCTTTGCGTGAATACTTATTCAGTTCTCTGAAAAAGGGAATGTGCTTGATATCCTTACAATATCCACCAAATGTACTTTACACTGAATCTGAGGACAAGGAAATAAACTTGATGTATTCTTTAACGTTCGGACTCTGTTGGACTCCATCGCCTTTGGTAAGACTGAATATTACTAAGTGATATTTCATCACGGTTAGGGATACTTCCTTCCCGGGGTGGGGTGGGGTTGGCGGGGACATAAAATTTAATAACTGCACTCATTCAATACAAAAACTTGGTATCAATTCCATATAAGTTAGGTAACATCTTCGCTTACGAACTACCACAAATAAAACATTTTAACCAAATTTAAACCTGATTTATGCTTGACACTCCTGCTACTCGTGCTCAGGTGTATTTAGCAGCGAAGTAATTCTTTGTACGCAGAAACGAATGAAACTTGTCTAATATGTTATGGATCTTAGCATCTTTTACGATTACAACATAAGACAAGATGGCAATCCATGGCATCTGATCTCTTCTATGATGGAATGGATCTACAATGAACTTTGACCTTGACCCTTAACAGCTGCATAAGTTCTAATTTAAAATTTGTCCCATTATAGTCTACATATTTTGTGGTTTAATGACTTTTTCCAACATACTGACAAGCAGAAAATGGCTACAGTTTCTGGGTATTTGACCTTTTACCTATGACATTTAAACCAATCACCCGGCCAAGATCAAGGTTTACAGTACATGGTCAGGCACCTAAAACCAAGTTTGAACCTGATCGGACTTACAGTCTAGGAGTAGTTCACGACACACTCTTTTGCACAATTTAGAACAATTTTAACTTTAACTCAATTGGCCTGTTAACTACAAGCCTCAACAGCTAAATCTGTCTTGTTTTAAACTTTGTCTCTTCAGTCTCTACATATAATGCCTTTGTCAAACAAGTTGGCATGCAGAAAATGACTAAAAACCAATTTTTAGATTTCTTGACCTTTGACCTCTTCAATTGACGTCATCAATCACGCAGGCATGAGTTCACATGGTCAGGCACCCACCCACCAAGCTTGAACTTGACAGGACTTCGGGTCTAGGAGGAGTTTGCGACAAACTTAATTTTGCTCACTCACTCACTCACAAACACACCCACCCATCCACCCACCCGCCACCCACGCACACACACACACTCACATTTCTGATGTGGGTTGAAGTACAATATCTCATCTCCCTATACATTACATGAAGGGAGATGAGATCAAAACAAACTCAACACAAAGTCACAAACAGTTCTGCTTTACAGCAAGAAATAGAAAGTGGTCTACTTTAGAATGCACCGTGCAGTTTTCAGTACAGTCAACTGTTTAGAGTGTAAATTTAAAAATCATATCGTTACAAGCAACTTATTTTAGCCGCCCACCCCTCCTCCACTCACCACCACCCCAAATCGACTTCTATTTACCTTCCCAATCCTTTACAACTTGAGATAGTTTAAAATGTCGTTTAAAAGAAACATCGTTACCTTTCAACCAGTTACATTTATGGTAAGTAAACATTCAGTTTGGGATTATCCAATAACTTGTCTCAATAAAGTACATTGCATTTACTTTTCCCAGTCAGTTTCTTATATTTGAATTGTTTTACAAAAAGAATAAAACAAAGATAATATGATGCCAGCTGACTAAACCTTGGTTCAAATAAAACATGTTTAGTGAGTGAAACTTACTTATGACTGGTTAAAATGTCCCTGTAACTATCGCTACCACTGGACTCCGTGTTCAGAGATGAGCCATGCTTGTCCTCGGACTGAGCCGTATCTCCTAAATTTTCTATAGCGACCTTTTGTGGGGAGAATAAACTGCAGCGGAAGATAAAAGAAAAGAGAACCAACAATGTAGACAGACAGGGTGAAAGAAGAACAAACAAAATGCACTCAATGAACGTCAGGAAGCAGGTCGATGGCGAAATACCTCTTGTGGTAATGGGCTTAAAAATTATCCATCACTGATAGCAACAACTGTGGTATGCCCTTTAACCATTTCAATGCCTTAGGTGCCCTCTTGATGATCCTACAACTTTATCATCTAAGTCAGGGCTCTAAGACTGTCCAAAACTCCAGCCAAATTTTCGCCAAGAGCCAGAAAATACTGAGCAGCTGCGGAAAATGTTAAGGTTTTGATGTACAGTTTAAAAAAAAACACTGCAAGAAAAGTTGCTCTTAAAATTCTGCCAATTCTACATGTTTTTTTCTCACTTTGGAAACCATGCCCCTTGGTGCCTTTTCACAAGTGTATGTCAATAGCCTTGTTTTCCTACTAAAACTAAAAAGTTGCCGTAGTGCCCCTGCCATATTATGAAAATCAAAGACAATTTCTAATTCTCTCCTTGAAATAGTGGCTGTGCCCCTCCGGATTCCTAATTTGAGTACATAAATTAACTGGGTACTTCGGTAAAATTTGTAATTGCTTATGCAAGGCACCATACTGCATTAAATAAAAGCTTTCAGTATATAAATATCTCTGCATCCTACCCTGTTGGTTTCTGTTACTGCTTATTGTTGCTCCATTTACTGATACTGTTAAATTAACAAACTACTTATTATTGCCTTTTGTTTTCCAAAATATTCTATTTTGATTATTCTCATGTGCAATTACTCCACCGTAATGTTCAACTACAGTAGTAGCAGTTTGGTCTAACAGTTGTTAAATGGATTCCAGAGGGGTGAGAAAGGTAGGGATTTGGGACAGGTACAGTGACAGGACTCACAGGAGTAAGGATTGGGGAGTACAACAATTACAGCCCATCATATATGGAGGGACTACGCCTACCTGCGGAAAGAAATATGATGTTTGTCCAGACGAAGGACAGATTTATCCTCTAAACTTCACAAATTAGGGAAAAGGGCAGTAGAACATTTGAAAGAGCTATTTGCATTAGAAAATAAAGGAATGTCTATGAAAACCTCCACAATTCTGGAAGGATACAAAAGCTTCTGAAACCCTACTTCTCTTGTCGCTTGCACCATTGTCCCTGCACCCCACCACCTCCGTCCTTTCACTGCAAATCACATGGACCCATGCAATAAAATGCTGCTATTTTTGCCACGTACAGTACCTGGATAGATTTATAAGAATCAAGACAAAACATTGAGATCTAAAAACAAAAAACACCACCTTTATTGTTCTACTCCACCTTTTGACCTTTTGACATGAAGTCGAATTCCCATATCATGACATCAAAAAAAATATGCCTCCCAATAATAAAGTTGATGTGATTGCCATCAGAAATGTTTGAAAGGAATGAATGTTTGAAATGTTTCTAATCCAATATGGGGAGTTTTCAAGCCACAGCAGCGCAAAGTTTTGGTATTTTGTGGTTTTATCATTAAAATAGCCCTTTTGACAACTATTTCGTTTATAATTAGCGCATTATAAATCTTAGTTATCATTAATCATTTTTTAATTATCATTAAAACCATATAATACCAGCGTTTGTGAAAGGTATGCGTTACAAACTGTTTCAACTTCAAAGTGTCCCAGATGTTGAAAAGCCCTGATAGTATGTAGGCCTACTTAATTTATCAATAGAGTAATATCATGCTAGTACACTGTTGAGTCGGAAAATAAATGTGAACAACCATTTCTTGTGAGATAACGTGTGGCGTGTGTGCGGAAACACAAGTACCAAAACATACCGGTTTTTTTTTTTACTCATTTAGTAAGATAAAGAAAGCTAAGTGCTAAGTATTATTTTTTTCCAAATTTGGATTTAAAGTTATCCCTTTGACTTCTGCATGACTAGCACTACATATTTCAATGTTCAATTTGGAATATTTTACTCCCATTCACAGCATATCAGCACAGGCAGTCCAAGAGTTAACACATTAACATCTTCATGAATGCCATACGGTTCTGACACAACCAAACTTTTGCCGCATGCTCTTGCGTGCCTCACATACCTCATTAATATGGACAATTCTTGTTTGGTTATTCATCAAAGTCAATCAACCATAGAGATGCAGCCGTTGAAGATTTGACTGAACGCCGAAACGACCACAGCAGCATGTACTACTACTAATGGTATGTACAGTATTTCAGCCACTACACCCCCGCAATCATCAGGCCCTAGCTGCAGGTACTACTACTAATTTGACATGTATTACCACTACTACTAATTTGACATGTACTAGGCCCACTACTAATTTGACATGTATTACTACTAATTTGACAGGTATACTACTACTAATTTGACATGTACTACTACTACTACTACTAAATTCATGTGTGTTACATCTAACTTGACATGTACTACTACAGATGTCAATACACTGGGGCGCCTTGTGTGACAAAACTATACGCCAAGTACATTGATTACTTCTCATATATTATGAATAAATATATATATATATTATGAATATATATATATATATATTATGAATATATATATATGGTAGTTTGTATATATATATATGTATATATATACATACATACATACATACAGTACTGCTCACGTATAACTCCGCGTAGACGTATACTCTACGTTTATCTACGCGATTATACGATGTTATACGTTTCATTACGCAACTTTCTATGCGGTGTCTACGATGCGTCTTCCCGTGTCTAGGCGGCTTAGGGCTTCGCTCTAGTTCCCCTGAATGGGGATTATACGTACAATCTCGTATAATCTGTAAACGTAGGGTTTTCGCAGCCGCTTTGCATAGCAGAGCTTCTATGGGTTAGAATAAACTGTGATGAAGAAAAGAGTCGGTAAACTCAGTATCGCACCAAGCCCAATTAATGACTTTACAAAATATTCAACCACAGAGTTAGCATATACTTAAGCCGATAAGAATAGGAGTAACAAAGAAAACAGCGCTACTAGGAGCACAAACGATCGATACAATCAGTGCAAAAACTTTAGCGAGGAAACTATATTAATTACGACAATGTGCCCCAGTCTGTTCCTATGTATACGAGTTCCTCCCGTTAGGCATTAAATTGAATGTAGGTAACAATCTATGAGAACTAGGTAGGCCTTGGCCGATCCTACCTCTTAACCTTCATCAAAAGATACGCCGTATACACCTCGCAAGAAAACCACGATAACCTTCAATGAAAAAACAATATCTTTGCACTTGAATATCTGACATCCCCCAAAATGAAATGATAAGGTTTAGACCCAGTACTTCTTAATACATCAAGAGATTCCAATTACTAGTCAAAAATATTTTCTGAAAAAAAACCTTACAATATTTTTCACAAATATTCATGCTTAGATAAGTGCTTCTTCACAATCAACGAGCCGCCCCGAAATTCACTCCGCTTACGTAAAACTTCTATATATATAACACATGGAAAAACCCAAGGTTTTACACACATGATTCCCATTGACATTGGTCACAGAACATAAGTAGGTCATCGACATTCGAACTTGCCCAAGTTCATCACACCATGGGAACGACACAACAAATTGAACATGATTGTACATTCTCTCGCCATCTGGACGCCGAGTGTAAATTTTGGTGTAATATGCAAATTATTAATGGTACTGTACTGCGAGGTTCAAACTTAACCTATTGCGACACACACAAATTTTGGGAAGCTTTTGTAGAAGTAACTTTTGTAGCAAATGTAAAGTACTGTAAGGTACTATAATTTATAAAAGATGGTTTTCTTCAGTTGGTAAGGAAAAGGGGTGTTTCGGTGAACTCAATCTCTTTTCTTTGTATAGTATTTGGATACTTAAAATGACCATGTACATGCAGTTTCTATTTCTCTTTAAGTTAGCTCTACTTAGCATTTTTATCCTTTGTGGATCTTTATTGGACAAAATACGAAATGTATTGTTTGACGCCAGTTTTTAACGGTAAGCATTTTTTAAATTGTTGACTAAGCTTCAAATCCATTTTCAAAAAAGTATGTGTTCATGAAGGTGTTATGAAATCGACATATAGCTACTGTGGGGTAGGAAAATATTAACTTAACCACATTAATGAAATTTGTTCTAACCAAATAAAATACATGTTTCTCGTACTGAGATCTGAAAATAAAACGGGCGGCCATTTTTCTTCTTTTCATGCGCTAATACTAGTTTGGAATATGTGGCAACCTTTACAAAATAATTTTTAAGGATAGCTTAGATTTCTTGTAATCCGAACAGAGACTTGGGAATCAGGAAAAAGAGGCACCTTGTGCGAATGAGAAACATGGTTTGTTTTTCACCGGCCCTGCTTCAAAGTTGTTGGGTGGAAGTTGTTTTTCTTTTCATTCTGTTGGAACCAAAAGTAAATTATGTAAAAAATTGACTTCAAAATGTTGCCAACTATTCAAAGTAAACTTATACTCTGTGGAACATAACCTCTGTAACTGAAAAATAAAAATCGGGAAAAGAAACCTATTTAACGAAAAACAGTTATAAGTTCTATGCCGGCAAACACTTTACCTTCAACCTCATCGCTGCTAGGTGAATATCATGTCTTAAACTACGATTTAAGAAACGGCTGTTTCAAAAATCTCACTAATTCTTTTGGCGACTTTAATGTTATTTATTGAGCACAATAGCATTTCCTGCGTATAAACTCGTACAGGGATTATACAAGGTGTCTCCGCGGTGTGTAAGCGGCAATTTGTTTGTCAACAAGTTTATATGCAATTGTACGTTTTTATACGATTCTGTGCGGGTACACATGTCCAGTTATACGTGAGCGGTACTGTATATGGTATAAGCGTGAAACTCTGAGTAGCAATGGACTCTTAATAATTCAACGTTTATTACAATATATATATATCAATATATATATATATATATATATATATCATGCTCTACTTCGGTATTGAGCCCTCTCACCCTTGATAGTAGTTTAGCTATATTTTATAGTTTGGCTCCTGAACCTCGGTTGAGCACTCTACCTACTAACAGCAGTACGCATTTTTACAGCTAAGTATGGATCCATACAACACGAACTATTCGGGCAAGAACATTCCTTTGCCATCAACTGGAGAATACTTGAAAAGACTGCTAGAGATGACAGAGAAGCTGATAAATGGATGCGATGGAGAGCATTATTTTTCCTGGCCGACACTGACACCGATGCGAAAACGAGTGACACCAGCCTTGACGAGGACAACATCACCACCACTGATGCATACAGGCTAAAATTGAGACTTGCCCCACCACAAATCCCAGAGTTGGTCTCATTCGAGTTCGATATGCTGGAAATGGTCGAGAACATTAAGTTCAAGGAAGGGACGGAGAAGTTCCTGTCCGACCTCTAAAGAAATCTTCGTAGAAGCGAACAAAATCAGGAACATGTACAAGATCGACCCCACCGAATATGTTGAGTTGCTAAACTGAAAACAGTTCTCAGAATTACAAATACGCGGACCGCAACATCGCCACCAAAATAGACAATGAATACATAAGACTAGCTGAAAAATTAAAAATAGGTATCCGAAAAAATATGTGACAATCAAGGACCACAAAGAAAATTTCCAAAATAACACAAAATGCAGCCTAATAAGCCCAACAAAACCTGAAATGGGACGCGTGAGCAAGGCCATGCTTGACCGCATAAATGCAGACATACCACAAGCGTACTGGAATGGTTTAACAATTTACACGAAAAGAGCGGTCTCACCTTTCTGGTCTTTGATATTGTTGATTTTTACCCCTCGATAAGCAAGGATCTCCTACACAAATCTCTAGCATGGGCCAAAGCATACACCAGAATCAGTGATACCGAATACGAGACTATCATGCACGCAAGGCGATCTCTCCTTCACGATCACAAGGGCAAGCCTTGGGAGAAGAGAGACACGGGTAACCAATTAGACGTCTCAATGGGTGCATTTGACGGAGCAGAAGTTTGTAAATTGCAAGTGGGACTATTCATTTTGAACGACCCGGAGAAAAACCCTGACATCACTAGTTTGGGACTATACAGGGACGATTGGCTAGCAGTAATGAGGTCATGCTCAGGCAGCAAAGCAGACAGAATACGAAAAGCCCTAATCAAGATTTTCCATACATGTGGACTGAAAATCACTGTCCAAACGAACTTGAAAACAGTCAACTTCCTTGACGTCACTTTGAACATGAATACCGGCGAGTACCAGCCCTACAGAAAACCAAACAAGGAACCAATCTACATAAGCAAACACTGGAACCACACGCCTGCAATAATAAAGAACATTCCGTCAGCCATCGAAAGAACAGTCTCTAGTCTATCATCTAACCAGGACGCATTCAAGAAAGCAGCACCCACCTACAATCATGCCCTCCGGTCAGCTGGATACAACTATACTATCAAATACCAAAACAAGGGAAACGAAAACACCAAACAGAACAAGAAATGCAGGTCAAGGAAAATCACATGATACAACCCCCCATACAGCAAAACGTAAAGACCAACTTTGTGGCGGACTTCCTAAAACTCATCTACAAGCAATTCCCACAGACCAACAAGCTACACAAAATCTCCAACAGATCAACAGTCAAAATAAGTTACAGCTGTATGAGAAACATGCAACAGATCATCAAGTCACACAACTCAAAGGTCATGAAAGAAACGAGCCAACCCCCCCAGGAAAAGACATGCAACTGCCGAGAAGTAGATAGTTGCCCACTACGCGACAACTGCTTGGTTAATGATGTCATTTACAAAGCCACCGTCAATACACTGGGAAATTGTGACACAGTCCAATACGCACAAGTGGCAGTCCGGTCTATGCAATAATTGCATAGAAGAAAAGCTCCAAATTACCACCCTCAAAAGCAACATGCTCAACAAGAGTAGCGAGCTCATCTCTACCTGTAGACATGGCAACAGACACAAAAGGAAACCACCAAGCCGTGTCAAACCCAAACGGTAGTTCGTGGAATAGCGACCCATACTTTATTACGGATCAGTATGCCTGACGATCGCTGTACAACTACTTGTACAAGCGTGAAACTCCGAGTAGCAATGGACTCGTAATTGTTAACGTTTATTACAATATATACATATCTCTATATATATATATATATATATACATTAATATATACATATATATATATATATATATATATATATGCTCAGTAAAGATATAAAGAAGATCTCCTCTTCCAATAAGTTACTAGTTTTCGCCGACAAATCTAGGAACATGTACAAAATGGACCCAAACGCATACAACAAGATCCTCAGCGAAAATATAACGACAAAGTACAAACATGCAGACCCCGGTACTTCGGACAGCATATCCACTGAGTTCATCAAAATATCAAATGAGCTGGACATCTCTGACAGAATCGGCAAGTCCGTTGAAACCCCTGCATACATCACATTGAAAGATTATAAAGACGACTTCACCAGCCGCCCAACCTGCAGACTGATCAACCCATCAAAAAGCGAGATGGGCAGAGTGAGTAAGCACATGTTAGACCGCATTAACACCAACCTAAGGAAACGACTACAGGTCAACCAATGGCGCAGCACCCCTGCTGTTTTAGAATGGTTCTCAGCTCTGAAGGATAAAGCACACCTCACATTCATGATCTTCGACATCGTTGACTTTTATCCTTCCATCACCAAAGAGCTACTCAGCAAATCACTATCATGGGCCTGCCAGTATACCCCAATCCAGGACACCCAATATGCCACCATCATGCACGCCAGAAAGTCCCTCTTATACGATCTTGTGGGACGCCCTTGGGTAAAACAGGCCACCACAGATGCCTTTGACGTCACTATGGGCGGTTATGACGGAGCTGAAGTCTGTGAGCTGGTGGGCTTGTACATCCTTCATAAGTTAGGTGATCTCATCGACTCGCACGATATTGGCCTCTACAGAGACGATGGTCTAGCTGTACTCAGGAACCACTCGGGCAGCCAAGCGGATAGAATGCGGAAACTATCGTAGCAGCCTTTCATACCTTCGGTCTAAAGATAACCACCCAAGCCAACATTAAGACCGTTAACTACCTCGACGCTACGCTGGACCTATGCACCGGCACACATCCCCCATTCCGTAAGCCTAATGACCAACCCATATATGTTCACTGCCTCTCCAACCACCCCCCGGCAGTCACCAAACGTATTCCAGAGAGTATCGGCAACAGGATCTCCACTCTTTCATCTAACAAAGAGATCTTTGACAACGCTGCCCCCATATACAACGATGCGCTCCGAGATAAAAACGAGGCTACATCGACCACCTAGTATACAACAACAGTACGGAGAGCAGCAAGAAGCTACCCAGAAAGAAACCCCGTACCAGGAACATAATATGGTTTAACCCACCTTACAGCCGTAATGTTAAATCTAATGTGGGGAAATTGTTTTTCAGACTACTCGCCAAGCACTTCCCGAAAGGAAATAAGCTCCACAAAATTTTCAACAAAAACAACGTGAAATTGAGTTACAGTAGTATGGGCAACATGCGATCAATCATCAACAGCCACAATAACCGGCTTTTAACACAAAACGAGCTTAGAGTAAGGGTGCCCCCTTCGTTATTGAGTGGAGCGTACTTAAGCATTCCAATACACGCATGCGTAGATCTGGTCAATGTAACCTTTGTATTGATGAGAAGCTTTGTATCCTCCTGTCCAAAAACCCGCATTTACTCAATAAGAGATCTGAATTCATCTCCAAGTGTCGCCACAATAGGCTCAAACCAATGAACCGTGCACGTAAGAAATAGGGTTCGTGTTCCCCATAGAATATATCCGCGCAGCGAGTATTTGTTCAGTTGTCTGACGATCGCCACCCCAAGGGCGTGAAACTCCGAGTTACAGCTGTACTTACCAAGGCATATACTTATTTATATATATATATATATATATACGCACAAGTAATTGCGTATTATATTCAAATTACTCATACACCTCGTATTTATAGGTTATGCATGACATATTTGCATAACATATATTTATAAATAGTAACTAATATATATGTTACTTTCATCATTAAATATAATTTTGTCCGGCACGGCTTTCCGTATGATGAAACGTTCGGTGAGCTCATTAACATATATATATTATATATAATAATAATAAAAATAAGCAAATATTTATAGAGCGCTTTATGCAAAGGCCTCAAAGCGCTTAAACAAGTACACAAATATGCAAGTCAAATCACTGTAAATTTTTGGAATAAATGAGTTTTTAAGAGACGCTTACAACAGTCAACCGATGGTGCATTGCGAATTGAAGATGGTAGATTGTTCCAGAGATGAGGTGCAGCAGAGATGAAGGCTCTTTCTCCATAAGACTTTGCGTTTGGGGTATGGCTGGTGGCAAGAAAACACTTTGTAGACGAGCAAAGTTGGCGTTGAGGATGATACTGAGGAATTAAATTTGTAATGTAACCAGGGGCAAGGGAGTGTTGTGATTTGTACGTTATGAAGAGGAGCTTATAAATTGACCATTGTTTTAATGGAAGCCAATGGAGTGATAGAAGCACTGGAGATATGTGATCATGACGCAATGAACATGATATTAACCGGGCAGCAGAAGTCTGAACAGTTTGACGTTTTTTCAGTGTAGAGTCAGGAAGGCCAAATAAAAGGGAGTTACAGTAGTCAAGCCTGGGCATTATCAAGAAACATGAAAGAAACGATATATATAAGACACTGGTTTTCGTGGGTGGGAGTATACAAATGCATGGACCGGGCGGCAGTCAGCAGTGCACGTGGAAGCATATACGAATCACTTTCACCCACATAGGGCCCCTCTAGTAACGCAGTAAATACACATGATGTTGAGGCATCTGCACACAACTATTAAATCAGC
Organism: Apostichopus japonicus; assembly: GCF_037975245.1. Taxonomy (NCBI): domain Eukaryota; kingdom Metazoa; phylum Echinodermata; class Holothuroidea; order Aspidochirotida; family Stichopodidae; genus Apostichopus; species Apostichopus japonicus. Next base: position 2,594,380 of record NC_092580.1, read on the forward strand.
ATCATTTCAAGCGTAAGCGAATATGATTTTTTGTCTCTGGTTGAAAGGTTAGCAGAGCTCATCGCAAAACAAGTTTTGCAGGTCGTTGGGGGAAGACAGGTCAACAGGTAATGGAATGCACGTTCCTTTTCATTTATAGCTTAATTAGTTTCAAGGTTGAGCCTGAACTTAAGAAGAGTTCCAAAGTTACTTGTTAGGCTCACTTTATTGTTAGTTGGGCCCACTAATAGTATCTGTCGAATTCAAGTCAGGTCTTGAGATAGTTAATCCAGGGTAACGTTAAAAAAATTGATTGCATCGGTAAACCGCTCCTCATGATTATTTCAGATTTCAGAGAGCTGTTTGGCAATTATACAGTGTGAGTTTATAGTATTAAACTGTTTACCTATTTTAGACTCACCATGTTTATCCTACCATGTAGTCTGTATAATATGTCTTCTTTCTCTGTCATAAGGCATTCTTTCTGCTTTTAGTCTTCCCTCAAGCACTAGTAACAGCCTTGGAATTTTGAACTTCTTTGGCCATTAATTCCTATTTTGATAGAAAACAAACAAAACACACTGTTGATTCTTCATAGTTTTAACTTATCAAATATAGTTTCTGTGATTCAACTTATGAAATTCTATGCTGACCGAAAGTATGGTAAAATAAAGTACTAACATGTTATTAAATTGTTTGTTAACAGGTGTTGGACTTCTGAAAATGATTCTGATTCTTATGCGGTCAAATAAAATGTCCTACACATAGACACACAATATTGCTCAACCAATTGCTGAATACTAGTCGGCATGATAAAAGGGTCTGTGGTAGTATACACCAATTAAATGCCCCAATACACACTTAAAAAAAAGTAATGTGATCCCTTATTCTAGACAGCTCTCACTAGCTAAATGCTACCCATACTGGATAGCTGACAAGTTGACCATTCATAGCACCCTCAATTTTCTATATCATATATACCATGCAGATTGTTTGTTTACTATGAGAGCCTGAAGTTTTCCTCACTTGTAAACAAACCTCTTTACTCAGCAGTAATCAATTTTTGTATGCTGTTCCAGGGAGGCCTAAAGTGGTCTAAACTTGCCTCAACTGACCCAATTTGTGTACCACTTGTACTTCCATTCTTGAACCATAAGAGCAAAGCCAAGAAAAACCAGAACCTGATTTATGACATATCAAAATATGTTATCCTGTTGCTTGTTGGCACTTTTTCAGAAGGAGAACACTTCTGGTGGATTGCTATAGACATTAATAGGAGTATGCCACCTTAAGTAACAGTTGAAAATTTTCAAACTCTGCTTAAACCTCCTTTTATGATAGTTTGAGAAGTTGTGACTTACATCATTTTTGTTTATCTCTGTCTATTGGGTGAATCTTCATATGGTGTCTCACACATGTTGTACAGTCTTTATGGATAATACAGTAATGAAGTCTGTACAAGTGGGTGCCCAATGGTTGACATATTCCCTGGTGAGATAAGAAGTCATTCCATCAGCATGACAGGCATCTACTGCATGTCTAAATTGTTCTTGGGTCCACAGAATGTGTTTTAAGTACAGTCCCTCAGTTTGGTGCTACTTACCCCCTCTGGTGGAAACTTGACACAAGTTGACCTTCTTCCCTCTAGAACTTTCATCACTCTCAGCATCCAGTAAGCATAAGCACTTAGATGTGGCCTAAAAATGAAAGAGAAAAATGTACTTGTTACTATGGCACTGCTTTTCAAAGGCACTTTGTCAGATTTTGGTGCAAATATTACTCAGGAGAGCTATGTACTAGCTGTGACCAGATCTATAATGAGGGCGCTGTTCAAACAACATTCCAAAACAGCTGTAGTGGATATAGTTTCTCAGTGTAAGTCTTGTTCTTGTATCATTCTATGTGCAGCTATTCAACTGCTTAGACTTCCAATAAATGCTTACAACAAAAAACAAAAAAAATAGTGGATAGGTCACTGGAAAATTGTTATATTTTAAGGATAAAAACTGATTATTATTTAGAAGAATGGGTAAAAGGAGAGGCATGTTTGGTAGGCATTCAACAACCTTTAAGCCAGGTAACAGGTTTGGTTTTACAGCTCATACAGCTGATGCCAACCAGACTGCCTAGCCCTTCTGATACAGATGCGACAACTAATTCCTCTTGCAAACCTGCTAATAAAATGCTCTGCAAGGAAAGTATAGAATGTAGTTAACTCACCACCTAAAGGACATGAGATATTTAAGGATATATTAAAGGATATATTAAAGGACATGAGATATTTTCAACTCAGTCACAACAAACCATGTTCTCAGGTCTAATAGGCACCATGCTGGTAAGCTCGATCAAATGGCTCATAATTGCATCATAATGTTTGCAGAATCTACAGGAAACAGGTTAGTAAACCGTTCAAGGCTTATTAAGAGTCTATCACGGTGCTATGATGACACACAGAGAGACAAGCAATGGATGTTGGGGCCTCCCTATATCTCTTTCTGGATGAATTTATGGGACTTGATTCAAAGGTTGAGTTTGGATGCATTCTCTGTAGCTACCAAAGTGAGCTCTTGCCCATCGACAAAGTTTTTAACTCAAGAAGAAAACCTGGCAAGACTTCTTCAGAACTAAACATTGCATTGCAGTCAGGCTTGCATCAGATGTCGATCAGTTCAAGTGCAGCTTGTAGATTGCTCAGCAGCATCTCTCTTCCAAGTCCTGCTGTCAGTACACTACAAAAGTCGGCTAACCAGTTTGACCTACATGTAATGAAAGAAATTAATGAAAATGATATGTCAGAAAAGGTGTGTGTAAAGGAGACACTGCAACTGCATGGCCTCTCAAATGACTCTCCATTTTTTGCAGAATATGATTGTCAATATAATAACCCTCTGAGTAGTGCAAAGAGGAAGAATCCATTTGTTCCTGCAAGCCAATGCAGAGATTCAGTTGTTGAGAATGTCACTATGGATAAATTTTGATTGGTTACCATCACAGTAACAAATTGTACTTAATTGGTGAAATGAAAAGAAGATGGGGTCACAAGGTACAATGTCCAGGCCGTGAGGGCTGTTCAGTAAAAATGCCAAAGTGAAAGATGAACAAAATGGTGGAAAGATTTGTGCATCCAAATTACTTACTGGTAAGAACCCACTAAAGGTCAAGTGCCTCACAACTGATGTGGATGGCAAGGCATGTAAAGGGTTCAGTAGTAATGGCTGCAGCTATACTCATTCTGAAACAGAGAACCTGTTAGACTAAGTACACTAATAAACAGGTCACTCCACATAGCAATGACTAAAGCAGTACTCTCCTCTGATATGTTACCTGCAAAAGCTGTGACTGAGAAGCACTTGATTCAAACATGCTTTGCAGAGGACTTGGCCTACCCTGTACAGGCAGAGGTGACTGATTGCAGGAGAGTCCTCAAATATGAACACTGTAAAAGTTGTGAAAGCTTTATCAACATGTTTGGACTGTCTTGCAAAGTGCTACAGTGGACATCATTCACATTGCCAAAGCATTCATTTGTATGCAAGGGGGGCAGGAAGTACAAAATTTACATTTATACCAAATGCTACAAAGAGTTCTCTGCTAATATCCCACACTGACAGCACACAACTAATTGAATTACTTGAGACACTCACCTGCAGCAAACCATCATGGTCCACCTGCTTTCAGACTTCCACTCAAAAAGCAGAGGGAGTCCATCCAAAACATAGCACCATATTTCACACAACAGTCAGTACAGGGACCACAGTTCCATACACATCACAAATAAAGGGCCTGAAGAGTTCATCTATAGCCAGGAAGACGAAGGCTGCAGGATTAAAGGTGAGCTCGAATAGTCTATGTATCCAGACTCTGAAACAGATGCAAAGAAAACAACAGTATGATAAATTACGTAAGAGAGGCAGAGCATACAGAAGGAGGAGAGCACAACTCAGAGTGAGAGAGAGAGTACAAGCTACATGGTAGAAATAAAAACATAAACCAGTGCCATCAAACTTGCAAGACCTGCTGTTGTTACACTGCGAGATTCTGCTGAGAGATGTGACACCTCCACACATAGGCTGTTGTGGCATAAGTGGGAGATGTAAAATGTTTGGTACTTCAAATTTGTTTTCTTTTCACCATACTTTTGAAGAGCATATATGCAAGAATGTGGACCCTGATGGTTTTTCTCTTAGCTGCCAGTGGTGGCTTTGTTACAATCACTGTTTTGTTTGACTCTAAAACATACATTATGCATGACAATCCCTATCAAAACAATCAGTGTCCATTTCTTGCATGATAAAGTAGCACTTGGACAAATGCAAAAAAACACAACTGAACACTCAACTATGAATGTAATACTTTACATTAGATTCCTAGTTGCCTCCATCACAATGGTTTATCATAATATCTACATTACTAGACAAATGTCCATTAACCACATGAGCTAAAATATTACCATTTAGTAACAAAGACAGCAAGGGACCTAGAATATTCAAATGTTTCTTTTTCCCACAAGCATTAAGTCCAAAGCAAATTTGCAGTGGTGCCAACATATTCAACTATTGTCTGCAAAACTGAAGTTTCATGGTTACTCTCACTAGCCATATGGTCAATAACTTCAAAATATTTGATTTTTTTTTAAAAACTTTGTGAATGTTTGGACAATCTTTCAGATCAACCCAATTCAACTAAATTATTTTAAAAGGCTCAATCTCTTTCAATATCAAGAAGTTTTGAGGCAAAAAGTTTCCTAAATTGATTAGTTCTAAAATTCATGTCAGCTCCATGGATCACTTATGTCAGATCCATTTTCTGGAATATCAGAATCATTATCTGGAATTTACAGTACTTGCCCACATCATTCCTCATAACCAGTTTCACCTACTACGAAAGTTCCTATGTACCTTTTTTCAGATGTTTCTAGAAAGGGTCAATTCTACATAACTCTTCTCACAACTGTTTATTCCACATCTATAAGAAAGGTTCTACTAATATAAGTGAATGAGGTGTAAATGCTTCAAAAGTTTATTGTACCTTCAAGACTGTCATGTGCATATGACATTTTGGGCAATTATATGTCAAATTCCACCTGTTTTCAGACGTTCTACATTTGTGGGAAACTGTAAAGTGCAAGCCTGCATTGCTGTACTGTGAAGCAAAGTGGTAATTAACTACCTGATTATGAGTAGGGCTCACTTATTAGGTCATTCAACATAATTTAATTGATTAAAATTACAATTCATTCTTCTAACTTGTAGTTTAACCATAAACTTGAAAAACAGCTTGTCTCTTACTAATTTAATCATACTGAATGTGGGGTTCCTCACATAGTTCATGATCAGCTGTCTGCTGCATTCTGTTCATGGAGTGTTTGTGTAATGTGGCTGAGCAAGTCTTGTCAGCCATGCTGTTGGAAAAGGGAAGATCACTGACGGAATAAATAAAAAGCAATTTAACTGATACTGTACAACCTTAAACAACTGTCGTCTGGCCGGTAAACATACTCAATTAACTTCCCTTATCCAATGGCATTGCTGGCATGCTCAGCAATGTTGCAAAGACAAAGAAGCTAAATCTAGTACTAATATTAGTAGGAGTCTAAGAGTAAGACTGAGGTGGCTTCTGAAGTTCTGCAATTACATACTCGGCACAAAAAGGCTACATTATGCTGGAAACTCGGTTTAACATCTACATTAACAATGCATGCATGCATGAAAATGTTTGGCTACACCACATCCATGCAAGTTTATTTATACTTGTGTAGGAATGTAGCTGCAGCCTAGGCCTAGTGTTTATATTCCAACTGTTATTCATTTGTTTAATTGTACGCAGTGTACGTTGTCGTCCTAGCCTAACGTTACAAGTAAAGTAGCCGGGTAGCATTGCAAGTAGGGAGTAAAGCATGCATTACCAGTGGGCATATGAATATAAATGTTCCAAGGTGAAAGTGCACATCCTGGATTTTCAGTAAAATATGCTGAGGTTGTTAGGCTATGCAATAATTGGTGTCACAGTCACAGCAGAAAAAAAAATCTGTACCAATTTGAAGTTGGATGCGGTCTCAGTCACGTAACGCACCGTCTTCATTTCAAGATGATTTTAAGGGGCGGGGTGCATGTTTGTGTTAGCACGAGCCAGACGTTTACCATTCGTGCAAATAATTTCTAGGGTGCAGTACCCCACCCCAATAGTGGCACTACATAATGATTTCACACTCTCCATGAGAATGAGAATTCAGCTTCAAAAGTATTTAGTATTGTGTTTGAAGAAATGGTTTCCCTTCCCTGTGAGTACCTTCCTAGCTGTGAGTCAAAAACAATTGCTCGGGCATTTACCATAGGAGATATAAACCCTGGTGCTTGTATATCTTATAGTATACAAATAATGAATGGTTATGAGTGCATTAGTTCAAATATTTCATGAGTTGAAAGATGGAATGTTCCATTCAACGAGGCGCAGCCGAGATGAATGGAAAAATTACATCTTTCAACGAATAAAATATTTACACTATTGCACGAATGGGAACCATTCATTATTTTTTTTTATACAACACCTTCAAATTTGGATATAATTGGATGTAAAATGCACTCATGCAACAGATTGTTTTGAACAGACAGGTTGGTCTCTTACCATTGAAAAAAGTGCTATCAAAAAAGTATAACACATGGTTCTATTTCATTAGTGCAATAGAGCGGATTTTGCATGCAATCGACGAGCAATTGACCAATCAAATGGCCGGAATACAATGAGGTGCTGTATAATATGAATATATATATATATATATATTAGTGTTTACACGGGTCCAAAAATCGGAAACCGGGTACCCGAGGGCCGTTACCCGTCGGGTATCCGGGTACCCGGAAAAAAATTGTTTACCCTCGCGTATCACGATTTTCAAGAAATTACATATTGGATGCTGTAATAAATGCATTACTATTCTCTACTGACAATGTTTTCATGTTCAAGTACGTAGGTGTACGATAAGGTATAAAACCTCCCTCAATAGTTTTTATTTGTTTCTGTTTCTTTCATTAACTTGTTAATAAATTATTTCAGTGGCGTAGGAAGGTACTTTTGAGTGGGGGGGGGGGCTGAAGACTGTTGGCCAGCCTGGGGGAGGGGTCTAAGGGGAGGGGGTGTCCCCCTCCCCTTTGGAATTTTTTTGCATTTCCAGGTGGCTTCAGATGCAATTTGGTGCAATATAGCACACTTCAACACCCACTCCATTTTGTAAACTTAATTTTGTATTTTCACCTGGCCTTAGATGCAATTTGGTGCTCCAAATTTTTTTTCTCATTTGGAAATGAAAAAGGGGTTTTCTGACTTGCGAAGTGGGGGGGGGCGGAATGATACTTCCGCCCCTCCACATTTTTCACTGGGGGGCTGGCGCCCCCAGCCCCCCGGTTCCTACGCCCTTGAATTATTTAATTATAATTAGCATTACTACTAACATCGCACTGCCGCCGCTGCTTATGCTAGCTCGTGCACGTCTTTTGGATCAAACCATATAAACATCCAATTTAGCTCTTAAACAGTTTTTAATACTACTAGTATCTATTATGCAGGCCCAGGGTTCGCATTAGCCGCGAGATTGCGCGATTCGCGCAATTTGATCGCATTTGGAATAAACGATTAGTAAAAAGCCACTTGCGATTACTATTTTTTAGTTATCCCGTCTATAATTCATAAACATCGCGTAAAATTCCTTGTCAGCCTTTCCTTCTTTGAAATAAACGAATGAATAAATAATAATTTATTCGACATGGTAGCCTAACACCACACTAAGTCAATGAGAAATCTAGCTAAGCCTAACCATCTGTTTATTTGCTGGAGTTGTGACGCAGTTATAAGACATCCACGGAATACTTTCGTTATTGCTGTTACGTTCGACCACATGGTTGCCTAACACCACACTAAGTCAATGGGGGTAGTCTAGCCTAGCCATCTGTTTATTAGCTGAAATTGAGACGCAGTTATAAGATATCTATGGAAAGCTTTCGTTATTGCTGTTATCTTCGAACACATGGTAGCCTAACAACACACTAAGTCAATGGGAAATCAGCCTAACCATCGGTTTGCAATTTTTTGTTGTTGAAACAATCACACTTTGCGTATGATTCGGGTAATAAATTAGGAACCGGGTAGTATTGCGTCGAGCGGGCCCCTTCGTTATTGCTGTTATCTTCGACCACATTGTAGCCTAACACCACACTAGGTCAATGGGAAATCTGCCTAACCGTCCGTTTGACAATTTTTTTTATATATTTTTTTTTAAATCACACTTTGCGTATGATTCGGGTAATAATTTTGGAACCGGGTAGTATTGTGTCGAGCGGGCCCCTTCGTTATTGCTGTTATCTTCGACCACATTGTAGCCTAACACCACACTAAGTCAATGGGAAATCTGCCTAACCGTCCGTTTGACAATTTTATTTTTAAATCACACTTTGCTTAGGATTCGGGTAATAAATTAGGAACCGGGTAGTATCGCGTCGGGCGGGTACCCGGATAACCCGTGCAAACACTAATATATATATATATATATATATATATATATATAGTAATTCAATAAAGAATAACACACCGGAAAAATTCCACTTCACGACCGGTTTCGACTCATCAGGCGAAGGTAGGAATCGAACCCCAGATCTTCGTGTCACGAACCGAAGCCAGTACCACTCGACCACAGCGATTCTACTGGACTGTTTAAGCGTATAAATTGGCTTTGAAAAACTGTCATTAAGGGCGTATTACCCAAGTGTTATGATTGTACAGAGTGCACCCCTGGCGCTTTAAATCTGACAATTTTACACATATAAATATATATATATATATTGAACAGACAGCAACATTGGCCATATAGGCTACAATAACAATTTGACACTCAATACAATAACCATGTGACATGATCTTATCACAGTATCTTACCACATTGTATCTGCTACCAACAATGCTTACTATCTTAAAAATTCAAGGTGTTACACCGTCCCCTAATCTGCCTGTCACTCAAGATAGAGAATATCCATACTGTCGGGTTACGGGATTGGACTCGCTCTAGCTCAGGTATAGAGGGTACTTGCCCTGGTGATTAATTAACAGAGGAGACCCTTCCAATTCGATTATCGATACAGATCTGAGCTTTATATTTGAGCGAGATAACAGACGAGAAGAGTCGCTCCGAAGGATGCATTCAATCTGGGAACTGCATTCATGGTGACTTCAAGGGAATCGAACGAGCTCGCAGATCATATTTAATATATCTTTATAATTACATAACAATACAACTCAACTATGGATTGTGCGTGAATATCATGTCAAATTTCACAAGATGTAACCCCCCCCCCCCACCACCAAAAAAAAAACTTTAAAAAGCGTTACGGATAATAATTTATTTATTTTACTTAAAATGTCCTTCAACGAATAAAGCATATATGCACATATTGGGTGTCTTAACCTAGCGAGAAGGGAAACACACAAAATACGGCTCCTTTACAGTAATCTTCCAAAAATGTTACAGTAGAAGTCTCTCAACAGACTAGATATTTCAACTACATTATTTTATTTTCCATACAAAGTTTAACAGGTGTGCTGCATATAGCAAGTCTTGATGGAAGATTGCACACGACAAGGAAATATCCACATGGTAGAACACAGCATATAGAACATCGAACGCGTCCGTTGAAATGATCATAACAAAACGTCTATATATTCGTAACTAATTGACAAACATGGGTTTTGAATTTCATTGTCGTACCCGGTAAATATATAATCGCTTTTACAAGGTAATATTTCGACTTGTTGACTTGAAAGTAAAGGCCATGAAAATATGCCTATCATTATGCATTGGTTTAGAATGACGTTTTGAAGAGCATTAACTTTAAGTTACTGCTGGCGCTACAAAGCTTATTAAGTCATAAATGCGAAACAATGGGAAACACATAAAACGTTACAACTGTAGTGCAACGTAGGCTTTGAAGAACATCACTTTTCCTCGAAATAGGTGCTATGGGAGAGCCAAAACCCGGTCATATTCTTGTCCAAACTTTCAAGAATTTTTCAGAAGCCGTTGATTTATAACTAAGCGAAACCAATATCACATGCAATCTCCATTAATATGTTAACGACAACAATGCATACACCTGAAGGGCAATGCCTCTATAATTAATACAGGAACTTTGATTTAACTGTTTTTAATTAATGAGAGGTCACATGTCACGATCTGTCAGTGAGTGAAATAAAAGGGCACGTAGACATTCAGAATGATTAACCAAGTTAGGTCGATGATTACAAGATATTAAATTGCCATCGATAGAAAGTATTGCCATGTTGTTGCCAAGCATTGGAATTAGCAAATCTGGCTTCAAATATCCAACATCTTAACGATGACACAAAAAAAAAAAAAAAAATTACGAATGCTAGGTGTTAAAAACATTCAGAGTAATGATATTTCCTAGTTATGTAGTCTAAAGACAAGCGGCTTCACAAAACAGTAATTATAACCTGCTGTATCGAAAACAAAAGTATACCGAACTATAAGAGAATATATTATAGACGACTCAAGTGCTTGATCGTGATATGTAACTTATTAAAAGGATAGGCTATATCTATAGTAAGCAACAGTAAAGGAAAAAACCTCTGCCTAGACAGATCTAATCATGGCTTGCTCGATGAAACAACTACTAGCATTGCTTTCACTACTGACCACATCTAACTGTGAGTATATGCAATGTTTAAAATTGAGGTATTTTCTTTAAATCAGTTCGAGTAGACCCTTTACTTTGCTAGATGGTGCGATACTGAGATAATCATCCAAGCAGGCTATATACTGTGAAACCAAAAACTGTATAATCAAGTATGGCCTTGTCATACAGTGAAATCAGAATTAAAAAATACACAATAGCCTACTGGTTGAAAATTGCATTGATTGTAAAGTAACAAGAAGCAAATCTTTAAAGTAAGTGCCCATGCATTACAAGAGGAATATGATATGTTTAGTATTGAACAAATAACTTGTTGATAATTTAGCTAACAATTGTAATTCATTAGCTCTGGTAACCAAGGTTTAATATTATAAAGAATTTAGAATATAAAATTACTGTAATCTCGTATTTAAGTTTTGGTTTAAAGATCCGTAACAATCTGTTGGAACGAACGTGGTGGTATATCTACCATATATACTAATATAGTTATACATTGCAGAGAAGTGAAAATTGTAAGAGAAAATGAACTGTTTATACGTAACATCTGATAATCCTACTACAGGTAAAGCAATATTCGATATGAGTTCAGTTGTTCCAGATACGAATATTACCATGAAATGCCATCACGGCGTTAAAGAGGTAACGACGACGGCTGTTTGGTGGTTCAATGGTCAAATCATATTTGCTAGTAACGAGTTTTTACCAGAAGAGATTGGATTTAAAAATGTTCGCGGCACATTGACCAACTCGACGACCTCCTTCTTGAATGTAGAATCAATTAAAGTTCAAAATGAAGGAAATTACACTTGTGCTTTCGGAAAAGAAAGCATTGTCACTTATATAGTGAAATTGCAACGTGAGTAAACAATGTTACGAACAATATTGTACCGTATAGACTGAATTGTGTCATAACATGTTTTTTGAACAGACAGTTAAGAATGATTAATAAACATAATGAGTGAATAGGCGCTGAAAATATAGCTCCACATACAATTTTATAAAAAAGCACAGGCAAACATATTTTGTACTCTCATGGTGTAATTCTTTAAGGTTAGCGCCAAATCTCAAATGTTACATCTATTGACAAGTGAATGACGAATTACAACAATGGGTTCTAATAACGTCATTAGATTTGAACTTATTTTGTTTTAAGTTGTTTCCAAGTTCATTGTTTGCAATTTCCGTCTTGAAGCTGTTGAACACTTGTAAGAAGTTTAAAAAAGTTCATCGTTCTCCTGAAATTCAGTAACTATTGTTCTTATTATAGGTACCGGAGGTCGTAAGGAAACGCATGTGATTCATGGAGCCAATATCTCCATGAGCTGTACAACGGCAAGGGAAACGACGCTTATACCCATTTGGTATTTCAACAATTCTGCCATGACTGGAGAGGATTCATTTAGACCTGAAGATATCGGCCTTAAGAATGTTCGTATTGACCCTAATAAAGCATTTATGTACGTGGACTCATTCAGTACTCAAAACGAAGGCAACTACAAATGTACTCTCGGAGAGAAAGCGGCATCCAACTACCATCTTAAATGCACACGTAAGGATAATCATTATTGCTCTCGGTATTCTTGATTCTTTAAAAAACCCGAAAAAATGCATCATTCATATCATACCTTCACAGTGTTGTACTTATTTGTTAGAAAGATTCAGGTTACCAAATAATAAAACTACTTAAATTATATAAGTTTATAAGTTCCAAAGTTCGAATCAAGTTCTGAGCCCAAATAAAAGTGTCAGCAATAATCGGAAGTATTAGGGATTTTAATCATGGCAAAAACAGTGATGAATTTTTCTTTTCAATATCAATCAACTTTATGATGTAAATGTTATACAAATCTGTATAATATGTTATTTGCATCAAGTCGACATTGTGATTGTACCTAATTTCTTACAACCAACCTCCCCTCTCCCTTCCCAGAGAAATGTTCTCTGTGCATTTACTAGTTCCCCAAATTAAACTGGCCATGTAGAAGAAAAAAGGCAGGAAAATACAACATATTCTTAGAAGTTTACAGACTATAATTATGTATTTTACAATTTTCTTGTCATGTGTGTGTATACTCCGATTATTATGATTTGAAGCTGTTATAAGTTTTGTAAACGAGAAACTACTCTACCCCCACCAAAACATAGCAAATAAAGGATAAAAACCAACAGAACCAAATCAAACCAAACGCAAAGCTCCAGAGGCCTTATGGTGTTCCCTGGACCCTATACGTTGACTTGACTTTTCGCTTTACTCTTGAACCAGGGATCATAACAACTCCCTGCTTGAACTGACGACTGTGTCGCAAGCTTGCTGATCCGCATCTTGTGTCTTCACATATTTCTCTCAATTTGGCCTGCTACAGTACCGTTCAAACATGATTATTTCTAATTTACTCACAGCACTTTCGTTGTCTTTATACTGTGCGGGTCAAGAATGTCCTGGAATGCTGAGTTTAAATACAACGTTAACAGTCCTCGAGATGGAATGCTATGGCGATCAAATGACACAAGCTGATCAACATTCGTGGAAAATAAATGATTTGAAAACAGATTTTGAAACAAAAATTAGATCATTTCCATCGGAAACACCGGGTTTAAATGTCACCGTTAGAGGGAGTATGAAGACATTTGCATTAACGAAATACCCGAATCACGCAATCATAGGTTGCACCGTGGGAGATGTCACAAAGACGGTAATTGTCATTGGTGAGTATTAGTTGTACACACACATTCTACGCGATTCTAACCGAAACTGTAGCCTGTTATCGTAGCTTCTGCATAATCTCTTAAAACTTTGTGAATGTAACAGGTGCGTATCCAGGGGGGCGTTGGGGGCGCGCGCCCCCCGGGTAAGGAAAAGAGGAGAGAGAAAAAAAAAAGGGAAAAGGAGGGGAAAAAAGAAAAGGAGGAGAGGAAGGAAGGGAAAAGAAATAGAAAAAAAGAGAGAAAAAGGAGAAAAGGAGGGAGTAGAAGATAGCCAAGACCTCGGGAAGAGAAAGATCCCTATTATATACACAGGGTAGCTAGTGACAGATCAAGGATTACGGAGGGGGTGTGCGCTTCACCCTACCCCTTACCCCGACAACTCCATTTTGACGTTTCCGTTTTTCTTCTCTCACTAATGTACTTGAACTCGACCGAGTCGTCGGGGAACATAACGCATTTCGGGAAGGGGGTGACCGCCCCCCCCCCCCGAGCAAATTTTCTTTATGACATCGCTAGTAATTTCAAAATAGACAATGCTTAGATGCAACTTACAAGGCCTGGGAAGTGTCATTTCCAGCGATCTGGGAGGCATTTTCGGCCAAAATTTTTCTTGTACGCTTCGCGCCAACCCATGGTGGCGCTTCGCTTAGATAGTTTGCCTATAGGCTTCGCCCTCCCTTGGCAATTACTCGCTACACGCCTGTTCGAATTTGTAAAGCAAAGAGCAGATATAACATCATATCAATGAGCATTGAAATGCATGTTCCACGATGAACAGCCTCAAAAACTGTCAATGTGTGTAGTCAAAGGCGTAGGAGCCAGATTGCATTTGGGGGCTGTAATGACTTGCCCGACAAAAAAGGCCAAAAGTTTTCGCGCGCAAAGCGCGCATTCAACATGTCGATGCCAATATCACATAGGCAAGATCGGTCATTACATTGTTGGCATCGTGTACCGCACGGTCCGTGAAAGTTGCACAGTATACCGCCGGATGCTAATGTAAACAACCAAATGTCTATAGATGGAGAAAAAGCATACAGATCCATTTATGTCGAAACTCTCTTTTACAGTAGTAATGTCGGCCAAGCTTAGAACTTTATTTAAATTACCAAGGAGATCATTTTAAGCTATTCATTGCTATTTATTTTTCTTTCAGTAGGTGCCCGAAAAAAAATGGGAAAACAATTGGGGGGGGGGCTGCAGCCCCCGACTCCTACGGGACCTACGCCTATGAGTGAAGTGTTCGGTTTCGATATACCTGATATCGGAAATATCTGCTATTTTTCTGTTCCATCAACCAAGTTTTGTAAAAGCCATTATAAGAGGTTTTAATATTTCTACACCAATAAATTAACTGTGTCGGAATTTTCGAAAATTTCCTGACCAACATTCTTCATCATACTTTCCTCTACTCGTTCAATTTTGACCTGTCTGTTAGGGGATCAAGGAGGTTTTTCTATATTGGTTGTCTATAGATTGAATTTTGTGCAACATTATGGGTATGTTTGGAAGTGATTTTATTCACGAGAAAAGTGAATTTTCAAATTCTCAACAAGTAATGGGCTTAAAACCTTGAAAAGTGGGGCTTTCGGATATTGTGGGCCGTGACGTAGAATAACCTACAAAAGCAATGATCCATAGGACATGCAATGAGGTCGAACATGATGTGTGACTGGTGACAATCTTCAAAAAGGTTATGGATGGAAAAAACTTTTGGGAAATACTTGGTTCTCAGGCAAAAGTGTACATCTGGTTGCTCATTTTCAAGCCCGAGAAGTGCCATTTCCGGTGATCTGGGGGGTATCAAAACCAGAAATTTTCTTGTACGCTCCGCGCCAACCGATGGTGGCGCTCCGCTTAGATAGTAATTCGCGCCCCCCGGGTTAGAAAATCCTGGATACGCGCCTGTGTAAATAGGTGAAAATAGTGATAATATAGATTACTATTAATTTATTCCATAGATTATTGTTTGTATAGTTTTATCGTATTCTTTTTAATGCAAAGGTGAAAATCAATTTAATTTCGTTTTTGTATCGATTTTCTTGTAGTGCCTCGTGTTGCATCCGAGATTCTAGCCAATGATTGGAAACCAGCTGCCATCACTGGAATTTTAATTATAATCGTCATCTGCTTCTTCCTGTTTCAAAAGATCAATGGTAAGATAATCGAATGTCAATACAATTTAATTCCAGGCGTATTTCAACGTGGTCTAAAGATCAATTGCCATTGTTATTATTTGTTGCAAGTTTACACTTCTGTAATATCTAACAGATAGTAGGTCTGAAATCTCGTTAACTCAAAAGAAAAGGAAAACACACGAACTGAAAGGAACGATAGAAAAGAGTGTAACAAACGATTAGCCATGGAATCCTGTTTGGATCTGTACTGTAATGTGTTACGTTGACTTCCTAATCCTCACTAAAACAAGAACGTAACCTTCGTATACAAGCCTGATAAATTGTTCAACAGAACGATTCTCATAAATGTCTGAATACTTGCGGATCGTCTAGGTGGATTCATTGCAGGTACATATTCAGGGGGGGGGGGGGGCTTTACAGGAAACATATCTGACAAACCAGTATTAACAGACTGTTATGTGGAGTGAGGAGACGCATTTTTGCTCTTTCATATCATGCCGAACCTAAAACAATGTTTCTCCCGAGTCAATGAAAGGGAAGACGACATTTATGTAAGGACTTCGAATTGTGGGCCAAGAAAGAATGCTTGTTTGTACTGTGACAAATTACAAACCAAAATAAGTCTGCACCTTCTAAGGAGCCATGCCGACGAGATAGATGTCGCGAGGATTCTGTCTCAGAAAAAGAAATCTAAACAAAGAATGATAGACATGGAGCTCATCCTAAACAAGGGGAATTTCTCCCACAACAGATTTGTATTAAACAGGAAGAAGGGGGAACTCATCCCGGTGCGGCGACCGGAAGTACAAACATCGTACAGAATGTACTCTCCGTGCCCAACATGTTTGGGTTACTACATGACGGAGGATTTGCGACGGCATGCAGCCTATTTTTGTGTCGGGGCAAACCAAGAGGCTGCACAAATTAGAAGTAGCGATGTCCGCATACAGGCGGACATCTTAAATAAGACCACTGCTTCATCATTTACAGAAGTAAACAAAATTATAGCGAAAATGTATCAAGATGAAGTGACAATGCTGATAAAGCATGATACTTTGCTCCTGCAACCAGGAGACAACATTGCAAGACGGTGCTCTGGCATGGACAGCCAAAAGCACAGGCACTATGTGTCACAAAAGTTGAGGGAGGTGGCACGTCTAATAATCAACTTTAGACTGATTACTGAGACAGATGCAGATATGTCGGACTTGTTGAAGCCCTCCAGCTATGAAAATGTTGTAGCTGCAGTTTTTCAGTGTGCTGGCAAAGTGTCAACTGTCGACAGTGATGGAGTTAGGCATCCATCAACTGCATTGAAATTAGGGCATGACCTACAAAAATTAGCAAAAGTGAAGGAGGCATTTGCAATAAAAGAAGCCAAACAAAAGAAAGAGAAGGAGGCTAATGACTTTGTGAAACTCACGGCAGCTGACTGGTCGGACAGGGTGTCCTCACCAGCAGTTAACACCCTCGCCAAACGAAGATATAGCGAAGTAGAAGAATTGCCAAAATCGGCAGATGTCGCAAAATTTTCTTCATTTTTGGACGAAGAAATTGGAAAATCTATAACTCTCCTTAAAGATCTAGTTACTGTGGAGGAGAGGAGCACCATCTACAGGAGAGGGCAAAACTTAGCTCTAACCAAGTTGACTTTTTTCAATAAACAATGACCTGGGGAGACCGAGCAAATTCAGTAAGTACAATTGAATTGATTATTATAGCGAAAGTTGAAATAAGCTCAAAATTCTTCTTTTCTATTCCTCCTTCAAACTGTTTTGCTAATGACAATGACGTAGGTGAGCTGAATTTTTAATTGATAAGGAACTTGTCGTTCTGCTACAAAACATTACTACATACATTACATATATTAAAGATAATTGTGTGTATGCACTTTCTAGTGATCACTTGCAATTAGCAGTTAACCAAGAAAATTGTTTCTGTGACAATTGCATTTATTATTCATATATCATGGTCATTAAGTTCTTTTGTTTCATGTGTCAACTGAGGTAGCAGATTACTCTTGCATTAGAATCAATGTTTCTATATGGTATCAAAAAGTGGCATTTCAAT
Source organism: Apostichopus japonicus (assembly GCF_037975245.1). Lineage (NCBI taxonomy): Eukaryota > Metazoa > Echinodermata > Holothuroidea > Aspidochirotida > Stichopodidae > Apostichopus > Apostichopus japonicus. Next base: position 2,611,967 of record NC_092580.1, read on the forward strand.
TTTTATCTTTGAAAACTTGTACAGGTACCTTGTGTAAGGACGCCTAGAAGCAAAATGATGATATTATTGCTTCAGCCTTGATACATTCACTTCTACAAATTTTCATAGCACCAAAATGTATAAATACTGAAAAATTGACCAATAAATATGTTTAGTATGTTCATCTCATTAGTTTCACCCAACTACTGTTAATCAACTAATGATTCAACGTGTATTTTTATAGATTAAGCTTAATGAGGGGAGTGGTGTATGCCTGTTGCCCTCCCCCCCCCCCCCCACACACACTCCTTGTACCTGCCACTGTCATAGATAACCTCTAAAATCAAATCACAGCAACAGAAGCTTTTTTCAGTACACTTGAAAAGGGTACAAACTACATGACCTGCAGAGGGCAGAAAACAACATAGTTCAAATTTGCAGTTTTACAATAGGATCCAATGTTTTCTTTTCTACCACTTGTCCCAGAAAGGAAGCACTAATAGATAGGTCTCTAGATTTTAACTTAACAACATTTGTGGCAGTTTTGAGTTAGTGAACTTTCTTTTGCTGATGTCTACTATACCAATATGTATCCTTTGTTATTGAATTTTCAGAGTTGAAGCTTATAACCAAATTGGAGAATATTCGGATGCTGAGGAAATTGCCCGAATAGTATAACCAAACTTTTCATGGTAATGTCCATATCATATAGGCATGCATCCCTTATTACACTGCATGCCAATAACATACAATCGTTTGCAGTCTTATTACCCTTCCATATTGGTTATAACTATTGGGGAAGTCGTTACAATAATGTTCATAATAATATAAGTTTAACCGTTGAAAACACATTGCAAATTATTTTTCTTTCAGTAGATGCCCGAAAAATTATCAGCATATTGCCCGAATTTTCACAAAATTTTTGGTTAGAGGGGGGGGGGCTGCAGCCCCCAGCCCCCTACGCCTATGGGTGCGCGTCTGTGTGTGTGCGTGGGGGGGGGGTATAGTTAGAACTACTATAGTATTTAGCATCAAAGAAGAAAATGATATCTTAAAAATCACATGTTCAATCTGTTGGCTGTTCATTACAACAACTCGGACAAAACTGCAAACAACGGCGTTACGATTAGCATAAATATATATGCTGTATATATAAACACAAATTATGACCTCCGGGATTAACATTAGCACCATGAGCCCTTTTAAAGTAGATATGGGTGAGAATTGAAATTGATCTGACGTGCATTAATTAAATCCGAAGTAAAACGAAAAGAAAACCAGTGCAATTTGTTAAAATGTAACATGAAATTATCGTGTTTTCTCTCTTATCCTTACAGAGAATCACCGCATTCAGCAGTAATTTTAGAGGAACACGACAATACTAACTGGCGTTACGAATCATTCCCAGGTACGTCGTCAGTTAAAGATCAATCAGTTTAATGGTTATTGTCTTATCTAACATGCTGTACTGTCTCTGTGGTAACGGTATCAAGTTAACAGATCCTAAATTAATATGCATTCTTGAGAAAGGGGGCATTATTAAAACACATGTTCGTGAGAATTCATGATTACATAGGTGTGATATGATTAAGTTATGACACAACTTGACTATTTCATCATCAAGCTAGTTCACCTAATCATAGTAACCAGTTTAAGTCCACCCAAACGTTAGCAACAGATGTACTATTTACATCTCGTAATTATTGTCAAAATGCAACGGCTCTCAAACATTTCCAGTTTGCTTACGAAGTAAACGATATATCACTTTTATCTTTCCGGCATAGATTTTCCGCATCGTGGAAATACATACGAAGAAACGGCTTCCCGTGCTTTATCGAGGGAAAATATGAAATTCACAAACAATGGTTTAAGTTCAATTGTACTCATAACCTGGATTGGAACATTAACAGATGATGAAGACCAAGTACATGACATAATTGCGTCCTACATTGAAGGTAGAGTCATGCAAACAAACAATAATAAAGTAGTTGTACGGCCGAAATTGACTCAGTCTGTGTAATTTATGAACGTAATATTGATTTATGATTTGGGGAATGATAACAACCATGTAATTTTACATTAAGGAACGTTTTTGATCCAAGATAGAGAATAATGGAGAATTACCAAATAAGATTTACAGTGACGTGTGCATACACAAGATAAGCATATGGAAACGTCGCATTCGCCACGGTTCTAATAACTACCCGGCGGCCGTTAAGTACAATTTGGTTTAATGTAGTATTTCAGGGATAAATCGATTATTTTACTTAAAGGCGCCCAGTTTCTATAAATTTAAACAATTATCTATACAATAATGCTGAATACATACACATTTCATTAAGCTTTCATATCGGACTGAGGGTTTAAAAAAAATGATGCAGTTGTCCATGGAGATTATCATGAATCCTACAAAGTGACATGTTGTTCAAATAATATGTTGTTCTCTTACTCACTATACTTATAAATCATGTACTCTGTGAGTTATCTCTCGTGAAAGAAAAACAAAAATATCCAAAAACTAACAGTTTTATGATTATGCCGATGGTACTCTGTTGTAGGGAATGCCGTATTGCAATACTATATAGGCCTACACACCATGAACATATTTGTACGTACGTTCTTTTAAAGCGTATATGTAGGGCAGTTCCGTAAACTAGTAAACCTTTCACCAAAAATTAAAAAAACGTTGAATCATTACATGTAGGGTATCAGATGAAAGCTAAAACTATGGAGTTTCATAATATGTAGCTAATTTTTATAGAACACATTGTTTTCAGGTAGATTAACGTGTGTATTAGTCAACCGAAAAAACTCAAATTTGCTCCACAAAAATCACTCCAAAACAAAACGCCTATTTTTGCCTGTGTATCTCCAGAGGAATAAATATTCTTGGATTTGCTAAAGTTATATAATATATAGATTCAATTTACAAACAAATAAAGTTGTAGGGATTTTAAGTTTTCTGAGAATAACGTTTTTTACAAATGTCACTTGTCATTGTGTAAGTCCGTCACAGAAAAATCACATTTTTTTAAAATTTCGTACAGAAGGAAGTAGGCTACCCAGATTTCAAGACATATACAATTCAATGCACATTTTGAACACTCAATAACTACATAATGTGCCTTTAATCCCTTGGATTTTATTTATTCAGAAAATGCTGTGACAGACGTACGTACGTCCGTCACGTACAACCGTCACGCGTACGTCCGTTACATTATTTTTGTTTAGATAAACAATGTATTTTAACATGTTTATCACTACATTATCTCTGAATTTAATAATCAAACGAATTTAGTCATTTACGCAGATTTAAGGTAGTTTTGAGGTTGTTTCATTAGCATAAATGTAGTGGTATGCAAACACTGCATACTTCAGTGTCAACTAGCATATATTCTTTTTATTGGTTAGCACTGTACCACATGTACAGTATGCTACTGACTACACTTTCATCTAAAAGCCTTGTTCACATTAGAAAACACACAGAGGGGATCCGATCGAATCATATCCCCTGCTCGAGATCAACATCCTAGTGTAAATACTATCCTACTCAGGGTCAGCCGAGACATGTTGGTCCCCTGTTCTGGGGGATATCAGTTCCAGAGTGTGAACACTCGGGGGACCAAGGTGACCTGAGATCAAGGCGAACGAACTACATAACACCATGCCTGTTCCAAGCACTATTAGGCAAATTAACCATGGACATATAGAACTATTAATCTGCCCTAATTAATGACCGTTTCTGTAATGGAAAAACATAATTAATTCCATATACAGATATGTCATGAAACATAACACCTTAATTGAATCCTCCTCCTTTACAATTAACATCTCCAACAATCAACCATAAAATCATACTGGTTTGTCATTCCAATTCGCAACATGCTTCTGAGTGTCTACGCATTATCGCTACTGTGAGGACGCCCTGAGGAATGAGAGTGGGGTTGGGGTTCGATAGGTTGCGGTAGTGGTCACTGCTAAACTGGAGACTAAAATAAGGCCAGTGCTGAAATACTGTAGAAGTGTGAATTAAGACCTGTATACGAACAGAACTGTTATAAGTAGCTGCAGGATTAAAGCTGAAATAGTCCATGTATCCAGACTCTGCAACAGATTTTGTGTAATTTGTATAATTATGTAAGAGAGGCAGAGCATACAGAAGGAGGAGAGCACAACTCAGAGTGAGACAGGTAAAATCATAAACCAGTCATCAAACTTGCAAAACCTGCTGTTGTTTACACTGTGAGATTCTGCTAAATGTGACACCTCCACACATAGGCTGTAGTGGCATAATGTATGTGGGAGATGACAAATGAATTGTCAATTAAAATTTGTTTTCTTTGCACAATACTTTGAAGAGCAGATGCAAGAATGTGGACCCTCTTAGCTGCCAGGAGTGGCTTTGTTACAATCACTGTTTTGTTTGACTTTACAACTATACATTATGCATGACAATCCGTATCAAAACAAATCAGCGTCCATTTCTTGCATGATGAAGTAGCACTTGGCAAAAAATTACACCTGAATTAAAGCATTAGATTCATAGTTGTCTCCATCACAATGGTTCATCATAATATCTGCATTCCTAGACATAGGCCTATGTCCATTAACCACATGAGTTAAACTATCATCATTTAGCAACAAAGACTGCAAGGGCCATAGAATATTCAAATGTTTCTTTCTCCCACAGGCATTAAGTCCAAAACAATTTGCAGTGGTGCCAACATATTCAACTATAGTGTGCAAAACTGAAATTTCATGGTTGCTCTCATTAGCCATATGGTCAATAACTTCAAAATTTATGATTTTTTCTCTCAAAACTTTGTGAATGTTTGGACAATCTTTCAGATCAACCCAATTTAACTAAATTATTTTAAAAGGCCCAATCTTATTCAATATCAAGAAGATTTGAGGCAAAAAGTGTCTTAAATTTATTAGAAACTTTATGTAAAATTGTTCTGGGTTATTGTGAACTTCCCCAATTTCATTATATGTATTGCATATGGATATAGATATTGATTTGACAAGTGGCAATTGGAAAATGAATCACTTATGTCAGCTCTATTTTCCTGGAATATCATTATCTTCACTACTGATGGGAATTAACATGCCAACATCATTCCTCATAACTAGTTTTACCTTTCTGACAGTTGCTATGAACCCCTTTTCAGATTTTTCTAGAAAGGGTCAATTTTAATATAACTCTTCTCGCAACTGTTTATTCCACATCTATAAGAAAGGTTCTACTCATATGAGTGAATGAGGTGTAATGTTTCAAAAGTTTATTGTACCTTCAGGACTGTCCTGTTCATATGACTTTTCTGGCAATTATATGTCAAATTCCACCTGTTTTGGCCATTCTACTTTCGTGGGAACCAAAATAAAATAAAACTGTTAGCAAACTGCTTATCCACTAAAAAGCCTGTGTAGGAGAATGTGTAAAAGTAAGTTGGCCTGACGTTTCGATCCTAATAGGATCTTCTTCAAAGGCTAAATGACAAGTGTATCTGACAAGCACTTGTCATTTAGCATTGATAAAGATCCTGCTAGGATCGAAACGTCAGGCCAACTTACTTGTACACTACTTTTGTGGGAAAAAATTGGTGACATATGCCTACATGCACGATTGTACGGTACCACCATCCTAATTCCTATGTCATACTATTACTAACTGAAGTAAAACTAAGTAACCTAGGCTTGTACTTTGTAGTAACATAAGGCCGTCTAGAATACAGCCTATGGTTCGAGGTGGCATACTCCTATTATTAGAGTCTAGGCCTATATCAATCCGCTCTATTGTTCTCCTTCAGGAAAAGTGCCAAAAAGCAGCAGGAGAACATCTTGTGTGACCTGTTATCAATCACAATCTAGTTATTTTGTGGCTTGCATGTTGAAGAACATGAATGGAAGTACATGTGGTGAGAAAATTGGGTCAATTGAGGCAATTTTAGACCCCTTTAGGCCTCCCAGGAGCAGCGTAGGAAATTTGTTTACCACTGAGTGAAGAGGTTTGTTTACAAGTGACGAAAACTTCCGGCTCCGATAGCAAAAAATTTACATGGTCATGATACAAAAAATTGATAGTGCCATGAAAGGCCAACATGTCAGCTCTCCAGTGATGGGTAGCGTTTAGCTAGTGAAAACTTCTATCTAGACTTAGAGACCACATTACTTTTGTGATTTAGTGTGTAAGTCAATGGGGCTTTTAATGGGCGTATGCTACCTCGAACTAGAGTAGCCTAGGCTTAGTTTAGAAAACGGCGAGTACGAGTGACTCGATTGCGTCCCAATACTAGAATGGGCCTATATAACAATTTACTCCCATTTTAAGCTGGCACACAAATCTTCGAAGACGAATCACTCCTCTTTCCATACGAAGTCATATGAAACATTGTTCAAACTGTTTGTTATCGTTCATGAAATCATCGAACATTCGGCTTCGTAAATTCAGCAATCTTGCTTAGTGACCAATTCTATGATGTTCACTTTCCAAACCTGTCAGCTAAATTATGTTGCTAAAATGGTATAGTAGTAATGTAAATACCATAAATGTGGAGATTGATAATTCAATTGTAAACATTTATTAATGAAGTTATAACTCCAATTAATCCTAGCAACCGTCGCCAAGGCACAGGTAACGGTGGATGAGGCATCGACTAAGAAAATTAAGGCAGACGTACCTAGCCTTAGGCTATAGGCTAATACTTGGGCGGTCAAATCGCCCTTTCTTGTTTAGTTTGGTCTCGCCTCAGGACTCCTCAACATTTCTAAGGACCATATGAAACCGTTCACTTCGTCATCCTTGGAAAATATAACGGCTGCATGCAATATGCTTTTGTGAAAATCCGACTATTAGGCCTATTTTCGAGTTATACTAGTGAAGATGCAGATACCAAAAGGGCTATAATTAGTTTTCATGCATCATGAACGGTTATTCACATGGGCCTAGCAGCTAGGACCATAGCTGAAGTAGCCTAACAGACCCTCGCTGAATTACGACAAAACTGCAACTTTGATCATATTTTTCTCACCGGTTGAATAAAATTCCGAGGCTAAACTAGCGACAGCTGTCCTTCTGATAATCCTGTCTGAATATTCTTTCTTTTCATTTCTCCACATACACTCTTTTCCCCTGTAACTCTCAATAAAGTCATATTAGTTGCATTTCTGGTGTCCATGGTGTCGTTCGGCTCAAATTCTACCGCCTGCCAAACTACATGAGGAAGGCTTCTGATTGGTCGAATCAGAAAAGTTGCTTCTGAGAAGTTGCGCTGATAAGGACATTGCTCTATTGCAAATCAACCCCAATCGACGTCGCAACTTTTATTGCAAGAAGTTGAATAAGTTGATACCCGTGTCTAACCATGGAAACAAGGCCATTCTGGTACGCGGACATCACTGACACGAATACGTTTATTTTACTTACATTCTTCCTCGACTTTATTGAATAATGGTTATAACCATTAAAATGTGACTTGATTTTCTCAAACTTGGGTTGATCTTTCAAAAATCAGCGAATTGATATTACATAGGCTATGAAATAATAATAATAATAATTATGGAAAAAGATTTAAAATGCAGTTAAGGTGGTGATGGTAGTCGAAATCAGTATTTACTGAGAGTTACATTCTGAAATCGTCATATGATTGTAATATTTTTTAATTAGATTTTCGTCAGTTTCAAATAGGGCCTAGCGATGTGAATCGTATCATTGAGCAAAATAGAAGGCACACTAGAGCGGTGCATCATATCTGCAGCCAACACGTGTTAGCGTGGTTGTCCTACCAAACATGCTGCATAGTTGAGACACCTGACCAGAATTTGATGGTAAATATAACGTTTCGACGTGGTAACGAGTATTTTGTAGAAAATTATGTGATTGGTGAGTGTAAATGATGAGTTTGTATGACTTATAACAAGACAATGGTATACAGTTAGAATTAACTATAGCATTTCCAAAACTCAACCTGGATATCATTGTTACCGTTGCATATAATAATCTGCGCTGGATTCGTGTAAGGGGACCTAATCCACGAATTTTAGCGTTAACTGTAGTCTGCACTTACCTTAAAATGATTCATTACTTCATTATTCTGCCACATTGTATTAATTCTCGGTCACTCAAAATAGTCGGTCATGATATGATTCTATGTATAATAATATATTGTTAGGTGTGTTAGGAGAATCATGAGACAAGTTAAATGGGTTGATGTTCAATGAATGGCCACCACGTTTCCAGCCAGCAAGCCAACAAATTTGGGCCACTGGTGTGATATTGGCAGTGGAAAATCGCTTTATTCCTGCCGGGGGGCTCGACGTCAGCTTACACAAGGTTTGCTGCCGACGGCTCTCCGCATCCCTTCCACGGCCTCTCTCGGTAAAGGAGTGGTTTACACACTGGTGGCAAATAAGCGATATACCAGGGGGCCGGAGGTGGCATGCCAATATTTCTTACAGAAATCCGTGTTGAGTGTCCTGTTTATAATGTAAGCTGGAACTTTTGTCAATAATCAATGAGCAATTTAAATTTGCCAGCAGCTGAACAAGTTCTATAACATATTCCTAATAACAGATCCACTTCAACTGATGGATTCCATGTTACTTCTTCAATTCATAGTCACACCTACAGTGATACTTTGCAATCTCTTTACCCTGCAATCTTTTTCTTCTTCTCCACAGATCGCAAGGTTTTAAATTCAAAACTAAGATTTGCATTCAAATTTACCTCCATAATTAATCACAAGTACACAAAGGGAGGACTCTAGAAATTGATGCAATAGCACACACTCTACAGATGTACAATTAAGTGCCCTGGCGAAACTATTACAACTATCATAGTTAACATCTGGAGGCCGCTCAATTTTTTGGGGGGCATATCCCAGAATGACCTTAGGATTTAAGGAGCCATCTACTTTAAGAATAAAGTTTGGAGGACTAAATCCCATGCCCGGCCCAAACACATGTTAAGTCTTTGCAGCGCTATTTGACGTCGTCCAATTGATTGAACCTGGGCAAAAATCTTTTCACAAGGATAATAACGTAAACATTCCAAAGAGGGACTGACAATTTTTGTCGTCTATCAGTATGATCAGCATGTGTTTATTGAAACACCGTTGTGATCATCAATTCAACTGTTCAATGTCACTTAAGGTAATTAAGCTGTATGGGCCAAAAATATGCCAGATAATCAAATATGGTCCTTTGGTCAAAATTACTAAACTATATTTATTACCACCTTGGAGGAAATTTACCTCACTGGACATTCATTCATCGTATGTGTTCATTTAGAATGTCTGAGAACAATTTGGAAATAAAGACCTCAAAGAAAGTACTCTTTTTGAAAACTGCTAGCAATTAGCATGCTGTAATTTTGGTCAAAATACAGACTACTGTACCGTTAGTGTAAAATTATCCCTACACCTATCATTTTTATCGTGCAACCTCTGTCAATGGACCGCAATCAAAATACACAAATAAGAATAAGGCCTGGACACGTCCTTTTTTTTTTTAAAGTTTTATAGTGCCAGTTCATTTAAAATACCATGCAATACAATATGGAAATCGAGTGTTTAAACAGAAACATGGAGACGATGGCACTTAATCATATGTACCTTGATAATTAAAGGGTGCCCCTTACCTTTGATTCCCAATTCCTTGGTGTATAGATCTCCCTTATAGAGATAAATGAGTCTAAACCCGGCTTGCTCGCCCGCCGATCGGTATCATCTACTTCCACTTCAAAGTGACTACTTTTAACATCTGATGTTGCTTTTTAGGAGACTTTCTTTGATTTTGTTACTATACAGCAACTGAGATGAAAATCCTTTTGATTTTGGCTGAAATCAAAGCTGAAATAAGGGAACTGAAGCGACAAACAGTCATAAATTCCCATCTTATACACTCCATTGAAACCTCCCACTTGGATTTGGAAGAGCTGCCAAATGACATTCACTCGACACTTGCATCTGTTCCTTTTCTCACTGCTCTGGATGAACGTGCCCAGACTGATGTAAATGTTGAGAAACGTTTGGTAAATGTTCAAACTTTGTTCTATGTTGAAAAAACTTACATACACTATAAGCAGCTAGGTAGGTTTTACTTTATGAAAATAGAACTGACCAGTACTGCATGGTTGTTGGGTACTTTACACTTCAGCTACAGACTACAGTACTGTTAAAATAGCTTACAAGCAGAAACTTTATATCAAAATTAGTGCAGAGCTGTTATCTACTATGTTAGAAAATGTAAATAGAAAAAGAAAAACATTGTAGAATATGTTTTTCAGTTCTGTTCTTTTGACTGACCTCTAGAGAGTTAGACAGGGCAATTGATTATTTTCATGAGGGGATGCATGAAGTCAATTATTTACCAATTGCCTGGAGTAGAAAATTGAATGCAAGTTTCAGTGAGAAACAGAGCATACAATTGTCAATGTGAATCAAAGTCATCTTACATGTCTGCTTAGAATTCTTTTGAGTATGAGATGTGCTAATTTCAACTGTCGCTATCGCAAAAACAGCATATGGGAATATAATGATAAATTCATCACAGTCTTCAGGTTAGATTTCTCTATGTCATGTTAGGTATACTAATAATTGCTTCCATGAAAACTCAAAAGATCATAAATTCACAACTGCTTTCTACCAGATTTTTACCCTGTCGTCAGTAGGTGGGCAGATCTTGTCTGTGGCAGTAAGGAGGATGCTGCGAGAATTAATCTTAAACGATGTAGCCATACGCGTCAACTGGACAGGACAAGGGGAGAAGCTAGCTTTCAAGGACCTGTTCCTTTGTAAAGTTCTAGAAAGTTTGTACAATTCATTGAATATCTGCTTACTTTACATCATGTACGATAGTCTTGTTAAGACCCTAACCTGTAGCCTAGTGCACCTTCCTTTGCACATCTATTTCCCTAACTATTATGCTGTACTGTCCAGAGAACGTACCCGGCAACGCTTGCAATTGATAACGGACAGATCCTCGGGCATGAAAAATTCAGTGGACAAGCACATTCGTGATAGGCATAGATGGACTCTGATGCATGTATTGTATGCACACGAGCAAAGAATATTACACACATCTTGACCAAATAATACATATATGCTAAAAAATAGCCTGCCTGTTGTTCCTTATAATGATATTCCTTTCAGATAAAGCTATTAGTTGAAAATTGTATCTTCAGATATCCCTGGCGGAGACTTCAAATTCTTTCTCAAATGGCAATGAAATTGTCATACATAGTTTTAACATGGCTTACTAACTGAAAAATTATAAGAATAAGGCACCCTGTTACCCTGTCTATGAGCAGGCCTTTATTGACAGTTGTGAATATCATATTGCTGAATATTTTTATAAATATATATATGTTTGGCAAAGTATTCAATATAATTTGTTTAGAAATGGTCTGCTGGATTGGTACAAATTAAATAAATGCTGTATTGGCCCCAAATATGCCAGATTTTATATATGGTCACCTTGAACAAAATATTTAGAATGCTTTTACTAACCACCCTGAAAAGAAATTTACCTCACTGAGGCATTCAGTCATCTTATGTGCTCATGTACTATGTGTAAGAACCATTTAGGAAGTAAAGAATTCCAGCAAAGTACTTTTTTGAACTTCTCACAATTATAGCATGCTATAATTTGGGGCCAATACAGGATACCTTTAAGCCCGCAAGTGAATTGACGCACATGCTCGCTGGTATGTATAGGGAACTGCAGAACGGGGAGTGAAACTCATGGCCAACACATTCAGGAAAACTACCTGTAATTTGCTGGGTTATATGGTTGGAGTTCATATTAAAAGGAGCCTGAGGAGGCAGTTTTCATGTCCTCTAAGATAGGAACAAATGATTGCATCAATGTGAAGAACTAATTACCTGCATATTCTTCCAATGTAAGGAATTGAAAGCTTTTCTTTTCACATTTTTCGTTTTTCAACTGTAGAAACCATTAAGAAGAACCAACACACTTCTAATTCCATGGCAGTGGAAGTTCAAAGGGAAGTGGTGAGATTCTTCAAAGGAGCCTCTGATAAAGAAGGAGGTCTCAAGGCAAGGCAACAACACCGCATTGAGGTTCAGTTTGGCACCAAAGAGAAGTAAGAATCTCTCGTTATTGCTGTCCTTCGGCAGTACCAGGCTTTTATTTCTGCAGATATATGGTGTTGTTATACTCTGCATAGTTTCTTATATTGCAGTATCTATTAATGTTCCTTACATCAGTTACAGCTAAAAATGATATCATTAACATCGTGCAATTGAGATATCAATTATTGCAGTTTGTAGTGTGATCTGCAAATGCATGCTTACCAACATGGTCATATATTTTATCTTATTCTTGTAGTAGTATGTTACATTTTACATGGTCAAGATTTATCACCAGCTTTCAAATTATTGCATATACTATACCTAGTACCCTCTATGATACTTTATGTAAGAATGTAGGATGAAGTTGTTATACTGAGTCATTATATTTCCTAAAAAGAAATACTCTTTAGTGAGAGGGAAACACTTTCCACACAGTCGTATTGTTGAACGAAACTATATAACTCATTTTAAACATACTTTCAGCTGTAACATGGGAAAGAGCTATTTTGGTGCTCATTTTGATATTCATATTTGTTGTGATTCATGTGGCAGGTATTCGTACTTACATTGTGTCCGTGTTGATGTAATTTATATTTCATGGATTCATGACTATAGTCCAATAGAAAGCTATTTCAGATTGGAAAATGCGTTATTCTAGTGCATAGCAAATTGTCTGTGGTGATCACTGACATGACAAATTGTGAGGGTGCTAATTCACGTGCTATACTTTCCTTTCATTTTATATGCATAAATTCAATGGGTTTGAACCAGTGTTCTAATCTTGTGAATGGAGATGTATTCCCACTCAAGATTTAGTGGTCCGTTAAATATCGACGGCTCATGGATTGATCATGATGAATAGTCATGGGATGGTTATTTGCATTATTAGTTTATATATTAGTTGTCAAAATCCTTAATAATGGATACAAAGGGGGTATTCTAGTGCCCATGCATCTTTGTATTCCCAATATTTTACTCTCATGTTTTGGGGGGTGCATGGACAAATAACTAAAGTTATTCACACGACCAATCCTTCTGACTGTGTGACATAAACATGTATCTGTTCTCAGGTATTTATTACAAGCACTAATATCATGTTTTATTGCTGTACATGTTAATTCTAACCCTGTTCTCATGTTTATTTCATTTTACATATTTCAGAGGCTGTTTTTCCTTGGTTAGTGTATTGACAGTAACTATACTCCCAGGTGTCGCTCTTATTGCTGTAACAGATTCTAATCGACAGTCTTTCTCATGCTGTCTTCCTTCCTATCGACCAGCAGATATTGGATATGAAAATGTTTATGGCAATTTATGGCAATGTCACCAACTCGATGACTGCTCTCTTGCACATAGAATCTTTCAACGGACAGAATGAAGGAATTTACACTATACAATCGGGGAAAGGAAGCATAATCTCATATGAAGTAAACCTGCTACGTGAGTTAATTAAATTGTAGAACTAAAGTTGTACAATGTATTATAAATTGCGTAATGGTTTTGTTGTACTGTCCGTTAAAACAACAAGTTATTTTAAATCGGGCTGTATTTCCGTACAACTTGGTATGCCCTTCAGATTATTTCTCAAATGGACTGTTCCAACATGGTAAGCTACGAAGACCTAGAGAGGACATAGTAAAAAAAAAAATTATTACGTACGTACGTAATATTTATTACGTACGTACGTGATAATTTTACGTTCTATACAAAAGATAGTAAGAAGTGGCGGTACGTATATACTGTAACACATTTGTCTACATGCAAGAAGTCAGAAGTCAAGCTTATGCTATAGAATAGTTAACTCAAAAATGCCGGAGACAGACAAGGTACGTACGTTCGACTAACAGTAACACCACGGGTATGCCTGTACTTAAGCCGCCACAATTTTGTGCTGGAACTCATTCCCGGATCATTAGTCCTAGGCTCAATTAATGCATAAATAGGTCTGGCGTAAGTTAGACCTAGGCCTCACGCCTAAGCTTCTGTTCATTGAATCTCACGTGGATAGGTCATGGGCTAGGCCAGTGATAAGGCCTGTGTAGTGTCTATTGCCGCTGTCGATCCAAGATGATGTTACGGCAACTCCCCAGCCTATGCACATCTAGCCAGGGTAATACTAATAGCTGGGCGAACGATATAACAAGGTATTTGTTAGAACAACTCCCTGATTGAACTCACATTTTATAGGCTAGGTAAGGGTAGGACAGGACTACCCTACACTACAGATAATTGTTTGAGGTTTATTTTTAGCCTTGAAATTGATTTTAAAAGTATAAAAGTGGAATTGTATGTTGATAATCATATTGTGTAGCCCTCCTGTATCAACAGCTAGCCCATTTATTATAATAACTACCATGTCAAATTCAATTCAATTAAGGTTAGTTGCTAATATCACTATACATGGTATCAGCTAGTATTAGTATAAGGTTAGCCGACTTTACACACAAACCTAACCTAACAGGTTACTAAACGTCAAAGGAGCCTTAAAAACCACATAAAATGCCCTGTGGAAAACAAACCCATACAGAAATAAGACTGAACAACTCAGAGAATTATTCCAAGATTAAATTAGGGTTAGGTTTTCAAAAAGCATGGCACAAACTATTAGACTGAAGAAAGCGATTAATCTTCTTTTCATTCTAGTTCGTTAACACACCATTTAATACTTTAATTGTTTCATTCCTTTCCTAGATTGGTACAAACTGGAAGAGGTGAAAATGAGAAATTGAGAGAGGCTACCAAGTAACACAGCTTTGCAATAGTAGAAGGATGTCTGTAGCTTGGATGATGCACATCAAGAATGTGATTGTAGCTGTTTTTATGAGAAACAATTTGATGTTTTGCATTTCAATCCATCTCTCAATCAGTCCACAATTGATAATACCTGTTGGTACAACTTCAATGAAACTTGCATAGAGATGGCCTGTGATGAAGAGACATGTGGAGGTGCTCAGGAATTTTATGTCAAAGATCATTTAGGGGTCGGTTTAGTTAATTGTTTGGAAACGCTTCTTCCTGAGTCCACGGATGGACATGTGGATGTATGCAAAACGTGATCATAATTATGGTCATTCGGGGTCGGAGTATCAGAAATTACATGTTCAAGGACACTTTGGTCTATTCTTTAACTACTTAACTGTTAGCTCAAAATCTTTTCAAATTAATCTTTCTTGTGATTATAATAAGCTTAACTTACCACTTTCTATTGGAGTTAAAATAATTTGCACAAGTATGTGAGATCCAAGGATGAGCTTATTACTAAAACTTTAATGGTATCGTTGGAAGCCTAATTATTGTCTTGCAGATGTTCGGTTTGCCTGTGCAAAGTGGTAAAATATAATTGTAATTAAATTAAAAATATGAATTAATTACCAATAAGTGAATAATTAAATTTAAAAAAATCAATTTGGTATTAGGTCATCCTTATCAACAACAATGTGAACAAAGATCTTCTAAGACCTTCCTATCTAGTTTAATGGTAGTCAGTATATGCCCCAAATTATAGCATGCTATAATGGCAATAAGTTTTCACAAAGTACCTTCCAATTGTTCTCAGACAGTTTTAAGGGACACACAAGATGACTGAATGGGAACATTTCTTCAAAGGTTGTAATAAAAACAGTTTAAGAATTCTGACCAAAGGTCACCACATTTGAATATCTAGCATATTTGGGGCTAATACAGCATACCTTTAAAGAAAAGAAGCTACTGACACAGGGCTGAATTTTGTCGTTACAAAGGTTATAGGGAGAGAGGCTTTGATCAAGTATTTCAAGAGACAGGTATAGGGTCCGTTTCTTGTTCTGTACTGAAAACTGTTCAAATGATTTTCAAGTTGTACCCTTGTGCAAAAGTGCTGATCAAAGTCTTGGTATCCCTGTTACATTTCACAGTTGATGTCGAGCAATCAGAGCTTCAGCATGTGACGATGGTTATGCTGTAAAAATGTCCTCAAAATTTTGATGTCAGTATTGCATTTCTTATATTAATTCATTGTATTAATATTTAAGGAATTAATTAAATTAAATTGTGAAAGTTATGGAGATGCAAATAAAGTTAGCTATCAGTAACATTGATGATGTTGTTTTATAATTTATGTTTTGCTTTTTCTCAATTTGAATGCATTGCAACTTAAATGGAGAATAAGGTGGCATTATTAACAAGGAAAGAGGTGATTTAACCAGGAATGAGGTGGAAAATCAGTTTAATATTAACCAGGATAATGGTGACATCAACCAGGAAATGTTGTTTAATTTAACCAGAAAGGGGTGGAACATTCTGTGATATTAACCAGGATAGTATTAGCACCAACCAGGAAAAGTGTAGTAAATTTGACCAGGAAAGGTGAAATATTTCATGATATTAACCAGGTTAGTATAAGCATCAACCAGGAAATGTTGGTTAATTTGACCAGGAAAGAGGTGGAACATTTTATGATATTAACCAGGATAGCATTAGCATCAACCAGGAAATGTTGGTTAATATCATAAGGAATGAGGTGAATACCCATTGATAATAACCAGGACAGTATTAGCACCAACCAGGAAAAGTGTAGTAAATTTGACCAGGAAAGGTGAAATATTTCATGATATTAACCAGGTTAGTATAAGCATCAACCAGGAAATGTTGGTTAATTTGACCAGGAAAGAGGTGGAACATTTTATGATATTAACCAGGACAGTATTAGCATCAACCAGGAAATGTTGGTTAATATCACCATATCTGGTTATATCTACCAGGATTTTGTTAAAATCTCATTCACCAGGCAACTATTTCACCAGGAACTAGTGAAATTTCACCAAGTTGTTTTTAGAGTGTAGGCCTATATGTAGGCCTACATTCGTTATAATTATTAAATACGTACGTGATAATCACTACATAAGTACGTAGTAATTATTGCGTACGTACGTAATAACACTACGTACGTACGTAGTAATTATCACGTACGTACGTAAAACGTATCACGTACGTACGTGATATTATTACGTACGTACGTAGTATTATCACGTACGTACGTGATAATTAGTACGTACGTACGTAGTATTATTACGTACGTACGTAATAAAAAAAATTTTAACCATGTCCTCTCTAGATCTTCGTAGTAAGCCAATGTAAAGTTACGTACAAATGCAACAAGGATAGCATTGTCATTTGGTGATATATTGCGTCTTTGACGTATGTCTTGTCTCATTTTTTGTCAGCGCAATTGTTCCACAGCTATGTTACCCTGTCTAGTTATCACTCATTAGAGTTATATCTGTATCATTCTGCTCATTCAACTTGTATTATATTTTTTCTTCTTTACCAGAGGGTCTACAGATACTCTGTTAAGCCAATTCAGGCTTTATAGAAGACTTCCTTTCACATTGTAATTGCTTGGTGATAAAACAAATAAATAAACAAACAAATATATGATGAATCATAGGGGAATATCATTTGGACCGAACCAGTGAGTTCTATTGACCCTTTCTATTGTGAGAAGAAGAGAATAAAGGGTGGGCTGCAACAACAACAGTTCCTCTTGATGTTACTAGATTTGCCATCAAGTTTAATGTTTGATCAACTTTCATTTCATCAGTTTTATCCACTCTATTCTATACAGGTAACGAGAGTCATAAAGAAAGCAAGCAAGTGATTCCGGGAAGCTGATACCTCTGTAAAATATGGCAACTGCAAGAACTTTTCTCTCAGCCCGATTTGGTGGTCTGATGAGGATATCATGTCTGGTGACTTATTTGGACCGGTGGTTATAGGCCTTGACAATGCTCATGTTGACTGCTTGACGTCCATCCTGCATGTGGAATCATTTAATAAGCAAAACGAAGGACACTTCATATGTGTCGTCGAGAAGAAAGACGCCGACTACTACCTGAAGAGTACACGTAAGAATAATCTCTCATGTTAGCAAAAAATGCAATACCATCGACACAGTGTGTCAGAAATTCCAGATTGCTCTTGAATACTATATACTGTTATATGCAAGACAATAATTAGGTTGGGCAATTAAAGCACATAGTAACCTAGGTCAAAGTCATTTGAGGTCAACAGATATCAAAGTGGCAAAAAAACTGTAAACATGATAACTAAAAAAACAGTGCTGCTAGGTAGTTCATATGTGGTTTGTAGGTTTTGCCTGGTGATTGTAGGGATTGAAACTGGTTGATGTCAAAGGTCATTTGAGGTCAACAGAGCTCAGAATTTGTAAAACCTTGTGAAAATGACTACCTTTAAAGTAAGGGTTAGATAATAATCAAAGTCAAAGTCTTAAAATTTTGTTAGCATGCACTCAGTACTCAAAAAGTGCATCTTTGCTCGTTCTAGGTTAATATTGGTCAGAAGACCGATAGGTAGGTCGACATTATTGCAAGAATCTTGCTGATAAGTAATGACAGTCAATGCATAAGAATCTTGTTTGTAGTGCTACTGTTTAATGTTCTCATACAAAATTGGCAAGGAATCACTTAGCCAACTGGCTTTCTGGTTGAAGAAATTAATCACTGGAAGCTGAATTTGAAAGTCGTCAATCACAAGAAACCTTGGACAGTTTCTTGGTTTCTAGTTGACATTGAAATATGTAAAAAAAAGAAACTTGATATTTCAAAACTCAACCTCACTTCACAACAAGATGAAAGATAATGTGAAATCTGAAGGAAAGTGAGTGCTTTCATCAATAAAGTTGTGCAAGGCAATCTACGATGTGGATATGGTTTCCTGAAACATCTGAATTTGTGTCCTGTTTCTTTGATCTGCTGGTCAGCATACACCTATGTGGTTTGTCATAATTTCACATAAAGTGTTATACATATTTAGCTGTGTAAATTGTTGATACACAAAACTTCTTGTGTTATGATTGTTACCATGCTCAGAATCTACACAGCCTTGCCAGAACAGGAGAACAGCAAGTGTGAATTTAATCCTTTTCAGAAAATGTTTCTTAAGTTATTGGAATAATCGGTACTATAATCAGTAAAATGTTAAGCTAAATATTTCACTGAAGACAGTATTTTAAGTGATGAAGCTAAGTATTGATTTCAAGAGGTGATTTTGTGCTCATTCATGACATGCCCTCACTTTCCATTTCTTGCAGTTCCTATCCGCACAGTCATTGATTAAGGATCTCCTTGCTCCTGCATATAAACATTAACTAGTAAGTACTGCTGCTGTGATGATGATGTCATATGTAATACAAATAACAAATAGCCTTTACCTTATAGGCCCCATCATCAAATGAACTTTTCCCTGAAAGTGGATCCTCACCAAAATATATAAATAAGTTATGTAGCACAATAGCTACACATTAAAAATAATCAAAAGGCATTTCCTGACCTGTCCCTTACCCTTAATTTATATACTGTATTGATTTGTTGCTACAGTGTGCATTCCTGACCTGCCCTTGCCCTTAACAACATTAATATACTGTATTGATTTGTTACTATAGTGTGCATTCATAATAACAACATTAATATGCTGTATTGATTTGTTACTACAGTGTGCATTCATAATACTTAACTCTATACCTGTCCATACTTGTCTCCCTCCTAGCAACTCTCTCCTAGATTTGCTGCATTACTTGTCTGTTGTACCACAAGGAATTCATACCACACTTACCTGCCTCCTCACAACAACTGCATTCTCTAACATGTCTAACATGTCTAGGTCAATAAAGTATTTATATAAAGCTGGTTCTTGTAAGTGCAAGTATCCTGAGCTGGTAACAATAGTCTAAAGTTGTTTGCCATCTACCATATAAGTCTGGAAGGTTTCACTAAGGCAGATGGCTTTCTGGTTTAATTCAAATTTGAAAGTGATAGTCTTTATTTTGTTGTTGATAGAAAAGGAAAGAAAAGACATAGAAATAATTAATTGTTAAATTTTTCCTTTAAGAAAAAGTGAAAAGACAAAACCAAGAAATATGAATAATTTTCTTTACATTACCTGTCCATTAGTATCAGAACAAAATATTTCACACTTATTGTGTTTATAGATGTTATGGTTAGCTTGCTGAACTATGAGATTGGAGGAATTTGGATGGTTTTTTCAACTTCGCACTAAATTAGAAAATGTGTCCACAGTGTGCATTCACATGTATTGTGACTGTACTGCAAGATGTCATCAATGTGACAATGTAGGAAATAACCTTCCTTCTCTGGTTTCAAACTTGTTTAATATTTGTGTTTCTTTTGCTTCATCAAGTTTTTTACAGGATCAAATTGTCTGGTTGCTGGATATGTCTTACAAAAACCAACGTAACCCAATTCCCGGAAGTCTCTGGTGCAAGATCCAGGCTAACTGACATTTTACAAAATCTGGTAGAGAAAGCAGAAAAAGCTGATGAAAGGTAAAAAAATAGTAAAACTTTAATAATTATCTTTAATTATTCAAGAGTCTGATTCATTCTTGGGGTTGTGCCAAACTGCTATGGAAGGGTTATTCTGGCACAGCAAATAGTACATGTAGGGATAACAAAACTTATTTCCATGCTACATGAAATTCATGTTGCAACATCATTCTGTTGACCCCAAATTAGGTTGTTTTATAGGTGACTTACATTTGCTTGACAAATCCTTTATTAGTCCAGCTAGAGAATCACATTCAGTGGTCTGTGATGTCATCATGACACACATTCATCAAACACTTACCGTCGCTTTGAAATAATTTTGATGTGGTTGACTTTTCATTGTTGGTCTGATCAATGCTTACATATTCAGCATCAGCTGGAATTGTTTTCCAATCATTATAAGATGTAGCAGATCCTTGTCTTCTAGTCAGACTTTGTTTGTTATAAGTAAAAAACTCTCTTGCCTACCATTTTCCAGGGTTCTATGGAAGGTGGCTTGGGTGTGATCTTTAATCTCATGTAAGGTCCTTTAATTTATAATACATACCTCTGGCAAATAAATGACAGATAATGGTCAGTTCCAATATATGGCCAGTTGGATGTATGACTCAGCTCATGGGAGCATGGGAATATTTTGTCTTGTCGTATCTGATTTGCTGGTCTTATTCAAACTTTGGTGACTGAACACCTTGTGGGACAAAGAGAAACAGGTGTCTGCTGAGGGGTGCCCCACCAGCAACCAGTTCCTTGGCAAAACAAAGTATGTCAAGCTTATCCAAAACATAAAACACGATCGACAAGTACACCAAGAAGACCCAATCAGAACAAAACTTGTGAGAGAGACAACCAGGGAAATGTCTTACAAAATTAGGCCAGTTTCATATGTACAGAAGAGAGATACAAATGTGTTTTTTTCTGTAACAATAGGAAGTTAGGTTATCTAGATATGACATGTGGTTGGTTCTTTCAATCTGGTAACTTTCTATGGGTGTTTCAATGATGCCTAGGATGGTAAATTCAATCTCAAAAAAGGTAACATTGGTGGATCCCGTACCTGACATGCATAAAGTGAGTCCAATAACCCATGGTTGGAGGTCAACATAGGTCAGAACTTGAAATACTTAAAACTTTTAAAGTTACTTCACCTCAAGATTCCTTAACATGGGATATAATACATATAGTCACATCGTAGGTTGCGTCTGCAATGTACAATACCTTCACACAAATCTGTTGAGTTGAAACTTCAATTTAAGTCAGATGTCTCTGGTTGTTAGCTTTTGTTATCATCATAAGTCAACATCTAGAATCTATCTTAAAACATGAGTGTTAATGCCATGATTGGCATGTAACCTCTCAATAAGAAGGCAGGTTAGTTTAAGTGAGAGATCATTAGATAATTTGATGTTACCAGACAAAAGAAACCCAATAAATTAATCCAAAAATCTAACTTTGGTAAAATGTATGTCCATGGTACAAAGGTCACATGGTAGTTTGGAAATATCTCATTTCCAAACTTTAGTTTTTGACCTCTGCTGACCACACATTTTAATACCAAAAGCAATTGGTCAAATTTTATGCATCAGGAGTGTCAACCTTTATTCATCTTGTGATATCAAGGTTTTCAAGATTTTATATCTGTTACCTGCATAGTTTGATTAATCTCATATTCTCAATTAATGGTACTGCCATTGGGTCTTAATTATGGAAGATCCCCACCTCATAGTATTTACTTATTTACTTATTGGCATATTTTATTATATTAGTCACAGATCCACTCTAGTTAATGAAGTTTTTCAATTATGAAGTAATTTAACAGTGATTACTTATTATTGCTATTGTTTTTTACTTCTTACAGTATTCTTGCTGAGGAATTGGAAAGCCCTAAAACACCAGATCTGAGAGGACAGGTAAGATGAATTATAATATATTTGGTTGGTTAGATAGGATGTACCCTATAAACATTAGCAAATTTACATATCATTAAATAATTGTCACTCACATATGTCCAGCAACTTACAAACCATTGCTTAATGAAGCCAGCCATTTTGGCTTAAAATAGACTTACCATAAATCAGTTTCATGAACATCACATGGAATCAAGTTGACTTGACACAAGATGCTTTCATGTCATATACAACATTCAATATAGGAGCATAGCTAATTAAAGTAAATATTCAGATGACAGACTAAGTGAAACCTAAGAAAATCTAAAATATTCCACATTGCTAGATGAAATCTCCAGATGAAGATCTTGTTTTTAATTCTACAAAGTGGTTTGATGGTCAGTTCTTTTTTGCAAGATAAACAGTTCATTATTTCAGGAAATGGGTCGCAGTGGGTAGTCTGTCATATCATCATGGCACATGTTGTTCCAAACGTTTATTTCCATCTATAATTCTGGTGGTTGTCCTCAAAATGTGATGAAAATTGGAACATAGGCTTATAGTTATCAATGTACTGTGAATTTAAGAAGTCATCAAATGGATGTTTTGAAGAATAACATCTTCATCTGTGGCGGTTGTGCATTATTGATATGAAAAGGACATTTTCAACTATAGTTGTGACATGATGATGTAACTCACCTGTGTTGATGATATCACTCTGTTGTCTGTTGTTGCCAGGTATTTCATTAAAACATCATCAAATTTGAGAAAATTCAAACCCGTGGGATTAAATATATGCTATCAGGTCTACCAGTACAGGAAATTTAGAAAAATTAAATTGAAACAGTCAAATTTGACTACCAGATCCTTGGTATTGAACTGTTCTCTCAAAACCTAAATTTGCTTTCTTGGTTTATCTCCCTTTTGCAAACATGTATCATTAAAGTAAAAATCTCAAATTCCAACTTGAATGAGCCTTTGTCTTAAAAACATGAGTAGAATGATCCTATTTTTAGCTTAGTTTTTATTCTGTGTAGCAATAGTGTTTCTAAGGTCCCTGTGTATCACCATTTATACACCTAATGCACACTGAGCACCAATTCACAATTAAAGTGAATGATTGTCCATCGATACCTACTTCAACATTCATAAAGTTGTGATATTAACATTAACAACCATTGATATATCATTTATCACTTGATCACAAGTATCCATAACTTAATGGCTAGGTTTACATCCTTACAATCCCAGCAATATTTGATGAGGTTACAAGAATGCTAAAAGGTATTTGTCTTAATTATGCTAGGTGACACTATATTGTGGTGTATTCAGGAATGTATGTGATGGTAATGACATTTGTGTGTCAATGGGCGTATGTGACAACCTTGACTTGTGTAAACATGTATACTCCAAAGTCTGTGGCAGTTTAATTTCAAACTTGGTTGGTAGATCCAGCTAAGAGAGGGGAAAAATGTATTTGTTCATAAAGGACAAAGATCATTTAAGGCTACCAGAGGTCAGGGTCAGAAGTTCATAAGTGGGTCAATTTAAGTAAATTGAGAACTATATAGTTATTTTTTGAGGTCAAAAGGCAGTTTGCATCCACAGAAGTCTGAAAACCTTGCAAACAGGATAACTTGCTTGGATGAGCCTCGGACAAGTTTATTATGTAGATCCATGTAGTAGTGGATAAAATCATTTTTACTATCCATAGAGGTCACAGGTCAGCATGGGTCAACCAAGGTCAAAATCTGAAAAGGTTTAATGAGCTTGATGTGTATTGTGTACAGTGTTCGATTTTTCCGGTATCGCATCGCAAAATGCGATCCAAAACGACAAACTTGCGAGACGTTTCCAAATCAGCATCGCACATTGTGCCGATTTGTGCGATTCAAATTCCTAGTCAGATTTGGGAGCAAACACTCAAACCTTAACTTACGAACTGTCGATCACAATGTAGAAGTTATAATTTATTGAGTTTATACTCAATGTACAACTTATTCACTTGACCATATAGCGAAAAAAACACCTGAAAAAATAATATCCTACCATAGTTAAGTGTAAAGCAAATAGCCTAACCACCTCGGCAATTACGGATCTCACGTAACTAAAAGGTTCCCTGGCAACGTGCCAAAAAAATGTTAACAAACAGGTGTTACACAGGGGATGAGCTCACAGTTGTTGGGAAGGTACCTGGGCAAATTCGCAGCACATGTTCCGTGGTACAGTAGTTGGGTATAGGGTTAAACACTGCAGTTGTAAAAATGTACGCATAGTGCAGGCTATTCATTGTTAGGCAGTCTAGAAACGGGGCTTTGCTGAACGTTGTTTGTTTCATAATATCGGAAGTTTTGTAAGTTGCACTTTTTAAAGATTGAAAGACAGATTAAATCTTTTTTCATTTTATAACATAATATAGCTACTTTAACTTGTCATTTTAAAATTTTCATCAGTTTCGTGACAATTTAAATAAAAAAAGTTGTCAGTATTTTGCATCCTCAACTGCGAATTTTTTCATCGCCAGACATCGCAAAAAATGACAACAATTTTCGGGGGCTTTCGCCCCCAGGATCCCCACGAGGGGTTCTACCCCATGACCCCACCATAGCCCTAAGACGGGCCCCTGGACACCACGCCTTTATGCTCGCACGTTACGCGTGCTAGGCAGGCGAACACCGGCGGGAAATCGGCAGTGTGTTCGCGGGAAATTGAACAAGGTTTTCCAACACTGCTGAACTGTGCAGTTACTGTATGCATCATGTTCAAGGTTTTCACGGAGGCCTTTGAGGAAATGAATGGTTAGTACAGTGTATATATGCTGCACTAATGCTGTGTGTAGGCCAAGGTTCACGAAGGTCATTGGTTATATTCGCGCGCCGTAGATGTGTTTTTAGATGTTACGGAGAGTCAGGTTTCCATGGATATTAATCGAAAATGAATCTGAGTTTAACTGACGCTAAAGAAATGGATCGTCTTGGGCAGATTAACAAATCATTGCAAGTATAAATAAGTACAGGTAGCTCTGCTGTTAAAAAGAAAAGTTCAATATCGGTTTGCTGTTATTGGCAATTAGGCAAAATTTTACTGATACCGATATGCTGCCGATATTGCAAATATCGGCCGATACCGATATTGAAAACGATTATCGTAGCAACACTAGTATAAATAATAATAATAAACAAACATTTTCTAGTTAATACATTGATCGCCAACATTTGGTCCGTTTTGTGGTAATTTCAAAACTGCTATTCAATATTGGGGAACTGCTATGCAACAAAAATATTGTATAGCAATTGTCGAAATTTGTTGCTATGCAATTTTTTGGCCATAAGTCGAACCCTGATTGTGTAGCTACACATAAGTTCAGAAACCTTGAAGATTAGAGTCAGACTTGAAACCAGTAGTGTAAACTGTACAGAATGTAACATTATATATTCTAATGTAAAACATGGCAAGGAATCACCAAGCTATTTGGCTCTCTGGTTTTCTTCTTGAATTTCTGCAGCAAAGTTGGTGTTCTTGATGGACAAGGATCTAAAAGCAGCAAGAGACA
Source organism: Apostichopus japonicus (assembly GCF_037975245.1). NCBI lineage: Eukaryota > Metazoa > Echinodermata > Holothuroidea > Aspidochirotida > Stichopodidae > Apostichopus > Apostichopus japonicus. The sequence goes on from NC_092580.1 coordinate 2,637,812, forward strand.
TTCCAGATCTAGCCGAAAGCGGAAGAAAGATGATGTCATGAGTTCAACAGAGCATACGTTTCTTGATAAGAGGAAATATCAGCGTCTCTGAACTTGGGTAAATATTTTACATAACAGAATGCAAAGTAGAATATTGAATTTCGATATAAAGTACACAGTAGGCTGCTTAAAATGTAGCAGATCAGTATCTCGATCAAACCAATCCCGCTGCGTTTAAAGCTAATTATTGGCAATTAGAAGTAACATATGATTGAAGATTCCATAGTCCTTCTGCCACCTGCCCCTCTAAGACTAAGACATATAAGGAATTAATATTATCCATTGTACTGGCATCTTTTTCTACAGAAGGAAGGGAGTTTCATGGTCCCCTTATGTCAGCCCCTCATAGAATAGCCCATACAATTAATAATATCCATTGTACTTGGACCTGTAGCTACAGATTGGAGTTTCATGGTCCCCTTTTGCCCACCCCTCATAGAATAGGACATATAATTAATAATATCCATTGTATTTGCATCTGTAGCTACAAATTGGAGTTTCATGGTCCCCTTATGCCAGCCCCTCATAGAATAGGACATAAATTAATAATATCCTTTGTATTTGCATCTGTAGCTACAGACTGGAGTTTCATGGTCCCATAATGCCCGCCCCTCATAGAATAGGACATATAATTAATAATAAACATTGTATTTGCATCTACAGATTGGAGTTTCATGGTCCCCTTATGCCAGCTCCTCATAGAGAAGGACATACAATTAATAATATCCATTGTGTTTTCATCTGTAGCTACAAATTGGAGTATCATGGTCCCCTTTTGCGAGCCCCTCATAGAATAGGACATACAATTAATAATATCCTTTGTATTTATATCTACAGATGGAAGGGAGCTTCTGATGACTACCAGTATAGATATACAGAGAGCTATGCCATATTAAAGGCAATGTATGACAGACAATAACCCTGTGAACCTTGAAGCTGTTGTTTGAGAGAAGATAATATTGGTTACCCTTTGGTGATCATCCAGGGTCTGATTAACTCAATTAAGATCAACGGGTGTAACTTACAACTCTGCTGCTGGAAGTAAAGTTGCTCTGACTTCTGAAAGCTATTGAACTATAGCCGGTGCAAACAATATACTAAGGTATTATGTTTGTGAAGGTATGACAGAGGAAAGCAGGAGGCTCTTGTGAGCAGGAAATGAAGTCCAAGCAAGGAATGGTATAGATCAGTGTAAGGGATAACCTCTGTATCCCTCTCATAATACTTCATTGGAAACTTTCAGATTAAACAAACCTGGTTACATTTTTCACATCAATAGATGGCATTAATCATTCCATTCCTGGTTGTATACGATATGTGGGCTGTTGGCTAAGGCTGTAAAGTACTCTACCTGAAGATATAATAAATGTGCTTTACAACAAACACCTCCCACTAGTGATGATAATGGTGAATAGTATACAATACTTATGTAAAGTATACTTACTTACTCAGTTATGCTCAGACAGATGTTAACATACCATGTGATTGTCTGTAGTAGTTCATTTGGACCTCCAGAGACAGTTGCAGTTCATGCCCAATCCAATTGTCTAGCAGTTCTTTGATTACCATTGTCTATTTGATATTTACTTTAATTATAATCTATTAATTCAGATATTAGTCGAGTGTCTTATTATCAAATATCCGCTTTTGGAGATTATTTATTAAGACTTTTCTGTTCAGCTTTCCTGTTCAACGTTATTAGTGTAATTAGGCCTGGCTTACCGTTACCAGCTGGAACTATCAAAATAAGCCTTACACTGTCATTGACTGAAAAGGAAAATGTTTTACCACAGGGCATTACTATAAAGATGAGTTTATTGGTTAGGGTTTGTGTAAATGAGCGATTATAACAATAGGCGTATTCTTGTGTGGGCGTACATGTATATAGTGTAGCGTTAGGCTATGGTGCGCTTGTATCGATGCATCGCTGTTTAATTACGAACAGAGGTTTTTAAATGTATCGGGCGCGGCGCGCTGATTGTGTTGCATGCGTGTAACTTGTGTGAGTGTGTGCGTGTGGTGTGAGAGAACTTTCGTGTGTTTGAAAATGTTTGGCAGAGCTAATGAATGAGGCAGTGAATACGGATGCATGGTTGACCGGCCAACACTTGTGAGCGAGTGAGCACGTTTGAGTTATACTGTATGTGTGAAGTGAGCTTGTAAGTTAATTATATTTTATATTTAGTTGGTTAAGTTATTAAGTGATTCCAGTAAGCCGTTGTTCTAGTTAATTGTTACTAAACTATTCAAGTATACCGTTGTTCCAGTTAATTGTTATTACATCCTTCAAGTTACCGTTAATCTTTTGTTCCTGTGTTATCTTTACAACTTCTCTCCCCTGAGTCATCATACTTTTGGGAGGGCACGCCAGTACAGAAAACCCCTAAACTTACATTTGGATGTACAGTTATTGCCATTCTGGGAAAGGGAAATAGTCAATGTTGTTTTTATCTAGGGATGGGAAGGGATGGGAGGGGGGGGGGGATTTCCACTGCCCTGTTATACGATGCTGCTTGAGAATACAAGATAGTGACTTTCTGGGTTGTTGTGGGATAATAAAGATCACCTGTGTAGGCACCTAGCATGCTAAACCATTGCTAGAAGTTTTAAAATGTACTTTCCTAGAGGCTCTGGTGCTCCATATTATTCCAGATACAGAGTGCGGCTCAATTTGACATTTTTAAATGTCTCATTAAGGCAAAGCGCTTTCAGTGTGCTAATATGAGGTACTTAAATCTAAGCATTGAAGAACATTATTTGACTTTCTAGCATTTTTCTCAGCAATGCTGAATATCTTAAATGAGAATTTTGATTTTGTGCCAACCTTAAACAATTCAGTATTAAAGAGTGCTGAATTGCCTGTTTCAACATTGGTCTAGCAAACACCACAATTTTTCAAGATATATTTACCACTCTACTATAAAAATAAGTACTGTAATTTTATTTCAAATGTAAATAATATTTGATTTTGATCAAACTTGATTGTGTTATTAAAGTAGTTATTCAAGTCTTTTCTGTTTGCCGTAACCTCAAGTGAAATATTCTTTATTTCAGGAATCGATAGAGTAAAATGCCTTTGATTATGAAATTGGAAGATTGATGACCGTTGTCATTATTTAATGATCTTAATGAAGTCACTTGATCCAAATAACTAGTGTTATGAATTTTTGTTCTAATCACAGGCAGATCTTTTGGTTTCTTTGTCGATTCTCTGCCCTGTAATTGTCTCTGTATAACCTGTCTTGGCTGCACGGATGGTGTCCAGCCTTGTAAAAGATGTACTGGAGTCTTAACAATGGTCCAGTGTGACGTAATTACACTAAATCACCACTGTCGGCCTAAGTGTTTATTTTATGCTATATGTACGTGCAGTGGGATTATTATAAATAGTACCCATACTGAAGTCTTAACAATGGTCCAGTGCGACGTAATTACATTGAATCACCACTGTCGGCCTAAGTGTTTATTTTATGCTATATGTACGTGCAGTGGGACTATCATAATTAGAACCCATACTGGAGTTTTAACAATGGTCCAGTGTGACGTAATTACATTAAATCGCCAATGTTGCCTTAAGTGTTGTGGAAAGTGTTAAATTCACAAAGGGCAACATAAGGTATATGTGGAATTAATTAATTAGTTAATTAAATTCCTTGCTATATGTATTTAGCAAAGGGACTTTCATAATTAGAACCCATACCGGAGTTTAAACAATGGTCCAATGTGACGTAATTACATTAAATCGCCAATGTTGCCTTAAGTGTTTTGGAAATAAATTCACAAAGGGCAACATAAATGTATATGTGGAATTAATTAGTTAATTTAATTCCTTGCTATATGTATTTAGCAAAGGGACTATCATAATTAGAACCCATACTGGAGTCCTAACAATGGGGCAGTGTGACGTAATTACATTAAATCACCACTGTTGCCTTAAGTGTTGTGAAAAGAGTAAAATTCACAAAGGGCAACATAAATGTATATGTGGAATTTAATTGTTCAATTAAATTCCTTGCTATATGTATTTAGCAAAGGGACTATCATAATTAGAACCCATACTGGAGTTTTAATAATGGTCCAGTGTGACGTAATTACATTAAATCGCCAATGTTGCCTTAAGTGTTGTGGAAAGAGTTGAATTCACAAAGGGCAACATAAATGTATATGTGTAATTAATTAACTAGTTAATTAAATTCCTTGCTATATGTATTAAGCAAAGGGACTATCATAATTAGAACCCATACTGGAGTTTTAACAATGGTCCAGTGTGACGTAATTACATTTAATGGCCAATGTTGCCTTAAGTGTTGTGGAAAGAGTTAAATTCACAAAGGGCAACATAAATGTATATGTGGAATTAATTAATTAGTTAATTAAATTCCTTGCTATATGTATTTAGCAAAGGGACTATCATAATTAGAACCCATACTGGAGTTTTAATGCTTCCTAGTCACTTCGCCCAACAACCATTTCGCCCAACTGCCATTTCGCCCAACCAGCCTAAAGTTATACAAAGTAAAGGACTTCAAGTTTCCTTAATATTCCTTAATATTCGAATGTTTACAATCAAACCTCACCCCTAACACACTGATCGATCCTCAAGTTTCCTTATTATTCGGTTCGTATCCTGTAACGTTAACAATTCCCGAACGTTTCCTTTTGAAGTATCAACTTTAATCAAGGTTGGGCGAAATGACCAGGCTGGTTGGGCGAAATGACCATGCTGGTTGGGCGAAATGACCAGGCTGGTTGGGCGAAATGACCAGGCTGGTTGGGCGAAATGACCAGGCTGGTTGGGCGAAATGACCAGGCTGGTTGGGCGAAATGGTAAGGTTGGGCGAAATGGCAGTTGGGCGAAATGGTTGTTGGGCGAAGTGACCTGCTTCCGTTTTAACAATGGGCCAGTGTGACGTAATCACATTAAATTGCCAATGTTGCCTTAAGTGTTGTGGAAAGAGTTAAATTCACAAAGGGCAACATAAATGTATATGTGGAATTAATTAATTAGTTAATTAAATTCCTTGCTATATGTATTTAGCAAAGGGACTATCATAATTAGAACCCATACTGGAGTCCTAACAATGGGCCAGTGTGACGTAATCACATTAAATTGCCAATGTTGCCTTAAGTGTTGTGGAAAGAGTTAAATTCACAAAGGGCAACATAAATGTATATGTGGAATTAATTAATTAGTTAATTAAATTCCTTGCTATATGTATTTAGCAAAGGGACTATCATAATTAGAACCCATACTGGAGTCCTAACAATGGGCCAGTGTGACATAATCACATTAAATCGCCAATGTTGCCTTAAGTGTTGTGGAAAGAGTTAAATTCACAAAGGGCAACATAAATGTATATGTGGAATTAATTAATAAGTTCATTAAATTCCTTGCTGTATGTATTTAGCAAAGGGACTATCATAATTAGAACCCATACTGGAGTCCTAACAATGGGCCAGTGTGACATGATCACATTAAATCGCCAATGTTGCCTTAAGTGTTGTGGAAAGAGTTAAATTCACAAAGGGCAACATATATGTATATGTGGAATTAATAATAAGTTCATTAAATTCCTTGCTGTATGTATTTAGCAAAGGGACTATCATAATTAGAACCCATACTGGAGTCTTAACAATGGGCCAGTGTGACGTAATTACATTAAATGGCCAATGCTGCCTTAAGTGTTATGGAAAGAGTAAAATTCACAAAGGGCAACATGTATATGTGGAATTAATTAATTAGTTAATTAAATTCCTTGCTGCATGTATTTTGCAAAGGGATTATTTGAAATAGAACCCATACTAGAGTTTTGAAAATGGTCCAGTGTGACCTAATTACAATAATTCGCAAATGTTGCCCTAAGTCTAGTGGAAAGATTTAAATTCACATAGGGCAACATGTATATGTGAAATTAAGTAACTAGTTAATTGTATTCTTTGCTATATGTACTTTGCAAAGGGATTATTGTAAATAGTGCACATACTGGAGACCAATGGTCCAGTGTGACGAAATGACACTAAATCAGCACTGTCACCCTAAATCATGTTGAGTTTATGCTATGTCGTCCTAAGTGTTGTGAAAAGAGATGAATTCACCTCGGGCGACAAAGATGTCGCCTTAGGTGCTTTATGTGCAATTCACTATTTTATTAAATGAAATTCCTTGGTATTTGTATTAGGCAGAGGGATTATTATAAATAGCACACCATCAGTCCGGTTCTCCTTCAATACTTCTCTCCAGAAAGGACACAATTTTCTGGTCAAAGGTTCAAGAACGGGATTGATAAAGTATACCGTTTGCATTAGAAACCATTACTTCATCTAGCCAAGAATCTGCAGAATTATTAGTCTCCAGTAGTTCTTGATTCAGTGGTCCATATTCAATTCATGAGTTTTCAGGAACTATTACCAGTTATGCAACGAGTCAGGACTAGAGTCACTAAATTTCAGAGAAATTAAGTAACTCAAACACAAGTTCATGAACCGAGTTTTCCCATAGATCTAGATAATGCAGTGACCTAAGTCCAAGATTCAACTCAAAGTAGGTTTCATAAAAGTGATATCTAAGTTGATTAAGAATCAAGTCCAATCAATGTGATATGTAATATTATAAAGCAAGGTTCTTGTCACAACTAAAAGAAAAGGTTATGTTGGTTATAGGAAACTTGGAGGTTTTGAAAAAAGGTACCAGCTACATTTTAAGCAGCTAAACAAATCACAATAATATATTCCATATTTAAAAAGAGAGTTGGGTGGGGGATTTATGCCTTAGGGAGGAAAAATGGTTTATAAGCTACAGAAATCGAAGAGTGTACTGTTTCATCAATAGGTGCTGTTCTTTTTAAGAAAAGGGGCTCTTTAGGGGTTCCCTGTCACTGTGACACCCCCCCCCCTACATTCACATTGTTTTCAGACTAGAAGGTTTTTCTATAGAACGTTGTAAACATTTTCATCTGTGCGTAAAACGTTTTCATCTTCATACTGTAAGCTTCACATGATAAGGTTTGAAATATCACTCAGACCTTCTTACTTAATAGAGAGCATTAATGGAGGGAATGGACATTGAAAGCGGATGGTATGATTTTCCAACACGACATTAAAAAGGGACGTCAGCAGAAACTTGCGTGTAGACCTTATTATAGCCTATAAATATGCATCAAAATGCACTATTTCATATCCAGAATTTATAAGCAAGAATTAGTATTTTTCATAGCTCTTTACTGTAACTCATGGAATATGTCATTAAATTTCGACGTATATTTTGTCGCGATCACCAGGTCTGACAAGCGGAGCGTCAGGGGGAGGGGTTGGGTGAGGGTTACTCGAAATTGCTCATGATCCCCTTTTGGCGGACCAGTACCATATATATTATTAACCGCCCTCCAATATGCGGCGAGGATAAGAAAGATATCGTTTAAAGTGATCAGGAGTTAGTGAAATACTGAATATAGTGCCAGGGGTGTGCGTGGTGGGGGGGGGGGGGTGCCCACCCCAGACATTTGCACGTACGGTGAACGTCACGCGCACACACTACACGTACGAAGGCCAGTTGAAAAGATGGCGCGGTAATACTGAGACCGCATCTCATATCAACTTTGTACAGAAAATCCTTTTCTGCTGTGACCGGGACATCAAGTATTGCATAGCCTAAGCATGTTACTGAAAATCAAGGATCTGCACTTTTATCATTAAAATTTGGGACGTTTATAGGCATAATAGTAAGTAGTATTATTAATGCAGGTGCTATTTGATTATTAGCTAGTGACCTTAGGCTTGTAACGATAGGCACACTGCGTACTGGCTACAACTAAAAGAATCAATGTCAGTCAGAATATTAACACTAGGCTGCAGCAATAATTAAGAATGAACAAACTCGCATGAATGTGGTGTAGGCTAACATAACAATGCCTGCTTGCATTGTTAATGTTGTTATTGGTAGGACGTAACTACAAGTGGGGTTCGACAAGGCTCTGTTTTGGGTCCCCTGTGTTTTGTTGCCTATATAATGACATTGACGGAGATATTTTGTGTACAGGTAAGAAGTTTGATGATGACACCAAACTACAGTATTCTTCTGAGGTCTCTTTCAAAAGCGATTCAGAGATTGAGAAATTTCAAACGGATTTGGATAAGGTTTTTTTCTTTCCGCTTACCAGTCAAAACGTCCCCGTACTAAAACGTCCCCGCTATTGGTCAAATCGTCCCCGTTGGTCAAAACGTCCATGTTAGTCAAAACGCCCCCATCTATCACATTCATTCACAGTTGTGAATATATTAATTTTAAGTTATAATTTGGCTAAGTTATCGGCATACAAGTTGGATTACAGTCGCTAAATAAATCATGAAGGACTATATCGTTTAATTATATTGGGTATGAAAAAAGTATACGCTATGTTTTTCAGTGAATTAAGGAAATCAAAACATATATAAGAGGATTAAAAAAGAATTTGGATGCGTATACTTTACAATATATATATCTATATAATATTTTAAATTGAGTGAAATCACTTACGTTTATTTTTATGAAGTAAAATTTTGTCACGAGTATGTGCCCCTGTTGATATTTGACATTTTTGAAGTAAAGAATATATCGTTCGATTACCTTTAGTGCATGTGGTAATGTTACATGTTTTACTAAAAAATTATACTCAAAAATGTTTCTGTCCTCATAACAGTCAATTCCCACTCCTAAAAACTGTGTTTTCAACCTAAACTATACTTATCCTTACTCTTTGATTTGAACTAATAACATCCACACTTGCATTCCAACTGATTATCAAAGCGGGCAAGGGCGTAGGAACTGGGGGGGGCGCCAGCCCCCCAATGAAAAATATGGAGGGGCGGAAGTATCATTCCGGCCCCCCCCCGCTTCGAAAGTCAGAAAACCCCTTTTTCATTTCCAAATGAGAAAAAAATCTCATTTGGAGCACCAAATTGCATCTTAGGCCAGGTGAAAATGCAAAAATATATACAAAATGGAGCGTGTGGGTTGAAGTGTGCTATATTGCACCAAATTGCATCTGAGACCACCTGGAAATGTATTCCAACTGATTATAAATGCAGGGACGTTTTGACTAACGGGGACGTTTTGACTGCTGGGACATTTTGGTAAAAAACTGGGACGTTTTGGTCTTAAAAAATTTGGGACGTTTTGGTAAAGGGACGTTTTGACTGGATACCGTTTTTTCCTGGTCTCACTCTCAGGGATGGCAAAATGCTTTTTAATATTGATGAATGCATGGTGATGCATATTGGTAGAAGTAACCAAAAGTAGACCTAAAATCTTAATGGTGAGGAGTTACAGGAGGTCTTTGTTGAAAGAGACCTAGGCTAGGTATCTACATTGACTCATCTCTGCAACCTTCTAAACATTGTCTCGAAGCTGCTAAAAGAGGTAATAGGGATTTAGGTATGATCAAGAGGAACTTCAGTTTTCTGAAAGAGGACATAGTTGTTAGGGTTTATAAGCAGTTGGCTAGGCCTCATATGGAGTATGCTGTGCAGTCTTGGAACCCATATTTTGCTAAGGTAAGGATAAAGAAGTACTCGAAAAGGTCCAGAGGAGGGCTACTAGAATGATTAGTTCCTTAAGGGTGCTCCTTATTATAGGCAGCTATAACTGTTGAATCTCACCACACTGGAGGTTAAGTGGTGAATTGATTCAGGTTTTCAAGATTGTGTATCGTTTTGACAATTTATCCTTCTCTAGCAAGCAAGCTGTGTGTGTATTTTCTGGGATTGATGGTGGTGTTTAACACTTCTGTTACACTTCATTCGAAACTAGGTCAAATTACCGGCATTAGACGTTTCTTTTTGTGCGAGTCTTCACACCCTTTAAGGTATCATGTAATTGTTTTTGTTTACTCCATCAGTGATCTTCCCTTTTCCAACGGCATTACTGCATGGAAAGACTCTTGCTCAGCCGCATTACACAAACACTTTACCAACAGAATACCGCAGATAGCTGATCGTTAACTATGTTAGGAATCCACATGCAGTTCCAAAGACAGCTAATGTGTGAGATTTTCAAAGAGATACTTGTGGAAGACTTGATATGTAATCATTTCATGAGGAAAACCGCAAAGAAGACAAAGATGGAGGAATGTTGTGCTGCTGATGTTAGATGTAAGAGTGACTTAAATCTGCACCCAGCACAAATATTTGATCGCGGGAACTTTTTTAATTTTGTGACAGGGTTACAGCCGTATGTGAGACATGAACTGAAGCCCAAGAGCGACGTCGCCTACCCAGCCGCCTCCACCAACTTCACCTACAATTACGACACCGAATTTGAGAAGAGCAAATACAAGTCACTGATCAAGATGTTTGAACAGGAGGCAGGCCAACGAGAAGACGAATTGGATGAACAAGCCAAACACATACTCCAAGGTACGCCGACTAGGGAGAGAAAGAGGAAGGGGAAGACAAGGGCTACCAGACGAAGATAGAAGTGAGTAGTAGTGACATGTAATTGGTGGTAGGCACATCATACGTTTGACAGAATTACCCGACAGAATCCTTAATTTTGGGCAATTTGGGACTTCAAGGTATCGAAGAGGCACTTGCCAAGGTGATGAAAATGTTTTGATTTTAGCACTTCAGAAACAAAAAAATCTAAATCTAAAATATCCTACAGATGGAATTATCAGAAGTTAGTCATGCTTTGTTTGTTTGCTATTTATTTAGCAAATGTTTGATCTTTCCAGAGGGAGAACAGGGATAGAAGGGTTCGGGGGGGAAGCGGGATTGTCACCATTCTGGACAATGTGATTATGCGTCATCCACAACTCTTCTCTCTTGTTACATTTTTCACAGTGGGTAGGTAACAAGGACCCCAAGAGTGGTGATGCAGTCGCTATCACTGATCCACAAGAGTTTGCAAGACAGGGACAAGATCCTAAGGAGTACAAGAAGAAGGCTAAAACCGTACGTTGATGACGTTATACACTGTTATTTCTAATTGATTGTTTTATTTTTGTTATTTGTCACCACTTTCTCCTTCCTCTCACTTCTTTCCCATTTTTCGACTTTCCCCTAATTTGGTCTTCCGAGGAGTGAATGATGTATCTGGTATGTTATAGAAAAAGTGGTAAAAAAAAAAGAAGATAATGTAAAAGTGTATCAGTAGGTGTGGCCCTGGATTCGTTGAAGGGGACTCCCCACATAGGTAGGGTTCCCCCCTTTTAGGGAGCGGACTCCCCATTTATGGAGCGTTTTCCACATGTAGGGAGGGTTCTCCCAAGAAAGTTTTTGAAGTTGTGCTATTTACTACTTCTGTATTTTTATGTCAGGTTGAAGCGGGGTGGGTGAATATTTCCATTCCATCCCGCCCCCAACCCCTTCCCACCCAGGATCATTTTACACACAGCAGACCCTTAGCAAGCCTCAAAAATTTGCTGAGAGAACTTTAAACACTTAAATTTTTCATTCTTAAATCTCTCCTCCTTAGTATCACTATTCAATATCCTCTTAGTGTTTTGTTATGTGTCTTCTTAGTGCTTTGTTATGTGTTCTGTCATTCTGACATCTTTGATAGATGTCCCAAAAGAGTGTCTGCCTGTGATGTTTCCGTAATCATATTACCCAGAAATGAAAAATTGATGAGGTCACACCTGCATCCAATAGAACGAGGCATTTAGTTCTCACGCCACACGCTCCTTGCAGCTGGTGCCAGGACTGCGGTGGCAAAAGGCATGAATTTTTAATTCCTCATTCTTAATGGCAGAGAGACTATGAATATAAGTGTTATAATGTTACCAATGAGGATGTTGTCTACTCTTTGAATTTCAGGTTAGACGAGCGTTTTGGGGATAAGACGCATCCCTGGACCCATCTCTGAAGGTCTGGCAGGTATAACTTACAGGGATGCTTGCAGGACACAGGTGCGTTGGAATTTTCCTTGTCTCTGGCGCCCTACACCTTCCATTCTTCTCCCCACCCCCCCACCCCCTCTGCATGTATTTATTACGTCCACATTCTTAAAGGTACCAGAGCTTACATTTCTAAACCTCTGCATCTCTTGTTTTAGATTATGAATAGCAGGGCCACCCTCCTATTTCTGCTTATAGATTGTTCATGATTTGCGTACCAGTATAAAGTATACCTACAGTATTAGGTTCGGTAGTATGTCAGCTAATAAGGTTTTTTATTTCATGGACAAGACCGTAATAAATTGGTGTAGGGTTACATAGCAGTTGTACGGGTATGCTACTGTAGACAAGGAAGGAATAAAGCGCCCTCGCTACCTGTTGTGTTCTAACGTGTCTCATACCAGCACAACAGTGTCCTGTTTCATTTAAGCTTTTACACTGGTTCGAGAGTAAACCACCTGTATCAGCCCGACGACCCTCTAAAGTGTATTGCTTCACATAGCAGAGAAAACCGTGGAAAAGTTAACAGAAAAAATCCAGCCAACTGAAAATTCTTGGAATGAACGTTATATTGTAAACATTGATCAAGATCTAATAATATGGTAAAGTTTGATCAAGGTACCAGTTTACTTAAGAATAGAAAGTCTTTTTTTTTTTTCGTCTGTAGTTAGGTAATAGCTTGGCTGGCCTACCCCCCAATCCCAACAAATTTTTTTATGTTATTTGATTAAGCATTATCTTGACCGCACCTACCAATGGGCTGCCAAAAAACTTAAGTATCCTTGCTTAGAAAAATTGTAAAATCTTCATAATTAATCCAAAACCAGCACTAAGTAATATAGAAAGAGAGAAATTTAAAGGAAGGGGGGGGGGGGCAATTTTTGTTTGGTGTTTGCCTGGTGAAACAGTCGTAAAGATGCCATTCATGTGTACTTATTAAAGTGTGGTGAAATTTAAGAATGGCCTCGACATCCCTACCATTAGGTTCTATGTAGGTAATATTAGTGAATGTACCTCAAGAAAGTACATGTGCTACGGGGAAAAGTTGAGATATTAGCCACTACCCCTCCTCCCCCCCCCACTCCACCCAGTAAACTGTGTGGGTAAATTGACACTGAAGCTAGTACTTGGACATGCCAGTGGAGTTGCACTTCATGTTAAAATCAATAGGTTGAACAAACTTCCACTGATAAGATCGAATTAATTGATCAATCTCAACTTACTAAAGCCAGCTTACTCGGAAACAAATATCTTTCAGTTATGGCTTGTTTTGATATTCTTCATTAATGATTACACAAAGTGATTGGTTTTAAGTGTAGAAATCATGTCACCTTTTATGTGAGTTTCCATAAATCAATGCTTTGCTTTACTTTTGTTGGTGAACTCGGTTTGATCAGTGCTGTTCTACCCAACCTCTACCCCCCCACCTATACCCACCCCCAAATTGCAGTTGTTTTTGGATTGGTTTGACTAAACTCACATGTTTGAAAGACTTACCTGCAGCTTTTGTTTTCTTTTCAATTGAGTGTTTTATTTTGAATTATTTTTGAAGTGATATTGTTTTCGTAAGCTTCACTTTCACCCTCATTTTGCATGAAAAAAGTTTTTATGGTAATGTGCATAATGTGTATCTTTGCTGAACATTAGAAAGATAAAAAATTACAAGAAGATAATTTCATAATGAAACTATAGTTTAGAGAATTAATACCCATGAGATTCTCAAAGAATATTATATTAGATTTGCCAGGTTTTCTGAAAACATCGGTTCTGATCCTGCCAGACCGTATGTTAATTGTTCAGTAAAAGTAGCATTCAGCTTGATAAATCTCAATTAAAAACCAAACCATGTATACCATATCAAATACAAACATAATCGATGTTCAAATGATAGAAATTAAACAAAGAGAAAGTTTTAAGCTCCGACTATTTCCATATTAGCTGTTAGCTTTAGTCTTTACCATGTTTTAACTGTTTTTATGCTGTAGTGTTTGGCTAACAAACAGTTAAAAAAAAAAAAAAAAATGGGGGAAAAAGTGCTCCTTTAATCTAAATTGCCTGCTTAGAACAAAGCTCCACTTTTAGTCAACTTACAGTAGTGAATGTCACCTTTAAACCCTGTCTTTCTTCAATCTCCTTAAACGAGATCCCCAAAAATTGATTGAATTTCTCTCCAAAGGGCGATGTTTTCTCAACCGAAAAGAGGGGAGAAAGGAAAAACTGTTTTCTTTCTTAATTCAGCCATGTTTTTGGGCATTTGCTACAATGATGTGATTTTGCTGTGACGTTGTCACAACTTGTCACAACGTGTCATAAGTCTGTATTTACTCTGTCGTTGTCGTTGATGTTGTTGCAAGTTTTGGTTTTCCTTCTCCACTCGGTCGCCCAGGATGCGCCGCTGTCAGATTCTCGTGACGGTATGGAACCGGCCAACAGGTATAGGAAATCAATTTAATAACAAAACTAAAACAAAAGCGCATCTTGGGAATTAATAGCAACCTAAATATCCTCATTTTGTCACAGTGGATTTATATTGCAGACTTGAGGTTTCCATATTATCTATGAGGACATTATTAGAACAAACATTAGTAGAAACTGAAGTTCTCTTTCACCCTGTTTACTTTATCCATTTTCATTTTTCTTGGTGGTGAAGGGTGATGGGTGTGGGGAAGTCAGGCATGTATCCAGGATTTTCTAACCCAGGGGGCGCGAATTACTATCTAAGCGGAGCGCCACCATCGGTTGGCGCGCAGCGTACAAGAAAATTTCTGGTTTTGATACCCCCAGATCACCGGAAATGGCACATCTAGGGCTTGAAAATGACCAACCAGATGGACACTTTTGCCTGAAAACCAAGTATTTCCCAATAGTTTTTTTCATTCATAACCTTTTTCAAGATTGTCACCAGTCACACATCATCTCTGGATCATTACTTTTGTAGGTAATTCTACGTAACGCCCCACAATACCCGTCAGCCCCACTTTTCAAGGTTTTAATCCCATTATTTGTTAAGAATTTGAATAATAATTCACTTCAAAACATACCTATAATGTTGCACAAAATTTCATCTATTGACAACCAATATAGAAAATACCCCTTCAACCCCCAACAGACCGGTCAAAATTGCATGAGTAGAGGGAAGTATGATAAAGAATGTTGGTCAAGGAATTTTCGAAAATTCAGACACAGTTAATTTTATTGGTGTACAAATATTAAAACCTCTTATAACGGCTACTATATAAAACTTCGATATCACCAAAAAATACCCAAAAAATATGCTCGAGGGGGAGGGGGCGGTCTCCACCCTTCGCCCCCCCCTTGGCTACGCGCCTGCGGTTAGAAATCTTGTAGGAAACAGGCCAAATGGAAACCCAGTGAAACCATATCGATGTGGATCAGTTTTTACCTCCATGATCATATGTATGATTGTACGTACTTACACTCATCATGGAGGTAAAAATGTACCTTCATGCACTTATGCATACACAAGAGATGTACAGACATGATAATAATCATGAGTGACAACATGCTATACGGTCACAGGTCACAGAAACGACCACGGAGCGTCCTTTACCTCATGCAGCATGTGTTGGATGAAGTGTGCCAAATATGATTTGGATAAATAATCTCACGCATTATTTTCTATTTATAGCCACAAAAAAAAATTATACCACCAAATATGGGGGGGGGGATATTAGATACTACCGTATACCCCCCACCTAAAATATTGGGAGGACATGTCCCCCACCCGCCCCCCCCATGATCACCGCCCATGTATATATATATATATTTATATGGTTGCTACAGCCCTATTTTCCTTTTTTTATCCGCAAATCAAATTTCATTACGGATACGGTCCGTCAAGCTATTCATTTCGAAAAAAGTAAAAACTACTTTTGGTCATATATAGTAACAAATTGTGACACGGTTACAAAGGCGCCTTGCGAGGAATTAGCCAAGGGAGAGGCAAAGCTTGTAGGCAAACTATCTAAGCTTAGTGCCACTATAAGTTGGCGCGAAGCGCAAAAGAAAATTTTGGCCGAAAATGCCTCCCAGATCGCTGGAAATGGCACTTCCCAGGCCTTGTAAGTTGCATCTAAGCATTTTCTAGTTTGAAGTTACTAGCGATATCATAAAAAATATGCTAAAAAAAACTATTCCACCTAAAATATTGAGGGACATGTCCCCTGCCCCCCCCCATGATCGCCGCCCATGTAAGAATGATAGTCAGGGAATTTTCGAAAATTCAAACACAGTGAATTTGCTGGTGCATGGGCGCATATCAGTCTTGGATAATGGTGGGGACGCGTGTTTGTTCTCTGATACTATCTATGCGGAGCGCGACCACGGGTTCGCGCGTAGCGTGCAAGATTTTGTTTGGCAAATATACCTCCCAGATCGCCGGAAATAACACTTCCCAGACCCAATGATGCTCCCAAACCTCCTTCAGTTTTAAATCTCATGGGTTAGAAATTTAGTTTGGGGAAATACATGGGCGTCTGCAGAAAAAAAATCAGGGGACAGATAATCCAAGTAGACTTTTGAATATACGATGGGTCTGGGGTCCTCTCCCAGAAAACAATTATAGACTGCCGCAAATGCGATTTCCGTCCTATATTTAACAACTGTGGATAAATATAATAAAATTGAAGCTAGCTCAAATTGGCAACACACAGTGTGAGTTGTTAAAGATTGTTTTGTTCGCACTCAGTCCGTTTTGCTGACCTCAAAGGAAAAATGGAAACGTCAAAAATGGAGTTGTCGGTGTAAGGGGTAGGCTGAGTCGTACGACCCTTCCGAAATCCAAAATCCACCACTGGCTACCCTGTGTATATAATAGGGATCAGCGCTGTAATAATTTCACTGTTCCTCTATCTCTTCCTGGTGTCTTGGCATTTTTCTTCTGTTCCCTTCTTCTCTCCTTTTTCTCTCTTTCTTCTTTTTCTTTTCCCTTCCTTCCTCCTCTTCTCCCCCCCTCTTTTCCCCTTTTTTCTTCTCTCTTTTTTTCTCTCCTCTTTTTCTTACCTGGGGGGCGCGCGCCCCAACGCCCTCCCTGGATACGCGCCTGGAAGTGGGGGGGTTAAATGCCACCCTGAATATTTAAAATATGCAATTCTTAAAACCACAGAAAGATCAAATGTTAGAGAAGATCTAGATGTCTTACTTTACTTTGCATAGGTGCTTTACTTTGCATAGGTTCGTGGGACAAGACAGGGTATGGTCAAATTGTAGTCACAGTTTCACACAGAAACTCATGGTGTCTTCTGAGATTGCTGTTAGTTGCTATGCAACATCAAGTTTGTCAAGTCTGTCTGAGTGACTTCAATGCACAAATGAGTGTACAAGTGCACAAATGAAGACCAAAAGAGAAAATAGCTTGTCTTCCTGATATTGAAATTCTGTAATTAATGAATTGAAGGCTTTCAGAAGAATTCAGGGCAACTGAAATGATTGATTAAAAGTAATTTAACCAAATCTGTGGAGAGAGTTATCTTGGCAAGTTGAACGCATACAATCCAGCCGTGGCGGATCTCTAACACTTTTTAGCAGTCGAAGAATAAAGAAATATTACTCTTGAAATTAATTTGCCCCCCCCCCCAAAAAAAAACCTGTTTGACCGTTTTTCGTTATCACTTTGCAGTCCAGACAAACAGCTGTGGAAATTGTTATAAAACAATAATGCCTTTACATACGTTGTGCGGCCTATTTAGCAGGGAAAAAAAGGAGTTTAAAACAAACCAATGAATGTGCATTGTCAATAAAATAATTCCTGCATTCAAGCACTTCATTCAGGCAGCCCAAATCTCAATACTTAAGGTGCTTTTGTTCATTTCTCTATTAAGGTTTCTTTTTGGTTTCGGTTCTGTATTCTTCCTCCTTTAATATTTATCTACACATTAACTGCTTTGCCTGTGCCTGATCACATTTCAAGTTTTCATGTATTCTTTTTTCTTTTTTTGGTATGCTTGCACTCACATTTACTTTATATTTTCAAACTTATTACAAATATTTGTTATAATGTTATATAATGTGAATACAAAATTCAACATTTTTGAATAATAACTTTTTTTGGGACAAATTCTGGTAATATTTCCCCTTCACATTGAAGTTTTCACTTTGGTTGGAATGGGGTGGAGGATGGGAGATTGTTGGCCGTCAGAGGGGGCTGAAATGAGGGAGATGTCACGCCATATCAAGTTTTGTGGTCAGTGTTGTTCTGCATGACCTGCTTAATGTACAATGCTCTCATCTTCGGGATGATTCGACCAATCAGCATTCACTCCAGGACCATGTTAAGTTGTCACATTTTGTGGCATTCTTTTCCTCTACTTCCTTGGACTCTTAAAAGCCATTGTTATTAGATGAGATGAGCTTCTTTGAACGGCTGAGAAAAGAGTGAACAAACAAGAAATTTAAAAAAGGACTATGGAACAAAGAGATAGCAGTACAGTTGCCTTTAGTTAAAATTGGTCGTAATTATCGTAATGGGCATTTGTGACGGTCAATGATTACTTCCTTCCTGGGTTTGGATAAACCGTTACAAGCTTTTGTCACTGGGTCCTGTCTTTCTTTCAACATTTTGTTGACAAATTTACCTGTTTAGAGTTCCTCCTGTCAAGAGTTACGAGTCTTACTTTGCTATCATCTCAGTTAAGCTTGAACATATATGCAAATGTAAAGTTGATAGGAATTATTAAACCTATAATGCATTTATCCATATAATTATTATTATGATGAACCTCTGCATGTACATTATAATATCAAAACTAACACTATCACATTTCTGCTTTCCATCTTGAGAGAGGGATGTATATTTGACAGTCTTTCTGCAATATTTTATGTCTCAGTAGATAGATTACATCATCATCATCTCTCACTCATAGGTCTACTTTTCTCTCCTTTTCCTCCCTACAGATGTAGGATGTAGAGAAGATCAGATCACAGAAAATTACAACCAAGACTGACCATTCACAAAGGTAATAGTCTGCTAGAGCTTACCACTTACGGCTGGTGGAGAGAGAGAGAGATGGAAGGTCGTTGTCATTCCTCCTGTTCAAGACACGGCTACATAACCTAGCTGTGGATTGTGATCTTACAATTCATTTTAGTCCTGTATTCTCCAGCTTCCGCTCTCTTAACCCAGCACAACCCTCTTAAAACTTAAAAGAAGTTGGCTATAGTATGTATGTATTTGTGCGTGTGTATGTATGTATATAAGTTCTAAAGCCATGAGAGACCATACTAGGGCCCACTCAATACATCACACACATAAATAGGTGCATTTCTGTTGGGTTTGATACAGTCATGGTAGAATTTAATTATGATCTCATCAATGTCTCTCTCTTGTACGATCACAGTTTTCCATCCTCTCTCTCTCTCTTCACAACTCTTTCAGATCAACCGGGGGTTGGTAGAAACGACCACAGTCAGTATTGTGAACGGCGAAAAGGAAGACAAGGATGACAGGGCACCCTCCCTCACCCCCGAGGGCAGTCAGAGCGTGAAAGGTTCCCCCTCGAAGGACTCGTCCCTCTTGCCGACCAAGAAGAAGTTCCAAACGCCATCATTCTTGTCAAAGAAGAAGAAGGACAAAAAGGCGGAGAGCTAGAGGAAGTAACGCTACTTTTAATATGACAAGTCAAATTTCTTTTCATAAGTTTGTTTGTGTGGAAAGTCGGTTGTAAACGTTAGTAAGCAGTCCTGTTAGAGTTCAACTGTGCGACGCTGTGAGAAGGAGAGGCGGCCAGCATACCTCCAAAGTACTGATCACTATCATCCTCCCTCCCCTCTCGTTATTACGATTTTGTTATATTTGTTTTCTCTCTTTGCAAGTACTATGTTGGTAGACGCTTTATAACAGCTATATGCAAGTCAAGTATATTTGCCTACTCCGTGATGCGAGAAGCTTCTCTCAAGTGTCCACGGCGACGGGAAGTAGTCAGGGCAGAGGTTTTTTTTTTGCTTCCATTATAAATGTTTATTGGGTTGCTATTTAAAATAGTGAAATTAACTCTAGACTGGATCAGCATTATGACCAGGGGGAAAGTTTTCTCCCTCCCTTTATTATTTTTTCCCCTTACTTTTCTCTAACAGGATTGCAGAGCGTACACGGTCCATTTACTCAAGTCGTAAATAACTTTTGCGTATAGTACATAATATCATGTATTTGTCTGAACAGATTTTAAGCATTGGAGTCGTATCACTTTCCTCGGTTCGTATTTTGTGTAGATATGTATGAGAATGGCTCACATAAAGGCTCCTTCCTTCTTGCATGCCAGGGTTTCCGTAACCGGACCACGTGTCGGTTCGGTTTGTGTATTTCCCTGAAATGTTATTCTCATTTGTATTTTTTTTAACTTATGTGAATGTTTGCATTGTTGTGAAGAGAAGTTTGTCTTTTGTTTCTGTTTCGAGGCCAGGTCACAGTGATAACTACAGCTCTTTGACATATACAAACTGTTTTCCATATTTGAAGGATAGTTTTTTTTTTCCATTTTCTTTTTTTTTCTACTGGCTTTGGGTTCAGACCTACTTAAAACTTAGTTGTAGGAGTACCTTAGTAAGTGCAATTTTTAAAAGTATCGAAAACAAAACAAAATTAAGGTAATTATCATATGTGTCTTTGTGTCATCTATGTCATATATATAGAAATATTAAACTGTGTTCTGTTTTTATTTAAAGTCAAACACAGAAAAAGCAGTAAAATACGGCTACCGGTTGTTAAAGTATGAAGTCTGTTAGCCCGCTGTTGACTCGTTATTTGTATCTAGTCTTGCTCTTGATTTATGAAAGGTGTAGCTATGATGATGATGCAGAATAATATTTGCCTGTAAACTTCAAATGCATTTCACAAGTTTAAAAAGCTAGCACGGGGGGTGTGAACAAACCTGTAGTTATGCATGCTGTGATTTGATAACAAGGGAATAGCCATCTTCAGACCACGAGGAAGTGTATTCCCGTGTACCTCTGGGCGGGTTCAGTGACTGGGCTGTACCATTGTCCCGTGGATAAATGGAACAGTCATACCAAGGGCCAAAAACTTGGCATTGTGTCCACATGGTAAACATGTTCAACTTAACAATGATCAGAGGCCACCCCATGAACAGGTGTTCATTGGGATATATAAATATTGGTGTTATGGCTATGAATATTTATTAGCTGATGTTAGTTTAGTGCAGGGCTAATGAATATTCATGAATTTGTATTGACATATCAAAGTATTCAGATCAGCAGGAAGAGAGCAGCCAAGTAGAAAACAATTCATTCAACAACTTTCTTGGTATTTTGCCTATTTTGTGAGGTTACCATGGTGATGTGGTTGCAATGACTCATTCTACAGCCATTGTGTGTATGACGGGCGATGCCTTATTAAGAGATTTGTAACAATAGCAGAGGTTGAAGGGAAATATTACAAATGGAAAGTGGTAGTATTTATAGACAAGTTTGGAGCAAATTATGTTCATTACAGATGTACTGAAACTAGAAGCACAATGAATATTCATGTCATATATCAACATTAGCATGATGCCTATGCCTGATTTTCCATGTTGTCGTCACGTGAGCGTTCGTGTTTAATGGAGGGTTTTGCAGTCACCATGGGAAACGATACCCCAGGGATTGTATAGTCCATGCATGTAGTTAGCTTAACTAAAAATTTTGGAAAAAGATTCTTTGCACAGAAATATTAAAAAAAGAATGGACAAAAAAATTGGGAAGGTGAAACAAAGTTCATGAAAAATTTAAATTGAGATAAAAAGTTGAATGTATATATATCCTGTATGGTAGTTAATTAGTGTTATGTAACCAAATTTGAATATTGACATAAGGAAACCTAAAAATGGTTATCGAAAAGTGAATGATGACGGTCAGAAACGCTGTTAAGAAATTGCCATGGTATTAATCCTGATGTTGTATTTGTACGGCAAGATCACCCAGGTCGATCTGAAGTGTTTTCTTTTTTCCTTTCCAGAAAAGAGGTTCTGTTTGTGAAGCGTTTGGTTGGTTTGAAGAGAAGACTTCTGATCGACTCTTAACCCCAGGCAGGGGAGTGACAGGGTCTTCTCTTTTCCAATATTGATAGTTTTCGGACAAAATTTACTGTTACCCTAACCTTTCTAAACTCGGAATTAATTTTCAATCAAAAATGGTGGGGCGGTGGGGGGGGGGGGGGGGTAATATCGTGATCCGCAAGAGGTGGAAAATAAACAGGCATTCCTGAAATTCCTTTTCTTTCCGTGTTTATTTCTTGTCTGTCTCTCTCTCTCTCTTATTTCTAGTTGTAGAAGAAAAAACAGAGAGCGATTTGAGAACTTGTCTGGTCCTTACAGATGGAACTGGAAGTTGACCTTGCTTAACATACCCACACATACATATAACAGGATTTTATGAATAATCTGACAGACTAGTTTGCCAACAAAATTGTTTTGACAAGAGAGGATGATATTGCAGTCGATATGAAAGGTAGATATTTCTCAAAAATCGTTTTGCCCTTTGAAAGGCTTTGTAACTAAAACAATAGGTCTACTACACCCTTTTAAGCCAATTGAAATATTCTGTAATGTGTTTTGTAATGCATAATACAACCCAGCCCACCCCACCCTTTCCTCCCTAACTTTCAGTAGAACAATTTTGTCAAAAATTAGAACCTTATAAACCATAAAAAATCAAGATGACAAACAATGGTTTGATTTGACAGCTTTGAAATCACGTATCACTGGCAAGATGCGTCGAGCTCACTCGTACGACAAAGTCGATAAATGTGTATCTTTTCTGGTAGTTCGCGACACGCTGATTACGACTCTGAAGTTTATTTTGGAATTGGGTGTTGTGTGGGGGCAAAAAACCTGATTTGATTTTTTTCCCAAAACTGACCCAAAATCGGTTTCGCCCAAATGACGTAACATAGAGTAATCGATGCTCAGGAGCCCAAATCTGCAACTCCCAGGTCCATATCTGCTTCCGTTCGGGGGATACGTGGTCCCAAGGGACCCGCTAGAAATACGTGTTCCCTATAAGTGCACAAATTGGAAAACCCCCTCTTTTCAGCCCCCTCTCTTGTCCTCTCTGAAACACCCATCAACATTAAAATTAGACGTGGAGTAGAAGACACCCTTGTTTTGTTATACACTAATTTCGTGTAATTATCTGACCGGGAAAGGCTTTTTGTCTATAGATTTCTATTTTTTTCATAAATCATAATTCAGTTCCCCTCCCCCCCCCCCCCGGACGCCCCACACAACACCCAATTACAAAATATACTTCAGATTCGTAATCAGCGTGTCGCGAACTACCAGAAAAGATATACATTTATTGCCTTTGCGACAACAAGTTTTTTCACCTAAAAAAACCGTAATGGGTACGTACCCCTTGCAGTTTTTGCCAAAACTGACCCATTTATTCATAAATGTCAAGATAAAACTCAAAATGACAAACAAAGGTTTGATTTGACTGCTTTGAAATCACGTATCACTGGCAAGATGCGTCGAGCGCTCTCTTATGAAACTTCTTTCGCTCAGTTTGCAACAGAACAATAGAACAATAGAAAAACTTTTAGGGGCAACAAAAGATTTTAAACCTTTGTTCGTCGTAAAAGTTTTTCGGTCTTACTTTTGCCAGTTTGAGGTGCAAAAAATTGTTGTCGCAAAATCGATAAATGTGTATCTTTTCTGGTAGTTCGCGACACGCTGATTACGAATCTGAAGTTTATTTTGGAATTGGGTACCAAAAAGAGGTACTTTTTTAACTTTTCAGACAAAAAACCTATTTTTGGCGCAAATAAAAATTGTCAAAAATTGACCCAAAATCGATTTAGCCCAAAAGACGTAACAGGGAGTAATCGATGCTCAGGAGCCCAAATCTGCAACTCCCAGGTCCATATCTGCTTCCGTTCGGGAGATACGTGGTCCCAAAGTACAAGATAGAAATACGTGTTCTTTATAAGTGTACAAATTGGAAAACCCCCTCTTTTCAGCCTCCTCTCTTGTCCTCTCTGAAACACCCATCGACATTAAAATTAGACGTGGAGTAGAAGACACCCTTGTCTTTGTTATACACCAATTTCGTGTAATTATCTGACCGGGAAAGGCTTTTGTCTATATGATTTCTATTTTTGTTCATAAATCATAAATCAGGTTTTTTTGGCCCCCCTGCACGCCCACACACAGCACCCAATTCCAAAATATTTCTTTTATACGTGATTTGACTACTTTGAAATCACGTATCACTGGCAAAATGCGTCGAGCGCCCTCTTGCGGCCTCGTTTTTGGTCAGTTTTTAACTTCAGAGGAACAATAGGAGAGCGAAAAACTTTTAGGACGAACAAAGGTTTTGAAATCTTTTGTTCGACCTAAAAGTTTTTCGCTCTCCTATTGTTCCTCTGAAGTTGAAAACTGACCAAAAACGAGGCCGCGAGAGGGCGCTCGACGCATTTTAATCTTTTTTTTTATCTTTTCCTTCCTGAAGTAGAAATATTAGATACGAGCACTCTTTTACAACAGTCGCTGTGGCGCAGTGGTTAGTGCTCTGGACTGACAAACACTCTATCACGAGTTCAGAACCCAGTGAAGGTAGTTTTCCTTTTACTATTCTTATACCTCTTTCCTTCCATTATGAACCTTAAATATTAGAAACGAGCATTATTTCTCAACAGTTGATGTGGCGCAGTGGTTAGTGCTCTGGACTGGGAGAGGCAGACAAACACACTGTCATGAGTTCAAGACCCAACCAGAGCCTTTTAATTTTAATTTTCTGTTCTTTTGAGCAGGTGGAGGTATAAAGGTAAGAAACGAAGACTATTTCATTGGGAACCAAAATGGTGTAATGGGTTGTTCTGTCTGCGATGATACTGAGCAGTATGGTTCAAAACCCAGGTGGGTGAGTGAGTGAATTCTGTAAAAGGAGTCCGCCGCCACCCCTCCCCCTGACAAGGTTCCCAAGCGGCATGCGAGCTGTGCGGCCTCCCCCATCTGACAAGGATCCCCAGTGGGTGAAACGAGTTAGCCACTACCCCTCTCCCTGACAAGGTTCAGCGGAGAGGTCTCCTTTATTCTTGACAAGGTTCAGTGGCTGGATCTTTAAATATTTGAAATGCATCCAACAGTAGCATCTCACCTAATGGTCTAGTGGTGGACACAAAAAAATAAGCATCACAACGTCCCTGGTTCAATTTCAACTCACCTCTTCTTTTTTATTCTTCCAGTGAAAGCACAAGTAAAAAAAAAACTCACCACCGATTTTTCACATTTTCTTTTGCAGCTTACAAGTAAAAACAAAATAACCAAAACTTGCAAATAAACAAACTATGTCCACTTAGTGCCAACAAAATATTGCATCTTTATCAAACCCCCCAAAGAGAGGAGTTTTAGCATTCTCTAGACAGGGGGCAAAGAATTGTGATTTTGTTGCCATATTATTTGCACAAAATCCCACTTGACTATCTGACTGATGTAGAGTCAAGTGAGTTAACATTGGTTCAAGAATTAAGTGAGAACCAGAAATGATCAGACAATTCAAGCTCCCTAGACCACAACAAGGTGTACAAACTCACTCTTTGGACATCAACCTATTCAGTCACTGAGCACGTTTTACAGTACATAAGTTTTATGGCCAAAAATGGTTTAAAATCCAGAAAGAACAGTCTTCCTTTTACGTGAAATATAGACCCAAAGATGTTGAATATGTAGGAGCAAATGGACATTACCCCTTCAATACACTAAAATATTTTAATAACAAAGCCATCTGATATATATATACTACACAGAAGAAGGCAACTTTTCAGACAGCCTGTTTACCCCCTTGAGACTCAACTAGTGACAACTGCCAGGGATCACTTGAGGTGTGCTTTAAGATCATCCAACACATGATTATCACTTCTGAAGCAGATATCATTTACCTGATTGACTGTTTATGCATTGTTCAAGGTTACTTCAGACCTATCTGTAATTTGAGCCACTTCAAAAACTAAAACTGAAGTTGACCAAATTATGTTCACGAAAAGGAAATGATTGCAATGGAGAACTCACAGTGGGGGCGCCATCATACCAGGTGTTCGATTCATCCGACCTTAACTTTTGGAGTTATCAAGGTGGTCAGAATTTGACCCTAAGTGACCTTTTACCTCTTCATTGAACATTCAGTTCTTGCACATATCTGAGCATGAGGATGTCGAAAAGGATTTCAGGCTTTTGGCAGCTGATGACTCCAATTTACATTTCACCTCTTAACAGAACTGCTAAAAGTGTAATGCTCAGTGAGGGGGGGGGGGGGGGGGGGAACGTACCATCAGCTATGACATTTTACAGATGCTACAGATGTTCACTTAACTCGACTACAAGGTTTTTGTATTTTGGCCGCTGATGACCTCAATTGACCTTTGACTCCGCTCAATAACTGGAGCAGCCAAAGAATTCAGTGCTGTAAATTTACATCCTGATTTTCATAAAATTCATGCAAGATATGCTTGGTGAGTCATCCCGTTTACAATTTGGAACATCACATAAACATACGTTTACCTGCATATATACACGCCTAGATTCCTTTTTGCATTTTGGCTAGGAATCAATCAATCAAAGATTCCTGGCATAGGATACTTATAAATTCCTCTCTTCTGAATTTACAGACTCTTTATGCATTAGATTATCCTTTAGCATCATCACATGACCATCCTTAACGAAAAACCTTTCATAATTTCCATCTGTAGATCTGAGAAAATTTACAACACGATACCCTTGAGAAGAGCACTTTTGAAAACATACAAGAGAGATAAAAACACCGGTATTTTAAGGTCCAGGGCAGAGATGGTCTTATGGTATTGCAGAAGTATTTAAGACTATGCATGAAATATAGATAGATTCTGCCAAAATGTTCCTTAAAATTTAGGAAAGCAGTTTTTCAAGTGTTTTAAGTACAGCTTTCATAACAGTATTTTCCATTTTATCTCTTGCTATTTCAAGGAAAAAAAACTGCATATTCTTAGTGCTTCAATATTAACACATGGTCATACAAAAAAAAAAATAGAAAAGCTTACATATATATAACATATATGTATATATATACATATATCTTTTATGAAGCTGCAACATCGGTGGCTCAAAAAGTTTGTGATCCTGAAAGTTCAAGACCGGCAGGACTATCTGGTAGCTGGAATAAATCACTTTCCGATTCTTCTTCAACTTTAATCCTATTTCTAATCCCTCTGAAGGAAACTTCCATCAGCTTGTCTCTTTGGATTGATGAAGCGTTCGGCACGTCCCTACCAGAATTGGAACCAACTTTTCTGTCTTCTTCTGCCTTCAGGAGGTTATCGTCTGGTAAGCCTTTCCAGATCTGTTCCCAGTTAGACCGTACTTTACTCGGCGATGAGATGGAGGCTTTCATGTCCATAATGAGAATAGTGAAGGGATCTGAATTGGCTATAGGGGCTTGGGATTCCAATTTATTGTCTCTGTCTGATTTTTCGTCATCTTCACAAGTCTCTTACAAATTTAAGTCTTCTGGAGGTCTCTCGGGGAGCTGTTCCAAGGTGGACACCATAGGTGGTTCTGTCAAAAAAAAAAGAGTATGAAAGAAAAGTACTAGATAGGAATACACAAGCAATGTAGTCGAAAGTACTCTGCATAAAGTGTAGATCATGCATGCTACATTTGAAGACTCGAATGAGTCAACGATAGCTAATAATTTTAAGGGCGAAAACGGATTGCTTTCGGGGGAGTAAGAGGGGTGGGGGAGTAACACTTTCTTGGTGGGAGGGTGTCGGAGCCACAGACAGAGATGTAAGAACATTTAATGATTTCCCTAACTTATGTAATGTCAGAAATGTCAATTTTTTTTTTTCATTTATTACCCATCTACTAGTAAAATGTCTAGTATATTGTTGTATCAACTACAGTAGTTACAGAATATTATTATAAAATTATTAAAAAAAGGAATATTTTACAACATGAAGGCCAAAACTATTTGAGTTGCAATAGATTTACAATCTATATTACAATGGAAAGACATGAAGGAAAACTTCATAAAAAAAAATGACTTTAGGAACAAACCTCAGTTAATTTGTTGTAAACCGTTGAAAAACAGTGCTATCAGGCCAGGTTGGATTTTCATGCCACTTTTAATTTTTGATGGAACAACCCTTTAACTTTCCGAGGTTCATCGGTTAAGAGTGACAAGACTATTTAGTCTAATACTTTAACCATTTAGCTCAGTTCCTCAGATCCAACACAAAATCACAAAAAAGAGTTTTACCTGTATCAAATGATATGTTTACAATGGTAGTACAAATTTGTCAACTTTTGGACAGATGGTGTTTAATTTTTATTTCATGGGTGCAAGGGTGTTGTTGTTTTAACATCAAGTTAAAGGAACATGCTTTGGTTGAGTGAGTTATTAGAATTTATGTAAAGCAATGGGTTAACATTAACATTAAAGCCTGTACTAGAAGAGCTGATAGCATCATCAAGTTATAACCTTTCAAGGAACATACCGGAGATTTAGCTATTTTAACGGTGAATAGCTTGAAACTGGATCAGCAGTGTATGAGTGTAAAATCTCAAATTAACCTTGTTCTGGTGGACTACGACATTATTGTGGCTAAAATTCAGCCTACATTTGTCATTTAGGTAGATACTGAAGAAGTGACGGATATGAAGTCATGCTGTCGAGGAAGGAAACATTTCTTTTACAATTTTATTCATTCTTTTTCTCATTTTATTATCTGACAATAACACGGATGGAGAAATGTACTACATCTCAAACCTGCCCATAATCAGAAAGCAAAGCCAGAATATTAAAGTGGAGGGTGGAGTGGAGGCAATAAGTAAGTGTTTACTATTGTGAATACAGGTGCTGAAAGTTTCTCCATTTTTTTAATCATTATATTGATGATAATACTAGAGTTTCTGTTAATTGGAAAAAAATGCCAAATATCTTTGCACTTGTGTAGCAAGTCAGTCAATTTCATAGCAAAATTCTCTCGGGTAAACGGAGCAACAGAGTTCGGAGTGGGTTAAGTGGTACTGGATATGTGTTTTGGTGGGGTAACAGACAAAATCTAAGAGATGGGGAATCTAGGTCCCACCCCTGGCTGCATCCAAAACAGCAAAATACTAAGTAACTAGGTGTTTATTTACAAATAAATTACAGGTCTTTAATTAAGATAGAGAACAACACACAATAATTGCAATGTCCCTAAATATTCCACTAAGACCAGCCCCCTCCTCTCCCATCCTCCCCGACCAATTCTCTCCTAGTCTCTTTACGTGTAGGGTTGCCAGAATGATCTGACCCGACCCGACGTTAATATTGTTACACCCTTTTCAAGATTTTGTTCGAAATATATTTATATCTCTGGTATTATAGGAAAAAATTATCACTGAACAGAACAAAGCCTTATTTGTCAAAACAAACGTGACACAATGCACATACAATTTAAGGAAGCCCCCCCTCCCCCCCCCCCCAAAAAAAAATCATGCACAGTCGAAATGGCAAAACTTTCTCAGGCAAACCGTTCCACTCATTCGCAACCCTATTAGAAAAAAAACTTATGCCGAATATTAATCCTACTTAGTGACTTTTGGAGTTTAAGACAATGACCTCTGGTACAACTACTATTAGCAAACATGAATAAGTCAGTTCCTTTATACAGACTACGGATGGGGAAAATAGCAGCCATTGGCTACGAAATGAGAATAAAAAAAGAGTTTAGGACCAGTTCTTACAACTGGTATTATAAGTTAATATCCAGTGTGTAAAAGTAAGTTGGCCTGATGTTTCGATCCTAGCAGGATCTTCTTCAGAGGCTAAATGACAACTTAGCCTCTGAAGAAGATCCTGCTAGGATCGAAACGTCAGGCCAACTTACTTTTACACATTCTATTACACAGGCTCTCTAGTGGATAAGCAGTTTGCTAACAGTTTTATTTTATTTTGATTTTTTATTTTAAGTTAATATCCATTATCAGTGTTGCAACTCCAACGTAAATAAACTGAAGAGTAGACCGAACGGAAATAAAATATTCGTAATTTTGTAATCTGATCGAAATATATCATCTGGTATGAAAAATAAAACAATCCCGGACGTTTGCTTTTTCAATGTTTTCAATAATTACCATCTGCGAGGGAGCACTGCAGATCTAACGTTGTTTCAAACGATTATACCAGGGAGTTGTTCCATAACAACTCCCTGATTATACACAGTAAGTCAACGGCGCTTCTCCATTGACCTAACTACGTGTGGGAGAAATCACACACTGAAGTCCCTTTAACTTTGTCGCGCGTGTCGCTCACTGATCTGTACACTAACAGTGTACAGATTAGTGGTGTACAGATCAGTGGTGTCGCTGGAAATCAAGACTTGCTTTAGTCGGTTACGGTCGTTCAGGTACTGAAAGGGGTTACTTTAGCACGTGGGGGTCAGGGAAAAAGTTGCTTCGTGTTTTTCGCACAAATATGCGTGTGTTTGCCTAATCACAAAATAATGTAATGCAGTAGAACTATTGAGGGCTGTCGCCAAACATTTTTAGGGAATTTTAGGAGTATTTGTTGCCTTGATTTCATCATTTTATCGCATTTGTAAAATCTTGGGCACATTTGCAAACTAAACAGTTATGAGGCTCAACTGTTTTCTAGCCAGACTAGCCTAATGTACGTAGAACTCACAATGAACAAAGCCTTATGTTATCGTTTTCACTTTCCAGTTTTCACGTACGGTTTAAAGACCAAAGTGGTTAAAAAGTACATTGTTTTGGTTTTATATTTAGTGAAGACAATAAATCTTTCTTATCAATCGTTAATCATGGATAACAGGAGGTTTTGTTAGATGCAAGAGCGCGAAATTGCGTCGTCCGAGTCCCCATAAGCTTATCGCGGGTATACTGTATGATGTTAACTGCCAAAACTGGATAGTATATTGAAGAGCATTAGTACAATGTCGCGCGAGGGACTTGCGACACAGTTACCAGGGGCGGATGCAGGATTTGTGACAGGGGGGGGGGGGTCTGACTGGTCCAACAGCGCCGGAACGTAAGACTATCTAAGCGGAGCGCCACCATCGGTTGGCGCGGAGCGTATCAGAAAATTTATGGCTTTACAAACCCCCCAGATGGCCGGAAACGGCACTTCCCGAGTATTCTAAGCTGCATGTACCTAGCCTGAAAATATGGATCTCATGTCAACATAATATATCTGTCATATTCAAGTCGAATCAGTCATGACTGTTAAATATGCACACTAAAAATGCATGTCCTGTATAACAAGCGACGATCAAGTGATGGCGCTATGCAGCTTTTGAAACTACTCAGTCATATGAAGAATTCGTTGGCGCATCCTATGCAGCCTACCGCTCTGCCACCTCACCGCCCAAAAAAAATTCGAACACCACCTCAATTTTGAAACTTTTCGGTCTGAAATTTGAGATTTTTAGGCATTTTTGGCACGTGTAGCACGCGTGCACACTATAGTTCATTTGACCGAAAAGACACACCTGGCTGACTTGTAAGGATAACCGCCCTTCTGACGTCCTACATGTTTAAAATTGGCGTTTAATTTAATTATTTTTTTCTCTCTTTTTTTTTTTTTTTGGCCAAGAGCAGGGGAGGTCCGGACCCCCTGGACCCCCTCTGGATCCGCGCCTGGTTACACTGTAGATAAGCGCATCTTCCCGCCTTTGAATAGCGTTGAATCGAACGATATACACATTTCCCCGTTGTGGTTGTTGTGAAATGCGCTGAAAAATACAATCCTTTATGTGGAACGTAATAATCGGCCCCGCATAATCGGTATCGCAATGGATTTTTCCGATGCCGATTATTTACCGATTGTCTGATAATCAGCCCGATGCCGATTATCTAACCGATTATCGGTCGAACACTCTATCCACAGTTCAAGTTTAAAGTTCAAGCATCCTTTACTTCTAGAGATATCGTGTTTACAAGGTTTACAGCCTTTGACCCCCGGTGACCTCAAATGACCTTTACCTCCATGAAAAACGATAGGGGCTACCTGCTTACCAACTTTCACTTCTTGAGATATCGTGTTTACATTGTTTTCAGCCTTTGACATTGGTGATCTCTAAAATGACCTTTGACCTCAATGAAAAAATAATGGAGTACATTTACTCACTAAGGGCTACCCGCATAATAAGTTTGAAGTTCAAAAACATGTACTCCATGAGATATTGTGCTTACAAGGTTTACACACGTTGACCTATGTTGACCTCACATGACCCTTGAACTCCATACAAAACAATAGGGATCATCTACTTACTAACGGCTACCCACACACCAAGTTTCAAGTTCATCCAAATTTATCTTCTTGAGATATCGTGTTTACGAGCCAAAGTGTAACATACACGCACAAACACATACTCCATCATGAATGCAAAAGTTACGATTATCATCGAAACCAAAAATCGCCGTAGGCCACAAACCTGTGTTCAGTGTCATTGAAACGATGGCTGTAAACTCAGAGGAATAACATAGAGAAAATCAGGCAATCCCTCCCTTTACATCATCAATGTGTATAAGTAGCTAATGTTTATTCATAAATGAAACTATGTGTAAAAGTTTTTAGCCTCTGAAGAAGAACCTGCTAGGATCGAAACGTCAGGCCAACTTACCTTTACACATTCTACAGTATTACACAGGCTTTCTAGTGGATAAGCAGTTTGCTAACATTTTTATTTTATTTTGATAAATGAATCTAGAATTGAGTAAAGACTTGTAAAACGGTCAATCCTTAGTGGATTTTGATGGGAGTTGCAACTATATTGATGATTTCTAATTCCCATTAGAGTAATTGGGACAATGCTATTTATTGGTGTCCGAAGACCTCCAATGCAAGGCTGGGGGTTAATAATCGCAGACAAGCAAACGTTTACAGTCTGATGCCAGTTAACACCCGATAGTTTCAAAGACCCCCTTTAAACGAAATATTTGAAGAATTTGTTTCATGGCGGCGAATTGTAGATCGAGGTTATCATTAGGTCTTATTTTATATACATACGCACTGTTTGATTTCAAACGGTGAGTAAAAGTTGGTAGGTCAAGGGGTAGGCTATAGCTTATTGTTACATGATATGTGAGACGCCGAGGAGCCCCAAGCAGGGTATTCTTATTGATGTATAACAGTTGTCGAACAGGAACACTATACGTAAAGCAATGGTTATTCGAAAGCGGATCGCATACAACTTCAATACCCATATTCCAACACAAGACCGATATATATATATATATACGGCATCCTGAACTTGAGAGGTGGCACACAAAAGGCACTGGGTTTAAGTGTAAGCCGCCTTCAGCCAAGGAAATAAGAAATCAGCGACCTGCCAACAGCTGGGATTTCAGGTTTATCTATGAGCTGCATTTATTCTACAGGTGAGTATAGTTTTATCACTCAAAGTTATCAGGCTCAACCAGAGTGGATAATGCAAAGACATTTCTTTTTTTAAAGATGAAGGCAGCACTATGTAAATTCCGCTTTTTCAACACAAAAACAATTACCTAAGCATGGAATTAATTTTTAGCGTGTTTATCCCAAATATTGTTTCTCTCCTTAAGATAATTGATACTGTTGCACAATTATTCTGCGAATTCGACCGTAATTAAGGTTTTGTAGCCAGTAAACACCAACAGCTCGAGTAGCCTAATTTAATAGGCTTAATAGTCAGATTAATACTATAACCAGACATCCTATATAGGCCCCAAATCTGATAGAATAATTACTTATAATTTGACCATGCGATTATGAAAGAACATTAGTTCAACATAGTTAACATCTCTGATGTGGTTGTAGCACTTTAACCTTGTCAGCAAAACATGTACTACAGTATTAGTTCGATCACTTGCAAGATAATCTAACTGTAAGCAGCGTCGATGTTACAATGATCATTAATCGAGAGAATCTGCCACTTTTCAAATGGAAGTGTAATAACCTTTCCCAACCTTTGGTAAACTGCCCTCACTAGATGTAGCCTAAACAAACTTTATAAAGTGAGTGGTCAGGCTAATTGTCAACTGATTACAACTACTCGGTTATAATGCAAAACCATGTAATGCCTTGCTACCCCCTAGCCCACTTCAAATAATGGATGTGTATATTGCGTGAAAATGGTATTGATTGTGCTAAAATTAAAAGGGCAGTTTCGAAATTCTCGCAATACAGAAAGTTGGTCTATATATATATATATATATATATATATATATATATATATATATATATATATATATATATATATACACAAGCGTAGAAGCCCAATTTGATTTGGGGGGGGGGGGGGACTGTAACGACTTGCCCGAAAATATAACCAAAATTGTTCGCGGAGCGTGCGTTCAACATCTTAATGTGCATATCATATAGGCATGCATCGGTTATTACACCGCATGTCAATTACATACAATCATTTTCCGTGTTATTACCCTTCCATGTTGGTTATCATTTTTTGGAGAAGTCATTACGATAATAATGATCATAATCATATAAGTTTAACCATTGAAAAACACATTGATTTTTTTATTAAATTTTAGGTGCCCGAAAAATTCTCAGCATATTGCTTGAATTTTTAAATAAAATATTTGGTTGGGGCTGCATCCCCCCCCCCCCCGGCCTTCTTCGCCTATGTAATATATACTTAACTTACCACATACTGTAGATAATTACATCTCAGAGAGCTGTTTTAGGGTCGTGTAACTACAGTGTGTTAAACAGTGTTAAGCAGAGAAAGTTCGTTCGGTGCGGTAACTCTACTGCTAGATCTGTGTCGATCTTCCCAGTGACAAGCCTATGACAAGCCAAGTTCCCAATAATTCTGATAAACCAGGTTTATTGACCGAAACAGCCAAAATTGTGTCTGATAAACCAAGTTTATCGGTTGATAAACCTAGTTTATCGACTGATAAAGAAAGTTTATCGGTTGATAAACTTAGTTTATCGACTGATAAAGAAATTAGCGACTGATAAGGCAGGTTTATCGACTTTTTTCGACATTTGGCGTCGATAAACCAGGTTTTTTTCCAGTGATAAGCCAAAATTTTGATAAACCATGTTTATCAACCACAATTTGCCAATACGCTCGATAAACTAAGTTTATCGGTTGATAAACCAGGTTAACTGTCGATAAACCACGTTTATCGACAAACTTGGCAGATCCATGGTTTATCATTCCATGAACCAGGTTTATTGACCGATAAGGCAATATCTTCGATAGACCAGTGAAGTTTACCGAATTCTTGAGCATTTGGCTTACCGTATGCTTCTACCAAATAGTTTGTATCAAATATTGCAGATACTCTCATGGTCATGTGTTCAAGTGTATTAATGGTTACACATGCAGAATGAACTACGACGAGCTCTTGACCGTGATTGGGGAATTCGGACGCTATCAGATGCTTATTTATGTCCTCGTGTGTATAGCGTCCATGATTTCGTCGATAATAACGTTCTCCCAAGTTTTCACGATTGCAAATGTAGACCACTGGTGTGCGGTCGGTGAGTGGTCTGACCAGATAGATGATTGTTTACCGGCCAGTGGTGACAACTACCTCGACTGCATCCACAACTACCGCGATGCATCTATTCCATCGAAGGGCGAAATCTATGACAAATGTCAGCGCTTCAATGTTTCCTACCAAGACACATGGGGTTTAGGATATTTTGCTGGGGAATTTACGAACACAACAGAGACGTGTGTCGATGGATGGGTTTATGACCACAGCCAGTACCGTAGTACGGTCGTAACGGAGGTTAGTGGTACCAAATTCTAGTGCATTTTCTTCGCATATCTTCGTAATATAAGGTCCTAGATTGTGAGAGATGAGGAGTAAGATGGATGCCTTTAAAATCTTGGGAGTATCTCCAGTGAAGTTATAAGGGATGAAAAGGAACATAAAAAGTAAAACTAGAGTCTATTGCAAGACAATATACAATAACGGTGGGAGTACGTACAGTTACTATAAGAAGCCCCAGAAAGTACCCCATGGACACCAAGTGTTACCAGTTCATTAAAATATCTGTAAGTTTATGTTCACTTAGATTATCTTATTTTTTTTTGAAATTCCGAATTTTAAATTGACACTGTTTTTAATTATCGCGGACTTTTTCTTCACATTCAAATTTGCATTCTCGTTGAGAAATTTACCCCGTTTCCTTTTCTGCCTTGAAAATCTCTTAAACCTTTTTAAAACGACTATACCATTTTATTGATTACGACATGTACTAACTTTTGTGTATTCCTCTGCTTATTATTCATAGTTTTGCCAAAATTAATTCTATCTCAGTAAGGACGTAACTTTCTTCCCGAATAAAATGACCAACAAACTTCTTCATCATTTCAATAAAGTTTTTTTTTTCCTTCTTTCATCTCTTTAACAGTTTCATCTCGTCTGTGATAATGGAAATTATCCAGGATTGGAAAAGTCACTATATTTTGTCGGATGCTTTATCGGTAACTTACTGTTTGGAACAATTTCTGATAAGTAAGTGTGAACTATTTTGCGTTACCGTAGTCCAACAGTGAAAAGCTAATCTCCGCTCTTGTATTGGGTTTTTTGCCTATGACCTGCCACATATTTCGTCCCCGTTCTGGCGTATAGTGACGAATGTGCAAAATGTGAGTTTTGAGAAAACGCGCTCTAAAGATGTTCACATTTTGACTTTAGTATATCAATTTATAAAGAATCTTTGGTACCGAAAGTTGTCGATATATATTAAATAAAACAAATAGAACTTTGACTTCTCATATTTGTTGCTGATCGAAACATTTCTTACAAAGTAGTATTTTAGTGTAAACATATTCGTTTTTCAGTTAATTTTAGACATTCGTCACACATTCGTCACTATGCTAGAACAAAATTTTAAAGTTTCTTCATGTCACAGACTAGTATTCGTCACTTTTGTGTGTAGTAGCCATAGGGTACACCGTGAATGTTCACTGTAACACGGGGAGAGGAGAGGGGGGGGGGCTAGGTGGAATAACCGCGGGATAGAAGAAACAAGATAACCGAGATAACAATCATTCTAAGTGCTCGGATGGAATGTATAAAGCAGCACGGTAAATAAATGAGTTTCTGTAAACTTATATTCGGTATTTTGTGGGGATTTCTTAGATTTCTGTTCGATTTCTGCAGGAGACTTTCTAGTACAGTATACAAAGGGTGATTCTGATCACTGTAACTCAGTTCTTGCAGCAGCATATACCTTTTCTAAAAGTATATTGTATGTAAATTAAATATAGCTGATATGTATTTAAGAAACTTCATTCTTCTTTCATTGCATTTTTGCAATATAAAATGGTACCAGACAGGCAATACATAGATCACACGTGCCAGGGTAGAACAATATAGTATTGATAAAACATTTTCCTTAGCATTTTGGGTTAAGAGAGACACAGCCACACTAGATACTGAAAAATATACTTTGCTTAATACCTTTGATACATTGCAAAAAAAGGTCAAACTGTCGTCGAAGTATACTCCCAGTACTCAGTTTTGGAGGTTCTAGCCACCTCAGATCCCTCAATAATAATATGTTGCGATCTTGATAGAATGAGACCTTCATGTTTTATGTTTTTATGTTCAAAGACAAATTTTCTTTATTTTTTTTTTGGGGGGGGGGGGGATTACGCAATAAAGTCTTGCGTTGGAACTATGTCATTTGATTTACTGAACACTGGTAATTTCATTGGTCAGTTTCAACAGAGCTCTTAGGAATTGTGCATGATACAGCAGTATCATCGGCATATTTTGTAATGTAAGGTATGTGTGAGTTTGACCTAATTTCATAAGTTTATTTAGTAAATAATATATCAGATAATGGACCCCCCCCCCCGGAGGCACAATCGCAGTTCCAAATATTTTTGCAACACAACAAGCGTTACCTCGCATCCATCAACAGACATCTTAATAAACTCTCCTCCCACTCACTGAACTTAAAGGGCATGATCATAATTCATTTCTTTTCGATGATCAAAAACTCGCAAAACGTATTTACTTCCGGATAAACGTGCGTTTACGTAATGTGTTACGAATGTTTTAAAATAATTTCCGACAGCCCCAGTATACCTTTCCTGTATTTTAAGAAACCTTGGCAAATTGCTATCTACATATTACGTTTAATATTATACATGATTTGTTTTTTTTTCTCATTTTTGACGGTACACACAGGTTAGTTAACAGTACATGTTGCAAACCATCTTCATGTTAGGCTATACGTTGCATACAGTGATGTATGGACAGCATTTCCTTCGTCACCCTAAATGATCCCGTTGACAAGTTGACTTATGTTTAACATAACTGTTTTTCTTAATGCATGCATGGAACATTTTTCCTTCAACAGGTATGGTCGCTACAAAGCTTTCTACATCTCTGTAACTGCAACTGCTATTACTGGACTGTCTATAGCAGTATGTAGGACGTACTGGACTTTTGTATTGGTTCGCTTTGTTAGCGGTTGCTCAAATATGATCTACGCATTGGCATTTACTATCGGTTAGTACCTATATCTCTCTTTGTGTTGCCTATACACAAGGGCGTAGGAACCGGGGGGCTGGGGGGGGGGGCGCCAGCCCCCAAGTGAAAAATATGGAGGGGCGGAAGTATCATTCCGCCCCCCCCCCCCCGCTTCGCAAGTCAGAAAACCCCTTTTTCATTTCCAAATGAGAAAAAAAAACTCATTTGGAGTACCAACTTGCATCTAAGGCCAGGTGAAAATGCAAAATTATATACAAAATGAAGTGGGTGGGTTGAAGTGTGCTATATTGCACCAAATTGCATCTGAGGCAACCTGGAAATGCAAAAAAAAGGACACCCCCTCCCCTTAGACCCCTCCCCCAGGCCGGCCATCAGTCTTCAGCCCCCCCCCCACTCAAAAGTACCTTCCTACGCCACTGCCTATACATGAAAACGTTTGCTGAAGACAAGTATCCGAACATGCATGAAGTTTGCAGAATGTACGCTCGTTAAATGACTAGCTATGATTCAGTGTCTACAAATTTAGTCCCCACCCCCCCCCCGCGCTACCCCCCAAATGCAGATCAGAGGACTGCAAATCATTGATCATCTTTCCTTTTTGTAGATTTTGTTTATGAATACTAATCTTTGTGCTTATTTACAAAATTATATTAATATATATAACATCGGAAATAATGAATTGTTTTTTTACTCACCATTAAAGGTATCGAAGCAGTGGGGCCATCAAAGCGTGTATGGGCAGGTATCGTCATATGTTTGTTTTACTCTGCTGGCTACATGGTCCTGGCAATACTCGCCTACCTGATTCCATACTGGCGCACCCTGCAAGTGACAATCTTTGTGCCTTTTGTTCTTCTCTTCCTCTACGTTTGGTAAGAATCAAGCATTACTCGTTGTCTTTTCTGAAGAAGAACAATAAAGAGAAACACACATAAATATGGTTCACAGGTTAATCTTAACATTTTCGCCTGTAAGATTGATTAATTTGTTTCTATTTAAGTATAATACCAATGAATCTGACGTACGCATTTCAAGGCTGTCCTATCTGTGATAATAGGAATCAGTTGTTAGGAAGAGTCGGCGGATAAAACTAATCCCAACAAATGAATGGAATTATAGATTACGGTTTCAACTTGTCTTTGGTAGTCAGTTATAACAGCAGCAGGGGAGGGGATGGGGGGGGGGGGGTAAAACACATGTCGCAACAACAAAAATCGCTCCCTGTGACTATTAGTGTGAATTCGTTGACTGCATACGCCTCAAAGAATTTCATAGATTACGAAACCCATATTATCAGTATTTTTAGATAATTTTTGTTTTTTTGTAATTTGCGCTCTAGCTTTCTACCAGAATCCGTCAGATGGCTAATATCAAATAAGAGATACGAGGAGGCAGAGAAAGTGATTCTCAAGACTGCAAGAATAAATAAAGCCACTGGCAGGCTTCCTTCTGATATGATGGACCAGTTGAAAAAGGACGAGGAAGCGGTAAGTATAGCCTACACACAGATCGCTGGGAGCAGAAATATATTATGTGCTGTGTGGTCGAAATTGCCTTTCACTGAAAAACAAATAACTCCCGTCTTACACATGTAGGCCTACCAATGATTAAAGCGGTGAGACACTAATATGACGGACTTCTCATTCATAAAATGTGGGAGAAATTAGGTTATCAAATTTGTGTGATTGTCCTCCCCCCCCCCCCCCCCCCCCACCGCATCACTTTTTATTGGGGTAAATTGCAATACTAAAAATTAACGCTAAAATCCCACGAAAAGTCTGCATTTCAGAAGTTGCGGTCTAGTCCAGTTGGTAAAGAAGATTCTATTATGTACAATGTTTGCGGAAGATGTATTCTTCATAAAGTGTAATACTATAGAATTTTCAACAACAACAATAGTTATATTCGATGAGATTGATAACACACCGGTGATGTACTGAGCTCCATCTTGACTGTCAATCCCCTCCACTATTGTACCTTTCCATGAGTCCCTATAGTGTGTACAATTGAGACCTAACACATATAGGGTCATCACGCTATGACGTCAAGTGGAATGGTTCGAATTTCTAGTTATAGGCACACAACGTTCACCCGTTTTACGTGAGTTAAAACAAGTGTTCGCCCGTGTCCTACAGGGAGATAACGAAGGATTTTTTGTTGTGCCTCTATATGTAACCGTGGTAGGTCAATTGACCTATTGACATACTATTTAGTCTACACGATAGAGGTAATAATATCGTCGAGGACGTTGTGAGGAATATAGTTTTGATCTTGTATTCTGCCTACCATAAGTCAGCGAACTGCCTGAGTAGGTATAGGCTGTGTCAAAACTGGTTCAGACAATACTCTTCATCCTTCCTAACGTTCCTCATACCAAGGTTTCTGAGGATACTGTATCTGCAGATGGCTCACACATTGAAACATTGTCGCATTTGCTATTCCGTGGTATCTGATGAGTAGTAGGGAGGGCCCCAGATCGTACCCGCGGAATCCCAATTTTTGGATGAACCCCGATCCCCTATTAGATATAGCCACTATGATCGCACCCACGCAATCCCACTTTGTAACATACCCAGATTCCCTATATAAGTTAGATGTTGTCACTAGAGACCCTATAGTAGGATAGGGTCTCTAGTTGTCACCAATGATCTCACCCATACCATCCCAATTGTAACGTATCCAGATTCCCTATAACTGAGATGTAGCCACCAAAGATCGCACAGTCCTAGATTGGTGTATTGATCGTCCACCAGTATAGCACCTATATGAGTAAGCCTACCTATACTAGTATACACTGGACATGCCTTTTGACATGTGAGATCGCCCATACTAAAGAGTAAGAAAGGATCGTGTATCATATTATGGGATATATTTAAGATGCATTGCTTGGACGTGCGATATATATTTCTCACCCTGGAACTTTGTAACGTACCAATATCCCCTATAACTTAGATGTAGCTACCAAAGATCTCACCCGGGCAAATCCCACGCCACCTTACATGGTACAAAAACTGTATCCAGAAGATACCAGACATTGGAACCAAGATCATTCAAAATGAAATAGATTGATCGAATTCAACGGCTCTTTTTAGGGCCACCAAATATTACAGAGAGAGAGCAGGCTTTTCTCCGGTAAACATGCAATCTGTGTCTTTGTGTCTATTTTTTATTGATTTGTTTCTACCCGTTTTCGTAACGTGCATATACACTTAGAATGATATCTGTCTCCACTTTGACGGTCTGGTTTTATTCACGGTAATTAGGCTAACATATTTAGGAGGGAGATACTAAACTTGCATGCGTTGAAATTGTTGTCTTTGGCTTTTGTTTATTTTTGCGCCATTTTAATAAAACGCATAGTCGTTAAGTCGCCACTCGATTAGACAGGAGCTCCATTTCGTCATGACAGACTGGTAATGTCATAAGGAGGGTAAATTGCATTGTTTAGATCACGCCCTTAACTGTGTAATACCGAGCACAACATGGGTGACCCAAAGAGCTAAAGAGAACACTTGACGATATCTACGGTTTGTGGGGATATCCGCAAGGTGGTAAGGCGCAGTCGCCCAAAAGTCGCAAATAGGGTTGCACTGTGCTATGAATGTCACTAGGTAGGTGGAAAATGCAATTCATATGATTTTTATATAATAAACTAATTTTTACTTTTACATCGATTTCTCTTCACAAGGAATCTGAACAAAGGAAGAGAGTCGAAAAACCGTACATTCAAGACCTATTTAAGTCCAAGGATCTTCGCTTTAAAATTCCTAATATTGTATTTAACTGGTAAGTAAAAGTAAAGTGTTTTAACTTACATCAAATTAAATTACAGTCCTAACCAAACCAAGATATTTCCTGTATGGTGTTAGGTAAACTGGTATTGCCCTCACTCCTGTAAGTTTTATTTTCTGCCAGTACAAGAGTGGGGTGAACTACGGGTATTTACACATTATAGGCAATTGTGCCCCGTAAACTAGTTGTTAAAGCTAATGATAACTACATGGTGAGCTCAGATGTCACATTCGTAATGGTTAAATACCAATATCATTGAATTGTATAACAAGTCAAATTGCTGTTAAAATTTAAATATTTTAAAGTCATTTTCATATTTCAAACAGCTTCTTTCAGTATACAGATCATACTTAAGATTATTACAGATAAGAACAATTATAGTGTTTTGACATTGAGAGTGTTGGACGAATCGATATAGTTACTGTATACACTATAATGTGGTTCTGTTTGAAAAACATTAATATCAAAACAATTTACAACTTCTTGAAGTTTCTCACTGAGTCTAGGCAATCTGTTAGGAACATAATTGATCTGCAGTTCCATTATATGTACGGACAACTCTTTGTAATTAAGCAACATACAACAAAGACATTCTGTAGACCATGTTTGAGAAATTAATCCTCGTTAACTTTCACTGATTGAATTTCCTATAATTATATTTTATTACAATTTTCGAGTTTTACGCATGTTTAACGAAATTGCACATCACAATATTGCGCATAATGGATAGATTATATCAATTAGAAAGTTTGTATTACTTATCCGTTATTCTAATATACACTTCGAAACCGTACAACCCAACACATAGTTGTGCATGAAAAGTTGAGTTTCTCAGGTATATACCTGATTGGGGGGGGGGGGGGAGGGTTGAAGGTATGGTACAGCTATATATGATGCGAGAACTCTTAAGCAGCGATCTGAGTTTGGTCGCCAATCTTTTAGTACCAAACTCCAACAATCATGTCTATACGTCTTTTCCAAACAGATTACATACTTTAAAAAATATTACATTTAGTTCAAAGTACGGTACTTTTCGGTTCTGGAACCAGTTTGTTGTTAGCATTAACTTCAACTCCAAAACAAATGTCGTAATGATCGAGTTTAATTTCATCATTTTAAAAGAAACTTTAATAACCAAGCTGAAGAGATCTTTACATGGGATTTTAGCGGTTTGAAGTAGTATCGAAATTTAAAATAAGTTCAACAAGGTGTTTAACTGTTGTTATGGGTTATGTGATATTTACTATACGAGTACAGCGAGACTGTTTTATCTCTCAACAGGATGATCAATGCGCTGGTTTACTTTGGGCTATCCCTGAGCACGTCATCATTAGGAGGAAATAACTACGTTGCATTTTTTATATCGGGTGCAGTCGAAATTCCTGCTTACCTTCTGTCCATACCAGCTATCGAATCAAGCCTTGGGAGACGGGGGTCCATTGTACTTTTCGAAGTTATTGGAGGCGCTGCGTGCATACTTACAGCTTTTACTCGTGAGTGACAAAACTGTATACGTTGACTTAATTCCAACTGCGTTTGATCCTATCGTACTGACCAATCTTATCACGTGATGCCTTCACAATGACATATTGCATTTTACAGAGCATAGCCTACTTTGAAAAAAGGCCCATAGTGAAAAGGTTGACTTTTACTATACTAATTGTATACAGACTATTGGGACGAATCTCATGCATTCCATATACCTCTGAAATGACTCCTGCTGACTTATGTAAATCACCTACTGACTTGAAGTGACCCGTCAGATTATATTTACTTGACTTGAGTGTATGTGTTCACTTAAGTTTACTTGACTTGAGTGTATGTTTTCATTTGAGTTTACTTAACTTGAGTGCATGTGTTCACTTAAGTTTACTTGACTTGAGTGCATGTGTGCACTTGAGTTTACTTGACTTGAGTGCATGTGTTCACTTGAGTTTACTTCACTTGAGTGCATGTGTTCACTTGAGTTTACTTGACTTGAGTGCATGTGTTCACTTGAGTTTACTTCACTTGGGTTGAAA
The DNA here is from genome assembly GCF_037975245.1 of Apostichopus japonicus. Taxonomy (NCBI): domain Eukaryota; kingdom Metazoa; phylum Echinodermata; class Holothuroidea; order Aspidochirotida; family Stichopodidae; genus Apostichopus; species Apostichopus japonicus. Next base: position 2,681,987 of record NC_092580.1, read on the forward strand.
AGGGTCTGGCGTTGATTGAGTTGGGCTACGGAGAGGGAAACGTTCCCTAAATGTCGAAAAAGAAATTGAAAGTGTCAATTTAGTTCATTAATATGTTCAATTTGATATCAACATGTTACAACTCCATATGAATATGTCATGCTTTTGTTGAATTTGACATGTTAATGGACGTATAATGACATATTGTATTTTGATTCAACATGTTCATATGGATTTGTAACATGTTGATATCGAATTGGACATATCTAATATATATATTAACTTTGACACTTCACTTTCTTTTTCGACATTTATGAAACGTTTAGCTCTCCGTATTGGGCAAACTAGAAAATTACTCCGCCACGGTTGGACTTCACTTGACTTGATACTCGATCAAGAGTGACTCGTTAAAATACTGGACTGAAGTTTTTGGACTTACTCAAGTGATTCCAGCAGTGCTCAAGTCAGTTGTACTAATTTATATGATCCCCTTCAAGCGAAGTACAAATTTGTTTACCAATAATCGTTATCTTTTCCAGCTCTGGGCAATTGGAGAATAGCTGTTGCTCTATTAGGAAAGTTTTGTATTTCTGCATCTTTCGCAATTATTTACTTCTACACGGCTGAGATTCTTCCAACATCTGTAAGGTGAGTTTAATTAATAATAATATACTAATTATAATAATTGAACAGAACAAATAACATGGTATTATCAATGTTTCCATCAAATGCTTTTGTTTTACATTTAATCAAAAACAAATCGTCTCTCATTATGTAAGTTAAACGTAGTCAATCACTTTCTACTTGAAAAGGACAAGAAAAGAATTAGAAGTTTCTTGAAAATACTGCTCAAATATATTTAATCTCGACTATGAAAGCCTTGTTGGTAAAGTAAACACTGCTGCTAAAAATGAATTCATAAGACTAGCTAAGAATATACATAGTTCTAAAGATCACCCACTTCACTCAGAGTTGATCTCTCTGTGCAATAGAACCAGCAAGTACAATCTACGTAATCCTACTATCTTGCCATCTTTTAGAATTATGCTTTTTAAGAACTCATTTATCTACAGAGCAGCCATTTATATTCAAAATGGATTCTTAGAATCTCTGTTATAATCCTTTTAATCTTTAAAACTTCTAATTCTCTATCTTATTTCTTGTTTTTGTTCATGCTTTCATTTTTGTACATGTTTACGTCTTTTATGTATCATTTTTATGGGTCCTGTTTATAAATTTTATAATTTATACTGGAATAAAGAAATTGAAATTGAACTGAATTGTCAAGCAAAGTGAAAAATAGGTTACATCGTTCTAATAATAAACCTGTATGTTTGAATCTATTACGAAGTTGCAACATGTCTTTCGCCTAATTTGTTTTATTTTGTGAATTTTTGTACTATTCAGAACCGTTGGTATTGCTCTTTGTACAACTGCTTCAAACCTTACCGTGGCTTTAGCGTCATTAATTCTTCTCCTCTCGGCAATCTGGGAGGAACTGCCTTATTTAATATTTGGTACGTTCACGATAGTCGGCGGTCTGCTAGTACTACTCCTACCGGAGACAAGAGGTTGTCCATTGCCAGAACATCTTACTACGGCCGATCCTGTTCGGTGAGTTTAAGTCATTTGTCATCTCTTGTGACGTGAATAAACATAATGCACACAGTCGTCAAACCAAAGATTTTGGCCAATTCAAAGCACGTGGTCGCAGTATCGGTCCTGGTCCTACCAACTCCTGTATGATGAGTGTATAGGAGTGGATTAATGGAAGGTTTAGTCAGTCACAATACTTTCAAGTAACCATTATCTTGAGTTTAGGACAAAATGTTTACGTGGATTTGCAAAGCCCAAAGAGCTTTTTAAGTTACCTTCCTAAAAGTAATTGTACACTGCATGTTCCTGTTAAACTGTAAACAACGGCCAAAAAAACATGTGCACTGAACAGAGCAGTGTGGAGTATCTTTCCCTTCAACAAAAGTTTTAAACTGGCTGTCAATTAGAATGATGGGTCACACGAAGCAACCCGGTACAGTATCATTTTCTAAAAAAAAAACTAATTGGGCCAATCGTTCGACTTCTGCTGAAGGGAAACTTCCCGGCGTATTATAAGACGCCAGTTTCAGAGCCAATTAAAGTGCACTTTTAGCTCGAAAGTATAAAGGAGCTTAACAGAGGAAAATACGAACATTCCGTATTATTGCATGACACTGTGGCTTGTCTGTGATATATGTTACAACTTACAAGTCACATTGTACATTGTTAGCGTTTTCGCGCAATTACTATCGACGTGGTAATGTTAACGTGATTCAGAGAAAGCATGCATCTGTTTTGTTAAAGATCATTTTGACAGCAGAATAAGTTCTTACAAAGATAAATCTTAGAAAGGCATTTACCTGAAATTCATTGACAGGAGCAGGAACATTATTCTCGTCTTTGCTGAGCTTTCTATCACGTTAAAGAAGAAGATGTTATTATTCAATGTTATTGATCCTATCGAGCCGGACGGAGGTAGTACGTTCATATATTAGTACCATGCCCGGCCAGCAGTCGCTACATTGTAGTATTACCTGATGTGGGTTGGTGTCCTCATGAATGTAAAAACATTAGCGTAGGCGTGAAAGACAATCAGACAGTTGTTTTGATAGCACAGTGATAAATTGTTCTCATTGTGATATTTCATAGCCCATATACTTAGCAACAGGGTTAGATGTTAAAGAGAAAATTAATGAATATTGAACGTTAATGCACGCAAATGTAAATTAAGATGTCAATTCAACGTCCTGGAAACACTTCCTCTTATGTGCCCCACACCCAAATCGACCTCACCTGATATAATTTAACATTATGTCTAATGTAGGCTAATTTATACGACTGCAAATTAATGTAGTAACAGATTTGTTGACACGACGGAGATGAAATAAATTGATGACATTAATGTATATATTAAAACATATAAATAACTTTGGTTAGTCTATTTTTGTTTTTTAATTTCAGGAAACCAGAAAAAGAATTTTCACCACTCGTCTCAAGTACTGAAGTCTAACTAATCTTTGACACGTCAACTTGCGAAAACTTTTGCCAGCATGTGTACCTAACAACTACTTAAGAGTACAGGTTTTAATGTATGGGAAATTTACCAATATTCTTTATATATAATTTTAATATGAATATATATATTTGTACAATCCATGATGCATTGATGGCAGGCCCGTAGCCAGGACCTCTGAGTTGGAGGGGCAAAAACGATTTCAGAAGTGGCACCAACAAGTAACGATGGGCACCAACAATTTAAGGAGGAGCACAATACTCTTGTCCTGTAACTAATTATGTTTTACATACAAATGATGGTGGCATCGTGAGGCAGGGTAGGTTGGGGGGGGGGGGGTGCAGTAGTTTGTACGGGGAGTGGGGCTTGCTAAGGGAAGAAACACCTTATTGAAATTTGTTCGATGCGTATTAAAATATGGTGACCATGATTGTCAATGCTTAGGCCCTAAGTCTTTGCTCATTCTATGAATTTCTCCAGTATAAGTTCATTCCTTTAAATTTAATGTGTATAGTTCTTTAAACTCTACTTTCTCTGTCCACATCTCAGAGTGCATCCACATTTTGAATTTTTATTATTGTTAAAGGCTATTACTAGTGAATGAATAAATCATAACGTCATTTTAAGAACTATTTTCGACCAAACTTTCCAACTCCTTTTGCCACAGAGGTGGAGACCAGTGGCGTAACTCCTATGGGCTCGGACCTTGCTGAGCGGGGGGCCCCGACCAAAGGGGGCCCTCTGCTATACTGATGCACAGGGTACCTCTTTGGATACGGACCCATAATGCATTACTGAAATTATTGAAAATCAAAATCCTAAGACACTCAAAACAACCGATGTGTAAATGCAACTTGAAACGCCCGGGACGTGTCTTTCCCGACGATCTAGGAGTATTTTTTTTTTGCAAAAATATCGTACGCTCCGCGCCAACTTATGGTGGCGCTCCGCTTAAATATTATCAAGTAGTGTGTTACACATACATGACAAACTCATTCCCCACCACCGCCCCCACCCCACCACCTTGTGTACATTTCTGCAGACGCCCCCTTAATGCTTGGACCTCCTGATAGGGGGCTCCTTTGGACAAGGTGCCTGGGCCCCAGGCTCATCGTTAAACCTCTTGTGGATACATAACACAAATAGCGCCCCAATTTGTAATGTAACCTGTGTATACCGAACGCTATCTGTTGCAAACATTTCTAAATAAATAGACTACACGTTATCGTAATGTGTTTACTGCCACCCCTTTCCCCACCTATCAGGGCTATGCCAGTCAACTTTAATCGGAAATAAATCACAAACTAATCAAGGAGTGAAACAGTAAATACCAGTTGTTTTGATCGGCAATACATGCAAATTGTAAAGTGAAATGGTATATACACTGAGTTACATTTCTCACCCATCATCAGTGCATGTGACACAGGCGAGTTGTTTGCGTGGGATTTAAACAGAATGATCTATCTTTGTCCTGCCGGCGAACATACGTCATGCAATCCGCTTACAATGTCGGCATGACACAAATTGGTTCTCTCCACTATAGTTATTGTAACTATATAGTGTTGCCTTAACTACTGCGTGAAATTAAAAGAGAATTCCGCCAGAGAATGAACATTCATCATAATAATGAGTTACTTCGTAAAATCGATTTGCCTGCTGTTGGTTTTTTCTTCGATCTTGTCTTTGCCTGATCACGTGAGTGCTTTATTTCAAGTGCTAGTCTCTTAGCCTGGATACGTGGCATCTTCAGTCTCCTCTGAATCTCAGTTTCGTCAAATTGACACAAGATTTTCCCGTCAATCTTCTCTTTCCAAAAACTGCCAAGGAAAGCATCAAATTTATGCCAACATAAGAAATCTAACACTTCCTCCACAGTAGCAGTCAACAGGTCCAAAGACTCGGGAGTTTGTGATATTCGAACTTCAGACCCAAGCGAGTGTCGAAAAGCAGGAGTTGGGGTGATTTCTGAACCTACCGAGACATCAAAGGGAAACATGCTGCCCGTAAAATATTGACAATCATTATTCAAAGGTTCATCAAATGCATCATCATTAAATCCCCAAAGGTACACCAATCTTTCGAACATAAATAACGCCATATTTTTAAACTAAAACACGGATAAGGGTCTAAAAAGTTATTGCTTATATCACGTCAGTGTCTTTGAATAGTACTGATGCGTCGGCAAGTGAAGAATAATTAACTGAGTGGTTACAAGCCATGGCACTGACCATGATAACAAAAATCCGAATCAAACCTTTCTCATGCAATTTCATATTATCGATGTCGATAAAAAACTTGTGAATCACGTTTGAAGCACTCTTATTTTAAAAATGATCTATAGCTTATCTAGTTAAATAGTGAATTGTGTAAAAGTGAGTGCAGGGGCCTGACGTTTCGGCGATCCTAGCAGGATCATCTTCAAAGGCTGAATGGCAAGTTTTATTTTAAAATAGTAAATTTGAATAAATTAAAGCTTCAAGAAATATGTATGCAATTCAGACCCTAGCTACGTATAGGTGGTATATCCGAACATATGCGAGTAGCATTTTACATTGAGAATTTCAGCTTTGACAGAGTTCAAAATTGCTCTGAAAACAAGACATTGGGCAAAGTAATGATTGTAGGTGCGATACAGCTCATTTACATTGCTTTGTGGCATGTGCTGGGGCAAAATCATCACTAGAAGAGAAGTCAAGATGCGTGATAATTGGGATAACTGTAGCTTCAACGTATATTTCGACACTATAGGCCTACCTTTGGTATTGGTGCTCTCGACTGGCGAGGTCTTAGGGACTTCAAATGGGCTTCCATTCACTTCATACACATCTCTGTTACCATTTTCGATGATCGAATAGGTTCCAACTGGTAACAGGCCTTTAAATAGTTTTTGGGCTTCCGGCTCTTGAAACTTTTTTACATTCAATTGCGAGGTCACCGGTATGGACAAGATCAGTGGATGGTTCATTCTTGTTGCAATCACTCTGGTTTCGTCAATTATTTCAGTTAGTAGGAAAGCTTCATCAGAATTAACCTGGCGGACACGCTGAAAACAGGACAGAAAAACTTGTGATAATATAGGTGAAAAGGACGAGACAATGTTGTAAAGAGAGGGGAGGGGGAATGGTTGAAGGTTTACAATAGGTCGATCAAGAGTGAAGCGAGCCGGCGTTTGTGGGAACAGGCTTTAATTAGAGTCGAAGGATTCGTGTGTACCGATAATTAAGTGTATAGTTAATTCAACACACTAGGAGGGAGCTGTTTCGGCTTCCTTTTCCTAATCATGTGCACAAAGTGATCCATAAAGTGAATAAACCACTCCCCCTCCCCCGCCCCATCGCCCCCCCGCCCCCCCCCTCCCCCCGCCTCCTACGCCTATGGTATAGCACTTAAAGTTTTCTATAGACTATTTCTATGGACTATAATTCAAGACTAAAATTTTGCCTAAAGTCATATCCTTTAATGTTTCATAATTTGAATACTTAAAGCGACTGTCAATAAAACACATTAATACAATGACATATTGACAATATGCAATATAGTAACAACACAATTTACTTAATTGTTACCGTAAAGGTAAAACCCCTAAAAGGGATATGAACCGGGCGTAACAAAACAGTATAGATAGGCAGGTTTGTTCTACTCATACAAGTAAGACTAATAAAAGATTAAAGGTGTGAGCATAAACGGTGTTATCGCAAACGTGAACTTCAAACGCGATCAACTAAGTCAAAGGTATACCATGGGTAAATGACCTGGCATTGTCTTTCAAATGTAAGTTGTTTCTTAATAAGCACATAAACAAACAACTATCAAAGTATTATTTAAAAACCAACTCACGCACGAAGCCTCGGGAAATGTAGACGACATGCACTAAAGCCTACATTATTGATATTACTTGACACCAGGGAATGTTGTTACCAAGCTTTTGAAAAATACATTTAACATGTAGTCAGCCCTAACGAGAGAAAGAGGCAGAGAGAGGGGGCGGGCGGGGTGGGGAGGGATACATCCCTGGGCCCGGAGTCAGGGAATATGAGACAAAAATAACGTAATTTTATTTTCATAATATAAACCTACTGAAATAAAGACGAGGCGGCATAATGGTTCCACCAGTGGTGTGCACAAACGGGGCGGATGGGCGAGGAGAGGGTTGGCATTGGAAAGGTTCCGTAGGGGATTTCCCCCATCAACTTTCAAAGTACTTATTAGCACAATCGTTCTTAACAGGACCATGCTATAGAAAACTAACTTGCTACATATATTCAAAAACCATTGATACAAGTGTATGTTTCAATGGCGTAGGAACCGGGGGGGCTGGGGGCGGCGCCAGCCCCCCAGTGAAAAATATGGGGGCGGAACTATCATTCCGCCCCCCGCTCCGCAAGTCAGAAAACCCCTTTTTTCATTTCCAAATGAGAAAAAAAATCTCATTTGGAGCACCAAATTGCATTTAAGGCCAGGTGAAAGTGCAAAATTCTTTACAAAATGGAGTGGGAGTTGAAGTGTGCTATATTGCACCAAATTTCATCTGAGGCCACCTGGAAATGCAAAAAAATTCCAAAGGGGAGGGGGACACCCCTCCCCTTAGACCCCTCCCCCAGGCCGGCCATCAGTCTTCAGCCCCCCCCCCCCACTGAAAGTACCTTCCTACGCCACTGGTATGTTTGACACAGCATATAACACCGTTAGGCGACGTAATATCCACAACGATTAAAGTAACGGCCATGGAAAATATTTGGACCAATTGAACTTTGATTAAGTTGAACTGTTGAGGCGCAACGAGGATAGATATACTTACCACGGGGAATTCATTAAGAGTTGTAATTTCTGACAGAGTGAAGAGCTCCTCTGATAACATTGTTGTATACACGTAGGATTTCATCTGCTGTGATATTTTCACAAGTTTTCCTTTACAGGTTCCAACAAGCATCTGTAAGCGTATAGTAATGACAGAATGTAAGATTTCATGTTTATTGCTTTTTTTTTAAATTTGCGGAGGATGATACGTGCACTCACAAAAATCTAACGCAGTACGTGCACTAGTCTACAATTCCACATTCTTTATGAAAATAGTCTCAAAAGTGTTTAGAAATACATACAACGTGATACGGTTCTGTGAAGAATAATACTTCTTCTGCGCGCCAATTATGCGTGGTTACCCCAAGGTTTGCTTATCACAGCAATCTTGTTCACTCCCGAGTTAACGCCCATTTATTTGAATGAGTTACGAACTTGAGCGTTATTTACAACTTATATAAAGTGTCATTACACGGATAAAAGCATAAATATTCAAATGGCGAAGACATTTAATATCCTTGATTGATGAATGATATGTTACATAAAACTCACCAAATGATTCGGCATACCGTCTTTCTCTTCTACGCGAGTCAATGAAAGTACATCATTAATGCCTATACGACCCGCACTTGTTGAGGGTTCAGTTTGCAATATTCTTACAAATCTTGGAAGAGGTTTGCTTTGGATAACTGCCAGAGTCCCACAGTATACTTGGTCATCATGCAGAGGATCTGAAAGCAAAGGTCGAGGTTCTTAAACTCACATTTCATCGGTAAAATTAACTTTAGTTAATTAATAAGGCGGAGTGTATAGCCTAGTGGTTAACGCCGGCGTCTCCCAGTCATGAGATCCCCGGTTCGATTCCCCGCCGACAGCAATGTGTGTCGTCTGGCAAGGGTGTTGTTCAATAACAACTTCCTGACATGGACGTTAAATGAAGGTGTGCCGAGAGATTGGCTTCGGTCAGCTTGCGAGTCTATAAGCCTCCATGGCTTCTTTCGCGAGTTCCTGCTTGCGGGAAGATCACATATACATACATACATACATACATACATACATACATACATACATACATACATACATACATACATACATTTAAAGAGTAATATATATATACATATGTACGATATTGCTTATACCATGTCTGATAAATTCGATGCACCTATAGACTTTGTTTACTTAGAGAAAGCTCATTTAATATACCATCATTAAGTCAGGCACGGAGTTTACGAAATGAATTAAATGAATTGTTCTATTATTTAGTCTATACTCTACACTGCCCGATGCTATGGCAGAAGAAGAAAAAGGTTTCTTACTTTGTGGTAGTAGTTCGTAAGCACCACTTGTCTGCATCGGAACAAATCGGCTCTTTCCGTGTGGATCAATTGCTTGAATTCCTCGCGTACAACGTAAGAAGTGCAGAAGGACACATTCTCCCTCTCCAAATATAAGTTGGTCTCCGCTGTCCATAAAATCTTCTTTGACATTCACTATCAACGGTAGGGAATTCTCAAGCAATAATTTACCAAGTTTAGACTTTCCTGATATGGTATCACCCTCTTCCAGCTTAAATCTGATCTTTCTGCTCTCGGCATCCACAACATCATCCAGAACATTCTCATAGGTCAGCTGACTAGATGGGATGGATGGAAGGGGTCTGTTGGCCATCTTGTTTCTTGTTTCCAATTGTCAATTACGGTTCATCGAAGTGGGTAAATTGCCTCTTTTTCTCTCTCTCGTAAAAAATTCAGAAACTTAATAGAATAGCAATTCACCAGACCCTACATGGTATTCCCCAAAGTTAATTACTTCAATGACAAAATTAAGAGTTTTAGAAATATCCACGCAGCTCTTAAAGTGAACGTCTATATTGCTTGCGTAATATACTTCAATGTATATAAGCACATACAAACAACAACGTATTGTACTATAGGATTGGGTGAAGAGCTGTGTCACATTTTTGGACGTTGCGTATGTGCTTACTATCATGTTGGCTTTTGGTACAAAGGGCTCAGATTGCTCTATATATCATTAACCAAGTTATTGCTTTGATAAGTATAATTGCATTTGGCGGAGATTCGGATCGACACAAACTATGGCCTAACTAAGGTAACTGCTTTCATAAGAAATTGAATAAGTTATTTGTGATGCAGTTTTTATCTTACTAAATCTCTAAAACGTAATGATATCGAGTTTTATCAGTCTATGTAATACTTCGAAGATGCTATACCAAACATCATCAGTGACAGACAGGTTACTTGGTTATGTTATAAGTACTACAGTGTTTGCGTTCCCTTTCCATTTACATTTTTGTAGAGAGTTTAGGGAGCAGAATTCTAATCACACTTGAGTACCGTGGGCCGAGTGCATCCATTCCACCGTTAGAGTTATAACCCGTAAATTATTATATAATTATATTTACGATATTGAACTTATGTAGGCATCAATCTTAAAAGAAAGGCAGGAGACTGATTTAAACGTATAAAAGACATTTATTTCAGATTTTTTTGTTGTTATTTCTGAACTTTTTCTGAACTATTTCTGAACTATATTCTGAACTATTTCTGTACTTTTATTTCTGAACTTATTGATTTCTGAACTTATTTTATTTCTGAACTTATGTAGGCATATAAAAGAAAAGCCAAAGACTGATTTAAACGTATAAAAGACATTTTATTTTGTTAACAACAATTAGTGTTATATCTTCATTGAAATTAATTTACGTTCCACATATTTATGTCCATTAATAAAATCGTTAAATAATTTTTGGTAGTTTTGTACAAGTTATGCCCCACACCATAAAAACATTATAGAATAACAGTCACATAATATGTTTTTATGCTGATATATGCCCGTGATCCAATGCATATTCTGCGGTTGCCATTCAAGTAAACCAAACTTGTTGCATTGTCGAATTCTATGTGAACAACTCACCACAGCTTTCGCATTGTTAAATGTGTACAGGATGAAAAGTATATTGAAACCACACAGAACAAATGTGGTTCTCGAGTATTATCATCACACCAGCATAGTCGTGAATACAAAATAATTCCAATCGGCATGACATCATCCTTAGAATATATTCATTCAATTGGTGCTGTAAAAATGACGAAGAAAAACCCCCTCAAAAAGTCAAAATTACACACCATGGTTAACATTTGCCGGCGCTGATATATTTAGAGCGTGAACAAAAATATGTCCCCAGTTTTTCGTTTCGAACACTCTCGCAATTTTGATTCGAATAATCCCCATTTTCGCCCGCCAGTTGGTTAGGGATTTTGAAAGGAGGGTTGTGAAAGGAAAACGAAGGAGTGCTTCCCCTTAAAAACTGGTACGTGTGTGCATGCCTGTGCCCATTTTAAAGAAATTTCCGGTGTTCTTGACTAATTGCAAATTATTATCATGTCACACTTTCCTTCCGTTTGTTTAGCTCCATTAATAGCCGCTTAGCATGAAGCCTGGACATTTTCAGATCCTCGTTAAGGTTCTCAAAATCCAATTGTAGCAACAAATTCCCATTGACTAGTTCTTCTTTAAATGCATCTACATAAATGTCCAGTTTCAGGTTCCTCAGAAGCTCTGCGACATCGTCCACTGAAGCAGAGTTTAGTGGTGAATTGTGATCACAACTTGTCGATGCAGGCCGAGTCTCCTGGGGTAGAGCGGGTAGCTCCCGCTTTGGACCGTCGGAGGGTGTTTGCATCGTGATACCAACGTATTCATTATCTAAAGATTCAAAATGTTGTCTCTCCTTAACGTCATCGTTTTCAAAGTACACCCGGTGGAGTTTTTCAACATAGTTTTTATTTGCAACTGCAAGCTTCGACATTTCGTCTTGCAGTATCTGCCAAGAAATGAAAACAGTAGGCTTATCTCAATACAACGTACCCATTAGAGAAATCACATACGAAGTCGAAAGGACAAGTGTCTACGGGGGGGGGGGGGGAGGGTAGAGCAATACAAAGGAGAAACACAACAATATCTCCCAGAAGAAGACAAATTGATATCGCACACAATCGACAATTCCTGTTATATCATATAATACCCTCTTCATTCGAATGTGTTCAAGTTACGCTCCAACTCAAGAAACGAGAACTACCGTATACAACGTGAATACGTATTTGCTTGACAGAGAAAGAAATGTTGTCCAACATAAATCTAACCCGTCGCTTGGAAATCGGTTCAAATTTTCAGCTTTGCATTAGCAGGTATTACAAAGAGCGGTTTATTAAATTAATGGACCAGTCGTTATATGGAACAGGTTTTTGAAAAAGTTGATGCTAACAATTTTTTGCAGACTTCTGTGAAAATCATGTGTGATTGATGGGTTTTGACATGATTCAAACAAAGATCATGATATGCAAATGTATATGTTTCAGCTATTATGCGAATATGCTAGATGGTTCAGGGTTGCAAAGGCAAATCAGAACAAAAGCATGTCGTAAGCTTATCTCAGTTTGTTAATGGTACTGACTAAAGTTGTTCGAGCTACCAAATATTCATGTGAAGGAAAGAGATATCCAGATTAAGGTTTTAACACATGTAGACTATGTGTGTGTGTGTCTGTCTGTGTGTGTGTACAATTATCTGACAATGATTCTGCCATGAAAATACCAGTGTCAAATGCTTCCAGGACAACACCTTACATTACAAAAGTTTTAACTGGGATTTTGATAAATTAAACCACATTTTCAAAATGAATGTCTGTTTAGATCCGTGGAAATTAATCATGCATTTGGAGAAGAGTTTTGCTTCGCTCCAGAGAAAAGAAAAGTGAAAATTTACATATAACTTGTGACCATACCTGTGATTCCTTGCGGAGATCCGCGTTTTCCTATGGAAGATGAAACAAGTGATAACTCATTCAGCGGAAGTTGATACTGATAACACAAATTCGTATCGGTTAAGTTAAACATACCTCCCTGTCAATATTTAAATGTGATACATGGACCATGTAAGTCCCTATCAAGTGAATATCTTACTTGCCACACCCGTGTGAAGGTAGTGGCAATTGTAACACATGCAAACACTGCTAAGTGAAGTTTAAATCACACGGGTATATTGTTACTGACGATACGAGCACTACACAACGAAGTTAAAACTATGTATTCCCATGGCAACCTAGAACCATCATACATCGCTGCGGACATAAAGAAATACACAGTCTCCGTTTCAGCCTGTGCATACGGAAGCGTAGAAGGGACATTGCATTGACGAGTTACCGACTTGACAAAACGACAATTATCTGCAAATTGACGAGTTGACGAGATGGTAACGTGACAAAATTCAGAAAATTGACGTTTTGACGAGATAACGGATCTCGTCATCAATTTTCTGCAAATTGACGAGTTGCACACTTACTACCATCTCGACAAAATGACAAAATCCAGAAAATTGACGTTTTGACGAGATAACGGATCTCGTCAATGCATCAATTTTCTGAATTTAGTCACGTTACCATCTCGTCAACTCGTCAATTTGCAGATAATTGTCGTTTTGTCAAGTCGGTAACTCGTCAATGCAATGTCCCTTCTACGCTTCCGTATGTGCACGCATAAATTGATATAAATTGATATATTTATTTCACTAACAGTAAAAGTCAGTAAAATCTTGGTGGGGATACAAAGCTATCGCCAGTCAAGTGAATATTTACCAATTTGTCAAATTAAATGATTGAATAGTTTCCACCTCAACAGGTCCACGAATTGGAAAGGGAAACCGTGCCAGTTCGTAAGACTTGTCTTTAATTGATTAATTTGAGTTTACAGTGTTATCCGTTTAATTTGATGTAAGACGTTGTGTTATGAAGGAGAGTTAGTATCGTACATATAATGTCAGCGGTTCCCCTTGTCCACTTGGTACAATGTACTAAAGTAAAGTGTCATCTGGGTTTATCTGCGTTGAAATATGTGGACCTAAAAGCACGGTGTTGAAAAGGTGAGATAGGTGCTATCGTCATTAGATTACTATCAGCCGATCGTGACATCCCAAATTTATACTATGTCTTTAAGTTAAGTGTTCGCAACACATACATGAGCTTTAAGTATGCAAAACGTAAACAAATCAACAAACCTTTTTCAGTTGAACATTTTCCTGTTAAACGAAAAGAAAAAAATAGCTTCAATGAGTACGAAAAATTCAGCCGAAAAATTTATTGTTACCGAATAAACAATTATGGTAGATCTACTTGGAGTCACCGTTCAACTTGCAAATACATAAAAGTAGCTGAATTTAATAACTTTATAGAGCTCATCGGACGAATAAATGCTCATACGGTGGTGAAACGTTTTATTGAGTTTGCTATGTACTAACAGTACTACTGCATTCTCATCAGAATATAAAAACCGCACATATTTTTAAAGTATATGCAAACAAAAGTCATTTTCAACTTATAAATTACCTTCTCCTTAGCAGTTAGCACTGACTTCATCTCCTGTATTTGAAAATTAACAGATATTTGAGGTTCCGAAATTTCTTCCGAGATGCTGTTTTCAACACTGAAAGACATATAAAAAATTCAACTTATAAGACCCGTCCTGTTTGATCATTAAAGCTTTTAGAGATGACTGAAATGAAAGAGAAAATTAAACAAAACGAAAGAGACCCCTCCCTCCGACCCCCCTCCTACCCCCTCCCCCATCAACAATAACATTGGATCAAGCAACCATCCACTGCATTAGTGCCAGTTTTCAGGGGGTAGGAAGCTTCCAAAAGTTGGGGGGGGGGCACAACATCAGAGGGGCACTTTCTCATTCCACAACCACCACTCGTTATGCTATAAACCGATACACACCGGCCATATCACTTAAATAAATATGTGTTATATATGCTATCAATACTATTATGGTGCGCTGCAACACTGTTTTGTTTATTTGTTGAGATTGTTTATTGTTAACCGTGCTACAAAAAGATATGGGATGCCATTTTAAAAATAGCATGTACAGACTAAAATTAAATAATTAAAATAAAATATTAAAAATTAACAAAGTCTTAAGATATCCAAAAGACAGTTCTTCATCAAACGGGCACATTTTATTTGCCATTAGGGCACATTTGCTATTTTGGGGGAAAAAGGGGGGGGCACGCGCCCCAAGTGCCCCCCGGCTCCTACCCCCTGCACATAGAATTCGAAAATGCAACAAATGGGTTTACTTGAATAGCAACCGCAGGATATTTATTGGATCACGCATGTATCAGCATAAAAACATATTATGTGACTGTTATTAATGTTCTTATGGTGTGGAGCATAACTTGGTGGGCACGTGCCCCTGTGCCCCCCCCCCCCTCCCGGCTCCTACCTCCCTGCCAGTTTTACCTTCGTCGTCTGGTCCTGATTTGTTTAAATTTGTCTCGTATTGAACTTTTCTTTCTTAGCGACGACTTTGCATAATCTGCATAAATTTCGTCCCCTTCTCGTTGGTCTTCTTGCTTCTCAGTGTTCCCAGGACGGCCAGAAGTGTCCAATATTTGACGCATAAAGTTTCTACCTATTACACAGACAGGAAATAAACATTTACAAATTAAGGGATTTATACAAATACGTTTCATCCGTTAATATTCGCATATATCACACCGATACCTAATTTCTTTTAACGTGATTGTTGTTGCAGTAATTCAGGAAATGCTGGTTGTTATATAATGTTATCAGTGTTATTTCTTATTCTTATAATCAAATGGTGGGAACTGTAATTTTGGCAATGATTTGACTATAGGTTTGCCAGCTGAAGGTTATTATGCCACAAAAAGGTACATGTTGTTGTGATGTTGATTTGACAGCCGCGTATTGATGTAGTGATTTTTTTTGTAAACACTGAAACTGCACAGGACGGCGCATTCGATTCAACGGTACCGCGACGCATTCTATTCAACGGTACCGTGCATTCAATTCAACGGTACCGCGCATTCTATTCAACGGTACTGCGCATTCGGTTCAACGGTACCACGCATTCTATTCAACGGTACCACGCATTCTATTCAACGGTACCGCGCATTCGATTCAACGGTAACGCGCATTTGGTTCAACGCATTCTATTCAACGGTACCACGCATTCTATTCAACGGTACCGCCCATTCGATTCAACGGTACCGCGCATTCGGTTCAACGGTACCGCGCATTCGATTCAACGGTACCGCGCATTCGGTTCAACGGTACCGCGCATTCGATTCAACGGTACCGCGCATTCGGTTCAACGGTACCACGCATTCTATACAACGGTACCGCGTCAAACGAGTGAGGACGCCTACGACACTGTCTCACATCAATCTCGACGTTCTTTCCAAGGAAATTGTTTGTTTTGTAACACATGCTTATATGTTCTCGAGTCATTTCAATCTGTTTTGTCATAGCGTATAAAAAGTGCAGTTCTCCAGTTACTTTAACAGCAGTGTATAAAACAATATTTGTTCCTATCAAATACCATATACTGCTTAAATATCAATTAACGTGTGCACTCATTGGTGTCACGAAGCGAAAGCCAGTTTCTGTTAAATAAATAGTGTGAAAAAGTTGTTTACTACTGGCAGCTGCCAAACCACCCAATATTTTGGAATAATTGACAAAATAAACCAGTCAAAGTATCGCTCTATTTACTTAACCAAAAAGAACAAAAAGGAACCAAAAAAAAAAAAGTGGGAGGGTTTTGAATAGGAGAACAAACAGGTAAGCTAGCTGGATTTTCTTCTATTGTTAAAGCAAAACTGTGTGTGATGAAAATAAAACTGTTTCCGCCGTATCCCTGCTTTATAGAATAACAGTCAATCCCCCTTACAAACATTGAGTGTATGAATTTGCAATTGAAGTTAGTGTACCTTAGTTGAAATGAACTCTAGTTTGCTATAATATATTGAAGTTCAGGGATATTGTTTAATAAAAAAGAATACGAGTTTACCGTCATCGCTCTGAGACCAACGTCGAGTCACTTCTTCAAGAGGTTGAGGGATTTCCTGCATAGCTAAAGGCAGACTCTTTCGCCCATATTCCAAGTCACATAGTGTCCAATTCACCAACTGATACATTGGTTTCATCATGTGGGATAACAGATTCTCGTCTTCTACGTGCCGTAAAAAAGTCAAACCGTCTATCGGAATGGATATCATCTTACTGCTGTCTATGTGCGTAGCTATGATGTGGGCCTCTTCTCGGATGGCTTTGAGAGATAATTCAACTTTGTCATCTGTTCGTCTTATCCTCTGTAAAACAGAATCAAGGAAAACGACGACAATCGATTACTAAGTTCTATCAAAAATAAAGACCTTATATAATGAACCATTTTCTACCACTGAAAGATGTACTTAGCAATAACACTAAACGGAAGGTGATGGGGCTATGGAGCAAGGAAACATTACTGTATTGCATATTGCATTCTTACCATCGGTAGTGAGTTCTGCTGTACTATTTGGAAAAGTGTTTGTGGTTCATTATGGACCATGGTCGTGTACACAGATTTGATATCTTCGTGGATGGCCACTGGACTCCCATTGCAGGTTCCAACCAGTATCTGAAAGAAATATATGAAGCCAATCGACTATCCGATGAAAGGTCATACGAACTTTGCGTATATATTACGTGCCTTGTAACTATACTTAGAACGTACCTAATCAATATTAACCACACTTGGAGACTTTCGGCCGATACAAAAGTAAACTTAAAAATGCAAAAACATAAATTAGTTTATGTGTTAAATCTCATTAAAATGTTAAAATCGCATCTACATAGCAACTCGCAAGACACGGTTATTTACAAATAACTTAATTTTACCGTGTATATTTTCTGTTTACAGAATACACTGTGAACTGAAACTGCATTTTTATGCAGTGCAGATTTCACTCGAATATAGTATTAATTTGGCAGTCGGACAAAAGTTTATGAAGCACAACCATTTACTTTAATTGTCATTTTTCATACCTTTTTCTTATCAAATCCATGTACGTCCACTTCATCGATGTAACCTAACTCAATAATGTCTCCTTCTTTACCGACGTTGGAACTTTCTCCACTAGAGTTATCAATTCTCAGAATTTTGACCTTTTCTGGCAATGGTTTGCAATTGATTACGTCTCGTGTGCTGTACATTTTCCTATCGTCGTAAATTTCTTCTGCAAAAGTCAAATCAAAGAGAAATTTCAACATGATTTGGAGAGTGACCTGTATATGAACAATTCCTTTGATTCGTCATATTTCTATAATTGCTATTTTTAACAATTTATAAATATCAGATTTTGGTGCCAATGTGTATACTCGCTTTTTGCAAATATCTGTTTCAGTTTCACGTTTCAGTAACTGTCACCAATCAAGTGTTTAGTGCCTGAAATTCGCATGTATAGCTCATTCGATTACCGAGTAATAACCGGCCATAGTTTCGCTGATCGTTCAAACTTCAGTGAGAATCTCCCATGCAGTTTTCGGTTCATGACTTAGCCTACTTATATGCTGTACTTGTGTGTACGATTATTTTTAACCTTTTATCAGCCGTTTATCTATGACAACCAATCTCTACTGTGGTCTTTGGTGTTGAGAACCCCATCACCATACCGGTCTCAATTCATCATATTATAATAAAGCAACTTAAAGCAAACAAAACACTCAGCTACAAACTTGAGAATTGACCATGAATCTAAATAAGGCAGGTTAGTTTTGCACACTTGCACCCACAGTGTACTTCGAGCTATCTGGCGTTAAACAATGTGCTTTCTATTACTCCAAAAGGTATGTCATATTCATGTTCAACGAAAAAAATACAAAAATACAAATACGTAAGTTTTTGTATTACCAGGTTAATTGAATTTTGTGCTCTTGATTCATCTCCGCGAACTTCTCGTCCTTATGTGCATTTGTACTACTAGGGAATAGCATATATGCAAGAATCGCCATGTAATTTGTAACATTGTACGGCCCGAAATAGAAAAGATCAGGAGGTTAACAGCGTAATAGAACGTGTGGTATATGTTATGTATCCTGATGTGTGGTATATGTTATGGGCCCTATGTGGTATATGTTATGTGGTATACGTGTGGTATATGTCATGGTATATGTTATGGTATATGGTATAACGTGGTGTATATGTTATGGGCCCTTATTGTGTAAGTCACGTGCACGTCACGTGTCAATGATAGTAGTATCATAGCATGATAAGTCTGATCCTATTTATTGTTTTCCATCGGTCCTCATTACTTTTTGTCTGTAACTATAACAATGTACAAGTATTACACTTCCATAACCGGTACCCATATACGGTCCTCTCACATTTGTCAGCTTGTACAGTTTTGAATACACGGTGGGAGATATACCATCCTATCTGTAAATGTCGTTTTTAAAATCAAACATATCTTTTATTCAAAACAATATTACACCTTTCATGTTTAACTACTGTACAATAGCATATCCTAAAACGCGCGCTCTCTTTCTCTCTCTCTACGAGTTATCCTTCCTTGACCCCCGACAGAAAAACATTCTCTAACCGATTCGTTCCATCCATTTCTCTTACCACTTACCGACTTGCAGGACTACAGTACTGCAAGTCGGGGGGCCCCTGGAGGAAATTATACTGTAGTCACCATCCTACGAATAGGTTAAACACACTGACCTGGTAGAGGTCAGTGGTTAAACAGCAGTCAGCCAATAACCGAGCTGACCATAACAGGTCAAGGTATTGGAAAGACCAACGAGGTGTTTGTTTAATTGCTTTGTTTGGCTCATAAACCATTCAACTGGAAAGAGTAAACAGATCTGACCGCAGGGAAAGTCATAATTTTCTATGACTAGATTGTTTGCACAGACGTGTAAACACACTTGTTTCGACAAAAGTTTCTTGAAAATCACTGCCGCGTATAAAGATAACAGTTAGCTTACACTTGGTCATTTGTTATACTGCGTGTGTCCCTCACCATAAATGATAAAACGTAGATAAAATTTACTTATAGCTTACAGTATATAGTGCAAACTAGCCAACGATAATATGGAAAACTCAAGAGGTAATTATAGCTGGCGCTATAAGACGAAATAATTTAATTTACATAGAAAGTGTAGTTTATGTTAAACTATTTACTATGTAAGAATAACAATAAGAAATATTGTTTAATACTCTAAATTTAAAAAATCCAATGTGTATACATCAGCTTACCTTTAGGTAAAATATCGTACAATTGAGATGCATGGATAGGCAGGACAACGTCTGTTCCGTCATTATACATTGCAAGGACTCTTTTCCTCTTGACGATGAAGTGAAGCACCAACAAATCTCCTTCTTCCGTTATCTCATCAGGAAATGTACAGCCTACACGTGCAGTCATCGGCAATGTGTGTGACGTAACCAACGCACGAAGAGGAGTTAAGTAGGTCCACTTTTCTTCATCGTCACTCTCTACAGCATCCAGCTTAAAACAAATGTTTTGTTGAGTAGACAGATAGGCATAGTTCTCGTCTGTGGTTTCTTCAAGTTCGTCAATCGATTCGACATCTCCTGGTAACGGTGGCAACGGTCTTTCCATGATGGTAGGGACTCGTTTCTTGAAATTTAAGTAGCAACAAAATTTTGGTTTTGGACCGGATTGAAGGAACTTATTACTTCGTCAACTTTTGCTATTTTTGCACTATTTTTACTTCTGAGTAAAATCAGAACACTTATATTGCAACACTGTATGTAACAGTCACCCATTACAAATAAAAGGAGAAAAGATTAAAACACCTTGTACACAAACAGTAGGCCTAATCCATAAAAGGCTAATGGCTGCCACCGTCAAGGACTTCAGTAGATACAAATGTCTACAGAAGGTAGATCAATTTTAATGTATAACATAGGCTACTGATAGAGTTGAGAGTGGTTCATTGTAACGACCCGAAATACAAATAAGGCCGTGCACCGAAGCGGCATTCCGCGAAATGCTCAAATACGCTAACGATACCTCGGTTAGCTTTGCACTAAACTTCATCATATTTTCACCGTTGCAATAATAATAATGTGACCTTCAACTTTACCAGTTACGTCTTTGCTTGTCTTCAATCAACCATGAACAGCTCCTGCACTATAAAATTGCGATGTCTTTGTTATCCGCCCTTCTTGCTTTGACAACCTACATTTTAATATCCCAGGGTTTCTCCGCCTGACTATGAGTCACACTTCAAAACATCAACGGTGTAGTCAACTTGTTTAGGCCCAATAAACTTTTAGTACGTTATTTATATTTTCTTTATCTCTTTACATGATAACGATATCCTGTTTTAGAAACAAGACATGCTTGGTTAATCCAAGTGATGACCCAAACAGTGCAGGCGTACGTATATAGCCCATGCATGTAGCACACGTTGGATGTATGAATTGGTCCGCCTCACAGTATATAGGGAAATCTTCATACTTATCTTATTATAAGTCAAACAAGTCCTTAAAGTTCTTTCTCTTTTTTCTTCTTTATCGGCCGATGAAACAATTATTTCGAGATAAGTCTAATCATATTTATATCTCTTTTTTCACATTGCCGTCCTTTCAAATTTACTGTAGATATTATAATACGTTTAGTGAAGGTCGGCCAAAGTTTGGATGATTGGTAAGTTTCAGCAGAGAGTTAACATTCCCTGATTATCAAGTGAGGTATTTTATCGTGACTGACACTTATATAAACCACACTTTTGCTGTGTACTATGATTTAAGAGACATTTATTGAAGAATAAATTGTTACTCGAAGCAATTATTTTTCATATTGGTGCCTAACATCTCGAAGTATGAAAACATACCGGAATAAAACACAAAAACTTAAGCTGAATTAGATCATCCATACTAAATGAGTGTGAACAGATGCTCAAAGCGAATTTTCATATTGGGGCCTAACGTCTCGAAGTATGAAAACATACCGGAATAAAACACAAAAACTTAAGTTGAATTAGATCATCCATACTAAATGAGTGTGAACAGATGCTCAAAGCGAATAGAGATACCAAATTATGTATCTTGGCAATGGACATACTTTCATAATTTGTCTAGAGGGGCCGAGGCTGAACCCTCAAATCTTAGACATTCAATGAGTAGAAATTAAAATACCAAGAAATCTGTACACACACGCTACTGTAGAAAGGAATTTCCCAGGCACGGTACAAAAAAAAAAAGGTCAAAAAAGGTTTTACCAAGTAGTACCCGATTCTGTCAACAACTTCATTGTTTGTTATAGGCCCTAGTAGCTCAATACCATGTACCGTGATAGGAGTCAAGTGTTTAGTGTATGGAACACCATGGATAATGAAAGGGAGAGTCCGTGTTCACCGACCCCAAAAAGAACCAGTCTACTCGAAAAGAAGAACAGAAGAATAAGAGAACAAAGCAAAACAGATTACTTTAAGACAAACGACAGTGTGAATGATTGATAGTGTCAGAATTACTGAACTGTTATATCTAAATTGGGATGCTACGTCGAAATCTAATTATAGGTACCGCACCACAATTAGAGTAGTGTACATCCGCTCAAAGGGTTATCCGTCAGAGAAAAGAGGTAAAAGTACCTAGTAAGGTAAAACTTGTTTAAGCAAGTTATTAGTTACTGTCATCGTTTGTTCTACATGCCTTTATATGAAAGAGCATAATTTAAAGTACTACTGGTGTGAAAATAGGGAGGATCGAAGGTGATATAAACCATTTTAGAAAATCTTTGGTTAAATGTTGATATTACTCCGAGCGAGCAGATGGAAGGGTGGGGGTTCAGTATGCTAAACTTGCTCCTCTTCTAGCTCAAAATCTAAACGGTCATGATGTGGAAGTTTGCAAATGCCATGATAGGCCAAGATCTCAGTTATCATGTGGTGGGTAGGATATACCAGCTGAAATGGTTTGGCAATGTATGCTTTATTCATGTACCCCTCTTGTAGTTGTTTATTTATTTGATTTAGAAAGAAAGTAAATTGCACGATCCTTGGCTAATCTGCTGCATCAAGGTACGCACTGCCAGTCCAAGTACATATACAGCGCCAACAGAGCGCCGGTTGGAATAACCGGTTGCAAGAATTTCAACCAGTATTTACTTCCCATGCGGTTTACCGTGCTCAAATTTGGTTAAGACTTTCACATCCAGTGTGTAAATTTTAACCAGTTACATTGTTTAATATGTTTTAAAATTTCAACCCGTAGTAAATCAAACGACCCCCGACTTATAGCCTACCAATACATTACAGGACCTTGTACTCTCACTACGAGGAATCTATGTACATATCATAAGTACGTGGTTCAATGTGTGATTTCTGTGGTAATCGACTTACTCCTGGCCTTACAGCGATTGTTTTACTTTGGGGATACCCAGTTTCTGTTAATTGAATCAAGTTAACGATCCAACAAAGCTAAATAAATCAATTTTCAATGAGTTTTCTTGTCGGAGGGAGGCTTCGAAAACAGTATTTCCCAATCACTGAAAATACAAAGAATGTCACTGCAGGACACGGTCAGTGACCTACTGTTTCAAAATAATTGGTATAGAAACAGGTGCGTATCCAGGGGGGGCGTTGGGGGCGCGCGCCCCCCGGGTAAGAAAAAGAGGAGAGAAAAAAAAGAGAAGAAAAAAGGAAAAAAGAGGGGAAAAAGAGGAGGAGAGGAAGGAAGGGAAAAGAAAAAGAAGAAAGAGAGAAGAAGGAGAAAAGGAGGGAGTAAAAGAAAAACGCGAAGACACCGGGAAGAGAAAGAGGAACAGTGACATCATTACAGCGCTGAAGGGTAGCC